>NC_030416.2:24769067-25131567 GCF_001660625.3 Ictalurus punctatus
GCACTGGGTGGAGGTGCAGAACTTGCTACTGCCTGTGACTTCAGGTAAAATGATTTCAGTGTGAATTTCAGATGCAGTACCTTACCATATATGTTATATTTGTTTGCAAACCTATGCTTCTGCCATCAGGTTGCTGACATCTGATGCCGTGATCCAGTTTGTCCATAAACACATGGGCTTGGTGCCTGGATGGGGTGGAGCTGCGAGGCTGGTCAGAATCGTTGGCAGCCAGAATGCCTTAAAATTGCTCGCTGGTGCGAAGAAAGTTGATCCAGACTTTGGACAGCAGATTGGATTAGTTGATGGTGTGTTGACTGTCGGTGAAGGAAACTCTCTGGTGGAAACAGAGCGATGGCTGAGCCAGTTTACAAAGGGCTCAGCTCCTGTAATCAGGGCTGTGAAGAAGGTGGTGTTATCTGGCAGAGAGCTCTCTCTGGATGAAGCTCTCACAACTGAAAGACATGTTTTTGGGACCGTTTGGGGAGGACCAGCCAATCTCGAGGCTCTGGCACTTAAAACAAAACACAAGTGAGAGAAATGTGGTTAGGAAAATCGACATCTTGAACATAAAAACTAAAGCCTGCACCTTGGATAAAGAAAAGAACCAGTGACTTTGAGAAAACAAAAATCTAGCACCATAATTATAGAGATATGAACCGTTAACAGTAACATGTAAAGGATATATATACATCAGCAGGTCTGAAATTGGCTCAGACATGTACTAATTGTCTGCTATGTTATCTGATTTCAACTATGATTATTCCAATCAATGTAGTTATGATTTTACCAGGTGACACAACTGTTTAGGAAATTTAGGAATGTTTACAGTGGTTATAACATTACATGTCTGAAATGTTTTTAAAATAAAGCTGTGTAAGAAAGTGTTTCCTAATGCATCAAAAAACAAAACGATACCAAACTCCTTTTGTGCAAATGTATGGTTGTAATAATTGAATGGAGTAAACCTCTTAATGTGTTACAATAATGCAAATAAAGTTTGGAGATGTAAATGTTGAGCTCAAGCCCATTTTACTAAACCCTTCATGGGTCAGTATTGTGAAAATGATTAACGAGTGCCTCCTACAGGCGAGACAGCGGCTCTACAGGATAAATGAAGGTAGAACCGCCATTTCCGGTAAGTTAAGCTTTACGTCTACCAAAATACCAAATACAAATGGCTGTAAGAGAACAAGAAATCTGTGATAAATTTTAATTGAAACATATGGACTAAAGAAAGACATTAGAATATAAACGTTTTAAGAAAGAAGTACAAGGATATAGTCTCCTTTATATAGGATAAAGTATCATGCCGTACCTTTACGGTGATTTCTGAACTAACACAAATTACGTTGTGCGTTTCTTTAATTTAATAATAATAAAAAGCTCTCCATAATATTTCCAACAGCTTTAATTAGTGTGCACGTCATTTAATGTAGTACCGGTACAGTCTGTACGCGGGCCAGTGGCGCAATGGATAACGCGTCTGACTACGGATCAGAAGATTCTAGGTTCGACTCCTGGCTGGCTCGATTGTTGTTTTTTGCCGTCTGGGTCACAATATATATTATGTTTGAAAATAATCAGTTTTCCCCAGTGTCTGTGAAGCAAAATATAATGAAAGTTCAAATTTATAGTATGTGACTGCAACGTAAAACAATGTCCTGGACTATATATGTACACACTATATGACACTACATGAACATCACACGTACTGTGTATATATATATGTGCTTGTTGAACATCCCATTGAAGATTTAGCCCCCATTTGCTGTTATAATAATCCCCACTCTTCTGGGAAGGCTTTCAACTAGATTTTGGAGCATGTCCATGGGGATATGTCCATGCCCATTCAGCTACAAGAGCATTAGTGAGGTCAGACACTGTTGACATGTTAGAAGGTCTGGGGCACAGTCGCTGTTCCAGTTCATCTGAAAGATGTTCAGTGGGGTTAGGGCTCTGTGCAGCCACTCGAGTTCCTCAACTTTAGCAAACCGTATCTTCTTGAACCTTGCTTTGTGCACAGGGGCACTGTCATGTTGGAACAGGATTAGGCCCCTTAGTTCCAGTGAAGGGAAATTGTAATTCAACAGCAAACAAAGACATTCTATACAATTCTGTGGTTCCAACTTTGTGGAATCAGTTCACTGAAGAACTACATATGGGTGTGAGGGCCAGGTGTCCAAAAACCTTTGGCCATATAGTATATATGTAGCTATGGAGACCTTAGAAGTAAGACCAGGGGTGACAGACTATTTCACTGAAGGGCCACATTAATAACTTTCCATTTTGCTGTGGGCCAAGATGTCAAATAATAAGTTAACAAAAACCCTCAAATAAAACAGTATCAGTTATAAATTGCTTTAATACTCAACAATTGTTTACAATCAAATTCACTTGCACTGATTAATGAAAATCACTTTTACACCTGCACAACTATGAGCAGATCAAGCACATGGGTTTATAAAAGGATTTACTTATTTCAGTGATATATTATTAATTTGTCAAAATACATAGCTCCATTTCTTTTTACACAAAATCTGACACTTTTATAGTCTTTTCATTTCTTACATGAATACACCGTAAGATGAACATGAAGGTTAAATGACTGAATTCGGTGCAGAGTGAAGTCCTTGTGTAGAGATGAAACCCAATAAAGAAACCTAGCAAGAACATGAGGTACTACATGTTGAATTCTCTACAGAAAATTACACTGAACTCCAGTATGCACACATTTATATACAACTGCTATATACTGCTTTGATTCACTAGAATAAACTAATAATAAGGAAATATGTAGGATATTTTATTTATTATAAAATGGCACAACAAAACTCAAAAAGCATGACAGAGCCACATTTTTTGAAATTATGTATTTGAATAAGAGGTAACACGCATTTTTGCATTCTCTTAAACATAAACATATATGACATTACTGTCATAGGATAATTTTGTGTTACAAGATTGTAAAGATAAATAACAGACATGTAGATGAATAAATCAATACAAAATAATACCTGGTCACTCGGTCATACTTTCATACCATAAGTTATTTTTCTCCTTTTTTATCTACTTAAAGGAGATTAAAAAATCTCTAACAATTGTCATTATTTTTTTTATTATTCTTTTTTTTTGTTTTTACAATTTGAGTTTGTAATTTGAAAGTAATAAATGCAACCTTGAAGTTAATTACTATGGGGAATTGAATCTATGATACAGAGTGGTCAAATTTTAAGTTCTAAGCCAATAAAATTTTTATCATGGTCATCATGACTAACCAGCCTACATCACTCTGGGCTGAATTAAAATGAAAATATAAATAATTATACTGAGATGAATCTGACAATTTAGGTACAGCTCTTAAAAATAGTAAAATAAAAATAATTAGGTTATAACAATACTGACGCAGACACACAGAGAGCTGTGACCTGGAAGTAACATGAGGTTTATTCTTTAATCCTACAACTGCAACTGATTTGAAGTCAAGCATGAAAGTTTGGCATCACTGTCTCCTTACAGCCACAGGGGGCAGAAGATATCCACAACTGATTCTTCTTCTCCTCAGACAGACGGGCAGCTTGACTCGATGTGTTTGAGGTGGCATGTGTGGCACAGCAAGTGGCCATCTAGTGGGTAACAGCGATGCCCTTCTTCGTCATTCAGCTCCATCTTACAGTCCTGCAGATAAAGGTTCAGCTGTTTTACTTACAACATTAAACACAATCCTGTAGATATTTTCCTAAATGTGTAGTGGCCTAGGAAAACCTTCACACTCTCAAATGAACATTTCTAATATATATAGTTCTAAAAATTACAGAACTGAAATATGTTCATCTCTTTTGCATGTATTTTAACCAGAAGTAAAGTAGTAGGATTTTAAATTCCGGTTACCTCCAAAAGCAAAAAGGGAGAAAATCGTATTTAAAGATTTCCTTCCAATTCCAATGAAAGACAGTTAATTCTGGTCCACTAATTTGATTGGTTGAGCGGCGTTCCAAGAGTGCTTATATTTAGTATAACTGCACTGGGAGGTTTCGCCGTGTCAATCACTTGTCTGTGTTCACCACAAAAAATTCCACTTTCTAGTTCGAAACACTTACCACTGTAGTGTTAGCGACATCATCATCAGCAGACATGGCAGATGATACTTTCAGGAATATAACTTTTGACTTAAAATAGGATAGTGCTTCAGATGAAGATGAAAAGGAAGAAGGGAAGCCAATCTTAACAAAAGCACCTTTAACAGGAAGATACTAATCAATGTGAGCTAGCCAGCCAGCTATAAAGTGAGTGTGGCTTCTTAGGGCTCTATTCTTAGGGATCTAACATTTGGCCATATCATATCTGAAATATCGCTTACTTGATATTAATTTATTGTTGATAGAAGTGTTGTATAATAGCAATACTCTACACTCTTATAACTCAATGTTTTACATGGAAATCATGTGATTATTATTGAATTAGTAGGTTTGAGTTTACAAATGAAAGAAAGGTTTACAGTCATTCTAGTTAACAAAACTGCTTTGATTAGTAGAACCTAAAAACAAATCCCCTCAGCAGCCTGGATTTAGCTGGTTTTCGTGTTATTACTACACTGTTTCTGGCAACTGCAGATGTATAATTAGAGATTCCTAAAAGAGGGCCACTTTGTGTTAAATCCACAAATCAACAGGAAAAAAGGACTGATTGAGGAATAACTGAGGACTCTTAGAACACGTTTAATCCTGCCACTGCAGTGAAGGTGCTTGATGAGTACACGCCACTGCAAGCTCACTTTGATTGCGAGAGCTCCTTTGCTCATTAGCCATCTATCAGAATTTAGCACAGCTAGAGAGCGCTTCAGCTGTGCCGATCATGGCTGAATGTGACAGATCAAATGCTCCTCAAATGCACTGCCTGCATCAATGCCATAATGAGCTAAGCACTCGAATTAGTATGAGGGTTATACATAAATATTTATAATATATTTATTATCTGACCTAAAATATCCTTGTAAATAAATTAATAACGTTACAAATATGTAGATGTTAATGAACAGGTGTCGCACTGGTGCTATTTTCCTGGAGGTAGTGCAATGTGCTACGATTTTCAGTGACGTTTAACTCACCTCACAGTGATAGCATTCTACATGATAGTCTTTATCCATAGATACCACTCGAATGGTTTCATCAGACCCCTGAAAGTACACACAGGTGGTGAAATGGATGTGATGAAACTCTGATTGAACAAACAGTTGTCTGGCCTTTAACAGAATGAGCTAATTAACATGACGTACACATGTACACAAATGTAAATGTAGATTCGTATCACATATATAATACTTGTGAATAAGCACATACGTCATAGTTTCTTCTGTCTAGAGTACGTACCCTCTTACAACCATGATTTATAAGAAACATGATCTCCGCCTCTTTTTGTTCGCGTGTCAAAGAGTTTTCTATAGAGATCACTTTCATTTATAACCCTGCATCTGTCCTTACATATGCACAGGCAGACAGTTTCTTATTTGCCCAGACAAACTCAACCTACACGGTGTCCCAAAAGTCTCCATACATTAACACTTTTTTAGCAAAATGTCTTTCAAAAAAATTATTATTTTTTTTTTCAGATAGCCTTTAAGAATGCCTTAAAAGAAGAAAGTATTGAAATCATTCTCATGGCTGGATCGGGAAACTGTCTCAAGGTTGCGATGGACTTTAAGAGGAAACATGGCGAGCACATCACACAACACTGTTGCCAAACTGGGAGCCAAAGCTGGGAAAGACAACTCTGTGTGTATTTACAAAGAAATGGCAATAATGTGAAGGATATTTTGTAAATAAAGTTACATTTTGCTAAAAAGTGTTAATTTCCCCTATGTATGGAGACTTTTGGGACACCCTGTATAATGGCTCTCAGCACTGGGGAGGTTAGAGTAAAATTCCATTCAGGTTGGCTCAACGCAGACAAACTGCTTCCTGCCCTCAGTTCTTAACCCTGGGCAACATTCCTCAGAGGCTATCACTAAATATGTCCCAAGTGGAGATCGGTGAGGGAGGCAGTAGACGGAAATGGCATCAAGCCTCTAAGCGTGAAGAACATAAATAAAAGACCTAATGTGTACCAAAACAACCTAATCTCAATCCAAATTAAACTAGTTATGGATATTTTGGGAAACTGTACTAACGGTACATTTGATTTGAACTTATAAATATTATGGCACATAGCTTCAAGTATACTGCTTTTGGTTGGTTCCCTGCCAGCATTCCAGTGAGTTAAGTGTGAATAGCAGAGATGTTAACAGTCACTTTTTTGCAAGTTCAAGTCAAGTCTCAAGACTTTAGTTAACACTCAAATCATTAGTTGTAGATGTTTTATTGCACACAAGTAGAATTCTGCAGTATTATTTGTAAGGAAAGAACTGCAGTGTACATTTGTACAAAGTACAGCTTTACACTGGTTAATTTAATGTTTAATTTTCCAGCATTAGAAAACATCACAACCTCAGAACCAATTTGTTTGGGACAAACCATGTGTTTCTAACCAAAATATTTTGATCAAACAGGTCCCCAGTAACAGCAGGGCTGCATTAACCATCAAAACAGTCAAGTAAATAATGCATATTTTGGATATTGGTTCACTTTAAATATGTTCATTAGATTCAACCAGGATACAAAATGACTGTTCCTGTCAATAATTTCAAGCTTTCAAGCAACATTACTACATTATTAAACATTAGCTCCAGCAAAACTTGCCAGATACACCACAGTATATCAAAATCTGCTAGAGTCATACAAGTACTGTATGTAGTGGATGTTCTTCTATTGGCCCTGTTTAAAATACTAATACTACTACTAATAATAATTATCATGGTTCGAGATAATCCTACATCAATCACAAGTTTGTGTCTAGTTGCAAATGGTGAATAGCAAAATGTGTAGGATTAATGTGCTGTAAAGACAGTTATACATTGGTCCTGGCCACATCTCTTTAGCTTTTGACATTCTGGAGTATGACTTTGGAAAGTTTAAATGAGCAACTGTTAAGGTCAGGTTTATACTTGACATAGGTTTATATCTGACTATACAGTACATGTGCATGCAGATGCATTGTTTACATATTATCCTGCATATTTTTTGTACATCTATAGGATTAAAAGGAACATCCACTAGATGGCATGTTAGAGCCTAAACATCCCTGTCTGACTGGTTTCCATGTCGACCTGTAAAATGTTTAGCAATTTCATGCAAGCTATAGTGGGACACATATCTGTCACTGTGCAGTGGCATGAAGATGTTAAACACATGAATGAGCTCTCTTAGTTTCTCTTTAAAATTTTCCACTGTTGTCAATATTGTTGTTATGAAATTGAAAACTATCACCTTTGACCAATTTTAATGTATTTACTAGTCTAGATGATCCAGAGGATTGGTACAGAATGCAGACTTGTAAGATTTGAAGGCTACACAAGTAAGTATTTTTAAAAGTATTTTTAAATTCAAACACGGCGCCTAACAGTGAAATCATTCTGTGTCAATACTCAAAAACGTTTTGCGAATCGCTACATAGATCTAGTTTATTCTGTTGTGGACATCACACCGAATACTGTCCCCATTGTTTACACTGGTAATATGCTGCATGTCATTCATAACTGATGTGCAGAATGAACTCGGGATTTATGCATCAGCTATCTTGCATATGTGTATGCATTACAAGCATAAACCCAGCCTAAGGAACAACAGAATTTCTCACGTTTTAGCTCAGTTTGACTCCAGAACATCTACAGACATGAAGTGAACTTATGCCACTCCAATCTAGCACTAGTTTTGATCAGTAAGGTATAAAATCACATAGGCACTTAAATCACTCTAATGCTCTGGTGCAATAATATAGCACACCTGCAGGTCTTGTGAAATAAAATTTTTCTAAAGCAGCAGTAATATGTGGGTTGTGGAGGAAGGGCAGTGAAACACAGATCAATGATTAAACACACCAAAGTCCATTTTTTCTGAAGACAAACATTTACACCGTCTCAGAGCAGTGAGAGCCCACTTTAGAACCACACTGTGCTGTGGAAAATTTTGTTTTTACAGCTAAGGGTAACTAGACCACTATAGCTGTGCAAAAAAGGAAAATATTGACTGTTACACTGTTGTAAAGTCAGGAGGCTTACCTCAGAGGGCAGGATTGGCTGACTGCATGCGGCACATTTAGGAGCAAGGACCCTAAAAATCAGAGTGAAGTATTTCAGTAACAAAGGCAGATGAACAAAATGACTTTTTTTTTTTTAATGACACCAACTCTTTAATGTTCATCAAAATTCTTTTATGAAACTATTCAGAGGGAAGAAAGGATATGGTGGTCCAGGTCTGAGGACAGAGATGGAAAGTAAGATGGAGAGGGGGAGGAAAGAAAGGTGTTGGGCCAAGCTGCACACGTGTTCCTGTCTCTGCTGCCTTATAAATTACTTAAAAAAAAAAAAAAAAAGAAAGAGTTGAGAACAAATCCAGGTTTGTTCCATTTCTAGATTTTTCCTGTATGTGGCCACAATCTGACTGTCTGAAGTTTTAACGTGACAAAAAGACATTGAAATCACACCATTCCAGTCATTTCTATGATAATGCACACATAGAAACGGTCTTTTAGGCATAATAACTGACAGTTCACTTCTTTCCTCAGATCATAGACAGCTTTTTCTTTCTTCCGTCCTTGCTCAGATCTTACCCTACTAAACACTTTTCTTTTATTAGCTCACTATCCCAGCAACTGCATATATGACTGTGTATTTCATGCAAATGAAATGTTTATGAGGATAAATTGGGGCCTATCATATGCATACAACATGTAAACATGGGACTGGGACTAGTGGATGGTTGATTCATGATGATTCATGATAATGATGATTCCTCATTTGCTGTCGTATTTTCATGTCCTTTCATGAAACAGCTGTGGGTTTGTTTGTACTTCATATGCACACTCAAAACACTCGTACTCGTTTCTACTCAATTTTGATAAATAGGGACCAGTGTGTCTTTTGTTCCTACACAAAACTCACTCCTTCACACTCATAAACACTGTAATATAATACCACTCTAATCACATTTAAGCAAATGTTCAGCTGATAGAAAGACAGAGTTAAACATAGATCAGAATGTGAGACAGTTGAATAGACCCTATCTCAATCCTCACGCTGTACACTAATAAGCCCTGCTCGAATAAATGAATGTTTGGACTGGCACTCAACAGAAAAGAGTTGTTCACACACCTCCTGCTGATAGGAACTTGTAGTCATAAAAGAGAATTCATGAGCTGCTGTTTTTATGTGGACAGCAAAGAAGCTAGTCAGAACAACTGAGAACACTGTGGCTGTTAAGCACAAAATGTGCCATTGTTGTCACAACTGAAATATACAATGCCTTCTTACACTTCATGCAGCTTTGATCTTTAACCATCTGCGTGCACACACACACACACACACACACACACACACACACACACACCTGTGGTAGTCTTTGACACAGTAGATCTTGTTCTCTGTGTCCACAGTAAAAGGCACGCCGTCCAGGCTCTCGTTACAGATGACACAGCGGAAGCAGCCTGGATGGTAGGACTTGCCCAGTGCCTGCAGGATCTGTGGATGAACTCTGTGTTACTCATCTATAAACATACGCATTAAGCAGGACTCGGGCATCCACAAAGTGGATGATATATCAAGGGAGTTTATCCTCAGTTACAGTATCTCACAAAAGTGAGTACACCCCTCACATTTTTGTAAATATTTGATTATATCTTTTAATGTGACAACACTGAAGAAATGACACTTTGCTACAATGTAAAGTAGTGAGTGTACAGCTTGTGTAACAGTGTAAATTTGCTGTCCCCTCAAAATAACTCAACACACAGCCATTAATGTCTAAACCACTGGCAACAAAAGTGAGTACACCGCTAAGTGAAAATGCCCAAATTGGGCCAAAACAGTCAATATTTTTTGTGGCCACCATTATTTTCCAGCACTGCCTTAACCCTCTTGGGCATGGAGTTCACCAGGGCTTCACAGGTTGCCACTGGAGTCCTTTTCCACACCTCCACGACGACATCACGGAGCTGGTGGATGTTAGAGAACTTGTGCTCCTCCACCTTCCGTTTGAGGATGCCCCACAGATGCTCAATAGGGTTTAGGTCTGGAGACATGCTTGGCCAGTCCATCACCTTCACCCTCAGCTTCTTTAGCAAGGCAGTGGTCGTCTTGGAGGTGTGTTTGGGGTCGTTATCATGCTGGAATACTGCATACTGATCATGCTCTGCTTCAGTATGTCACACTCCATGTCGGCATTCATGGTTCCCTCAATGAACTGTAGGGACTTAGGGAACTTTAGGGAACTGTAGGGAACTTCTTCTGGGACGACAGCCATGCAGAGCAATTTGATGCAGTGTATGGCGTATGGTCTGAGCACTGACAGGCTGACCCCCCCCACCCCTTCAACCTCTGCAGCAATGCTGGCAGCACTCATATGTCTATTTCCCAAAGACAACCTCTGGATATGACACTGAGCATGTGCACTCAACTTCTTTGGTCGACCATGGCGAGGCCTGTTCTGAGTGGAACCTGTCCTGTTAAACCGCTGTATGGTCTTGGCCACCATGCTACAGCTCAGTGTCAGGTCTTGGCAAACTTCTTATAGCCTAGGCCATCTTTATGTAGAGCAACAATTCTTTTATTCAGATCCTCAGAGAGTTCTCTGCCATGAGGTGCCATGTTGAACTTCCAGTGACCAGTATGAGGGAGTGTGAGAGCGATGACACCAAATTTATCACACCTGCTGCCCATTCACACCTGAGACCTTGTAATACTAACAAGTCAGATGACACTGGGGAGGGAAAATGTGTAATTGGGCCCAGTTTGGACATTTTCACTTAGGAGTGTACTCACTTTTGTTGCCAGCGGTTTAGACATTAATAGCTCCCATTTGAACTTATATGCAGTTTTTATACACTAAAATACTAAACCACTGACCAGCAGTGCTGCACTCACCATGTCCATGATCAGGTGGCCACATACACTGCATTTGTCAGCTGACTGCTGAAAGCCAGAGTACTGTGTGTTCAGAGAAGAGAGAGCAGGGTTCAGAGAAATATATCTTTATACCAGAAAATATTCGATGAGGCATTGATAAAGAACACCACAATGTTAACAGTTTCAGCCATCTTGCTTATACCATGAATACTAAACACCGTTTCAAATACAGAGGCTTTGCATATGTTTTGCTTGCTCATAAATTTTTTAAAAATGCAAAGGTATTATTTTGCATAACTAAATTTCAAATTTCCTCAGTTCCTCACAATTTTCACACAAATTTCCTCACGTTGCCCGTTTCGCATAGCTGCCATATTTAAGTTCATAACTCATATCCGTCCACTGGAAAGCAAAGACAATTCACATAATGAGAAGCAATATCTAAAAACATTTTAATAAAAAAGACATGCCGATCTGATCATTGGCATTGATCCGTACCAAGTCCCAGGAAAAATATGGCAAAAAATATTATATTGGCACATCTAACACTTGCAGACATTTACATACGCTTTATGGCCAAAAGTTTGTGGACACCTAGCAATCACACCCATACAGTGAGGGAAAAAAGTATTTGATCCCCTGCTGATTTTGTACGTTTGCCCACTGACAAAGAAATGATCATTCTATAATTTTAATGGTAGTTGTATTTGAACAGTGAGAGACAGAATAACAACAAAAAAATCCAGAAAAACGCACGTCAAAAATGTTATAAATTGATTTGCATTTTAATGAGGGAAATAAGTATTTGACCCCTCTGCAAAACATGACTTAGTACTTGGTTTAAAAACCCTTGTTGGCAATCACAGAGGTCAGACGTTTCTTGTAGTTGGCCACCAGGTTTGCACACATCTCAGGAGGGATTTTGTCCCACTCCTCTTTGCAGATCTTCTCCAAGTCATTAAGGTTTCAAGGCTGACGTTTGGCAACTCGAACCTTCAGCTCTCTCCACAGATTTTCTATGGGATTTAGGTCTGGAGACTGCCTAGGTCACTCCAGGACCTTAATGTGCTTCTTCTTGAGCCACTCCTTTGTTGCCTTGGCCGTGTGTTTTGGGTCATTGTCATGCTGGAATATCCATCCACGACCCATTTTCAATGCCCTGTCTGAGGGAAGGAGGTTTTCACCCAAGATTTGACAGTACATGGCCCCGTCCATCGTCCCTTTGATGCGGTGAAGTTGTCCTGTCCCCTTAGCAGAAAAAAACCCCCAAAGCATAATGTTTTCACCTCCATGTTTGACGGTGAGGATGGTGTTCCAGGGGTCATAGGCAGCATTCCTCCTCCTCCAAACACGGCGAGTTGAGTTGATGCCAAAGAGCTCCATTTTGGTCTCATCTGACCTCAACACTTTCACCCAGTTGTCCTCTGAATCATTCAGATGTTCATTGGCAAACTTCAGACAGGCATGTATATGTGCTTTCTTGAGCAGCGGACCTTGCGCGCGCTGCAGGATTTCAGTCCTTCACGGCGTAGTGTGTTACCAATTGTTTTCTTGGTGACTATGGTCCCAGCTGCCTTGAGATCATTGACAAGATCCTCCCGTGTAGTTCTGGGCTGATTCCTCACTGTTCTCATGATCAATGCAACTCCACGAGGTGAGATCGTGCATGGAGCCCCAGGCCGAGGGAGATTGACAGTTCTTTTGTGCTCCTTCCATTTGCGAATAATCGCACCAACTGTTGTCCCCTTCTCACCAAGCTGCTTGGCAATGGTCTTGTAGCCCAATCCAGACTTGTGTAGGTCTACAATCTTGTCCCTGACATCCTTGGAGAGCTCTTTGGTCTTGGCCATGGTGGAGAGTTTGGAATCTGATTGATTGATTGCTTCTGTGGACAAGTGTCTTTTATACAGGTAACAAACTGATATTAGGAGCACTCCCTTTAAGAGTGTGCTCCTAATCTCAGCTCGTTACCTGTATAAAAGACACCTGGGAGCCAGAAATCTTTCTGATTGAGAGGGGGTCAAATACTTTTTTCCCTCATTAAAATGCAAATTAATTTATAAAATTTTTGACATGCGTTTTTCTGGATTTTTTTGTTGTCATTCTGTCTCTCACTGTTCAAATACAACTACCATTAAAATTATAGACTGATCATTTCTTTGTCAGTGGGCAAACGTACAAAATCAGCAGGGGATCAAATACTTTTTTCCCTCACTGTATGCGCTTTTTGATTTGATTTGATTTCTTTATTGTCATTGTCCAAACATACAACAAAATTATGGACTTGCCAACATATACAGTTACAGAATAATTAAGTGCATATTACAAACAAAAGCCATATTCCACATAAAAGAAAATAAATTCTCATAATGTTATTGCACAAGAATGGTAAGTGGAATAAAGTGCTCATAATGTTATTGCACAAGAATGGTTCTTGCACATCAGTGATGTGTTGTAGTTCGAGGATGTGTTTTCAGTTTCAGCTTTAGGATAAAAACAGTTCATGAATCTTGTGGTGTGTGTTTTGATAGACCTGTAGCGTTTTCCAGATGGCAACAATTCAAACAAATGATGGGCAGGGTGATATAAGTCCTTCAGAATGTTATGTGTTTTCTGTAGGCAACGGGAGGTAAATATATTGTCCAGGGCAGATAACTGTTGGTTTGTGATGATGTTCTGCGCAGTCTTTATGAATCTCTGCAAGGCCTTTTTATCAACTGCAGAGCTGCCTCCATACCACATCAGCATACCAAGTGTGAGGACACTCTCAATGGAGCAGCAGTAGAATGACACCAAGAGCGATCTTAGGAAGTACAGCTGCTTTTGTGCCTTCTTGACTAGTGCCATGATGTTTATCATCCATGAGAGGTCCTCTGAGATGTGTGTGCCCAGAAATTTAAAGCTGGACACTCTCCACCATCTCCCCGTTGATATGCAGTGGTGTGTGAACACCCCACTTCTTCCCGTTCTTTTGTTTCCTTACATTTAAAGTCAGATTATTCTCTGTGCACCACACCACCAGCCTCTGTACCTCCTCTCTGTAAGCAGACTCATCGCCTCTGTTGATCAACCCCACCACAGTCATGTCTTCCGCGAATTTGATAATGGTGTTAGTGTTATAAGATAGTATACAGTCATGGGTATATAGAAAATAGAGAAACGGGCTCAGCACACAGCCTTGTGGAACTCCTGTGCTTAGTGTCAGAGTCAAAGAATGATGCAGTCGCGTCCTCACTGACTGTGAAGAAGTCCTTAATCCACAGGCAGATGTTGTGCTATATGCCTAGGTCAGACATCTTGGAGAACAATCTGCTGTGTAAGACAGTATTAAATGTAGAACTGTAGTCCATGAACAGCAGCCGTGCATATGTTCCTTGGTGTTCCAGGTTGCACAGTACAGTGTGGAGCACAGTGAAGATGCCATCATCTGTCAACCTGTTGGCCCTGTATGCATACTGGTGGGGGTCCAATGTGAGTGGAAGAGCAGCCTCGTTGTGATGCAGAACCAGTCTCTCCAGACATTTCATGATTACAGTTGTCAGTGCAATGGGCCTATAATCATTAAGGGATATTATAGCAGCCTGCTTTACATTTACATTTATTCATTTAGAAGATGCTTTTAGCCAAATCGACCTACAAATGAGGAAATACAAGCAAAGCGATACATCAAATGGAGAACAATACAAGTAGTGCTACCATACAAGATCTTTTAATTGAGTTCTAGAGAAGCAACGTGTGCAGAGTAGAGAAGTAAGAGCCAGAGTAAGTTTGTTTTTTAAATAATGTGGGGTTGGCATTTTAGGGGTTAGTTAAGTGCTCACAGAAGAGGTGGGTCTTTAGCTGTTTTTTGAAAATAGTGACAGATTCTGTGGTCTGGATTGAGGTTGAAAGTTCATTCCACCACTGAGGGACAGTTAGTTTGAAGGTTCTAGAAAGGGCACTGGCACTATCGTGGACGTCACTGCTTTCCATATGTTGATTTTACGGAGAGTGCGTATCACCTCAGCAGGCTGGATGACGAGTGTCTGGCTATCGGTTGTGGGAACTGGATTGATGGTAGTCCCAGTTCTTTCCACCTCAAAGTGGCAGAAGAACTGGTTGAGCTGCTCTGCCTCTGAAGCAATGCTATTGGTCAAGCTGCTGGTGTTATTCTGCCCAGTGATGTGACGAATCCCCTGCCATGCCTGGTGGGGGTCTGAGTTGCTGAAGTGGTTCTCGATCCTCTGCCTATAGGCTACCTTAGCATCCCTGATGCCCTTCTTCAGGTTCATCCTGGCTGAACACTACTGCTGCACGTCACCGGACTGGAAAACAGAATTGCTGGCCTTCAGGGGGAATTTTTACATTATTGGTCATCCACGGCTTCCTGTTAGGAAACATGTGAATCCATTTCGTGGTGGGGACAATATCAATTCAGCATTTTACATAAAATAGTACAGAGGATGTATAGATGTCGATATTGTCATTCACATATACAGTTCAGTCAGTGCAACTGAAGCAGTCCCGCAGCTGCTCAGGCGCCCCCTCTGGCCATACTTGTATTGCTCTACCCTTTTGATAAGTGGTCTGTATGCCGGAGTCAGAAACAGTGAAATGTGGTCAGACAGTCCTAGATAGGAGAGAGGTGATGCTTTATATCCATGCTTGATGTTGCTATATACATGGTCAAGTGTGTTTTATTACAAAGACTTCATCTGGACAGGCCTGCTGTTGTTTACTAATGGCAGTTAGCAAGTAGCCCAAAGCTGTTGTGGTGTTAGCATCCAGGGGTATGTAAACAGCAGTGATTACAACAACTGCGAATTCTCGCTTCAGATAGAAGGGGTGACATCTTATTGATGAATAATCCAGGTCCGGCGAGCAGTGTCAGTTATTACAGAGTTTGTGCACCAGATGTTGTTAGTGTAAACACAAAGCCCTCCTCCTCTGTTCTGTTTTGAACAACCCATTCCAGATTTAGTTCCCCTTTGCTGTTATAATAACCCCCACTCTTTCAGGAAAGCTTTCCACTAGATTTTGGAGCATGGCTGTGGTGATTTGCTCATTCAGCCACAAGAGCATTAGTAAGGTCAGGCACTGATGTCAGGTGAGGAGGCCTGGTGTACAGCCGGCATACCAGTTCATCCCAAAGGTGTTGGGTGGGATTGAGGTCAGGGCCAACATTCCAACATTGTGGCCAGTTTTGGGAAGAACCACTTGGCAATATAGTGTATATTTAATCCACAATCCATCTCTGTACACTGGCAAGAGTCTCTGGGCTACCATTATACAGCTGTTGTTGAGAGCATTGTTGTTCTGTTCTTGACTGTTTTATTTAATACATTTTCGTGTACTGATGCCTATAAATCATTTCTTTCTGCATAAACCCACGTTATTCATCTGCTTTACTTCCAATTAGTACCATCTCATCAAAGGCAGTAGCGGATCTTAAATGTAGACTGTGCCTAAACCATTTATGTTTGCTATCATGGTTACATTACAACACTGGTACAAGGCATCAGGAATGTAGATTTAATACTGTAATTAAATATTTTGCTTGGAGCTCCAATAAAAAAAAAAACCTGCAGGCTAATCAGAAAAGAACTGTAAACTTAAAGATCATACTAGAGATAATCTTCATTTGGTTTATTGGACAGAACACCAAAGCATATATCTACCTATTTAAACACAGAAAAAAGAACAGATATCCTTGAAGAAACATAAAGAAAGGAATTTTTTTTTCATAGTGTCTTCAACACCCACAAGCACCCATTTAATTAAGATTTAGTATGAAGACATAAACATAACAGCACTAAGTTTATTCTAGTCTACATGACTTTTTCAAATCACTTAATCATTTTCCCGCTCTGACTTCTAACAGTACTCAGAGCTCCCTGTTCCAGAACCAACAAAACACTTAATGATGCTAATAAGTGCTTGGTGGGTAAAGTTTTTAAAAATGTTTGAATGCTAACAGATGGAAATTAAAACATGCCACTAGGTTATTGTATATATTTACACAACTAAAGAGATGTTTTATGCAGATAACTTACCAGAAAATCCTCTTCACAAAACACCTTCCCAGAAACATAGTAAAATGCTTTCCCCCTGAGCTTCCGACCTGCAGACAGCACACAGAATTACAGGTCACACATTACATCACATACATGTCTCGCATTACAACTATGCCTGTTCTTGAGAAAAGAGCTTTGGCAAGCAGCCCCTTTATGATTTTAGGATTCCCTTCAGCATAAAATCAAGCAAACTCCACAATATTCGGAGTAGCTTGCAATTTTTTTAAATTAGAGCAGATTTTCAGCAGATTTAGGCTAAGACGCATCATGTGATGTAATCACACAAATCACACAAAGCCCTCTTCGATTCACGTAAGTCGAACATGAATACAGCTTAAAGGACTCATTTACTTACAAACATCACTGTGAAAGGCTTCGGCAATTTAATTTTACACAAAAAAAGCACAAAAAACTGCAAGTTGTATCACAATTTTTGAAAAAAGCTTCAGCAAAACCAAGCATTATTAGCTGCAACAACCACAAAAAAAACCTCTACGTAATCCTGTACAGACTGGACAAGAGAGTTGGTAAATGGTCTGCACTTATATAGCGCTTTTTTAACCTTAGCAGTTCCAAAGCGCTTTACACTGTGTCTCATTCACCCATTCACATACACACTCATAGTAGCAGAGTTGCCATGCAAGGCGCTAGCTTGCCATTGGGAGCAACTTGGGGTTCAGTGTCTTTCCCAAGGACACTTCGGTATGTGGAGTCACATGGACCGGGAATGGAACCACCAACCCAATGATTAGTGGACAACCCGCACAACCACCTGAGCCACAGAGTTGACAGGTAAAACTGATTGTTAATGTCAATACACAGCCTTTATTTGATTTAATTAACAAAAAAAGCTTAATCAGTTTAATAATTTATTGTTATATTTGGGTTATGAGCCTTGTTTTGAATTCTCTATCATTTCATATTGTGTAGTTCCTCCTATGAAAACACCAAAGTCTCTTAAAAAATTGCATCATACATTTACATAACCCACATGTACAAAAATGCATATTTTAGCTTAAGATATGAATATATTCACGTGGAAACAGTGACACAGCTTGAATGTGTGGGACAGTACAAGGCAGAAAGTAAGGACCACATGGAGCTCATGCAATCGTCATTCTTAATCATCAGTCCATAGGCGCAACCTGACTGGGTGAACTCCCAGTCTGAATTGTTTCTTTTTTGGTTCTCCTTCATCCACAATCATGAGTACACATCCATGCATGCACGCATGCACTCGAGCACACATGTGCGCACACACACACACACACACCCCGCCCACTCACAAACCCCCTGTCCCACAGGAAAGGGGAACATTCCACACATTTTGTAAGGAGGGGTACCGGGTAATGTAGTTAACCCTTACAGGCCTGCAACACCATCATCAGAAGCCTTTATCCATTTGCCTCCAACATACAGACAGTACATACTGGCGGTGTATATACAAAGCAGTTTTTCTGGGGTCTAGAGTTTGACTCACACCCTATAGAATGCCAACAAATACAGAAGAGTGCCAGTCAACTGCAACCACATCTTCAAAAAACGTAATGTAAAAAACTGTTCTCTACACAGTTACAACACTATCAAACAACACACTACAGCAGACTAGTCTGATCTCTAAAATCGACAGGAAATGTTTTAACTGTCTAACAGTTAGGTTCAGAGGTTAAAATATGCAGCATTATACATTGTGGGAAAAAAAAGAGGAAATGAAGCTGAGTTTGTCAGTAAAGTCGGGGTGTGGTGACTAAATCATATGGTCTCCTGGGAGATAACGGTTAAACATCAAACTCAGCAGTCTTATGGGGTTTGTTCAACCTTACAGAGCTCATCCTCTCTTCTTTAACCATTCTTCTTCTCCCACCCGACCAATAAATTCACTTTAACATCATGAATCTGGATGGCAATTGCTAAGCAGTTAGAATGCAAGTGAATTGTGGTGAATACCGTCTTCACTGTTTTGATAATATACTTAGAAAGTATACTGTCAAAATATTTAAAATCTGTCCTAAAGAATCATATTACTGAGAAGTTAAAAGCTCATAGGATTACAATCTTTTCATCCTCTACCAAAATCCTTTCATTTTCTGGCCTTAACAGTAATTTGGTCCCTATAATACAATGTTTGACACCTCTGTGTCATAGCACTCTTTAAAATGGTGCTGAAATGATAACAAAACCAGTTGATAATTTTACAGTGGCTCTTGGTCCTCTATGATTTCTTATCTACCTGTTTCATTATCTTTGTCCTTAAACACATCAACGGTGAATCAACAGCAGTTAATTACAGTCTTTCTCATCCATTATTATCTCTTTCTTTTCTAAATCTCTAATCTTCTCTGGATTTCTTTAAGTCAAACATCCTAAAAGAAGAAATTCTACTCTGAACAGACAGTTCTCTCCCTTCACATTCTTTTCAGTCTGTCTTTATCCTGGCGAGAAGTGCCAGAGTTTCCAGGAAGACGAAGAGCAGTCAAGACCGAGTTTTAATATAAGATAAATTAAAGATCAGTTTGTACTGGTACAGAATTCAGAGTGAATGAATAATTAATTCCTATGCATAAATACCGTGTATGATATTCTTATGTTGTATTAAGGGTTGCCATAGCTTAAATAATCATAATAGTCTGACACTGTAAGGAAAATATCTGTTATAAAACTTATTGGGCTTGACAAATCAGAGCTTAATGCACTGATTCATACAGCACAACATTTTTTCATTGCTGATGAGTCCTGGAGACTGGGGCTGCTTTCTCAAAACACAAATTCCATACAACCCCGTTCCATATCCACCCCCACCCCCGATTCATTTTCCCTCAAAAGCTGAAAAACAAAAACCTTCTGTGGAAATGTTAATACAGATGGAAAAAAAAAAATAAAGACTGCTAAACCAAACCTTCCCAGTCCATATATACTAAGGGTGATAGATACAGATACTAAGATACTTTCTGTTTTTTTGCTTGCTTGTATTTTTCTTTTCTTTTTTTTCCATTTGTCACCTGCCTATGATGTTACATATTTTTAATTAATTTCTATTTGGTGTGCTACGTATAAATACATAACAGCTATATCAATATAATCATTTACTATATATGAGAAGGAGTTCAAAGTGAAACTGCAGGCCACGTGTTACTTGGTGTTCAGGCCTGAATAACAAATATCTCACACTGAAGGGTTGAGCTTTAACTAGGATCAAGACAGCCCTCCTCTGAGTGTTCAAACAATCGCCACCCTGTTCTCTCCAACAAACTGCTGGTGAAACAGCTGCCACACTGAAAGTCTAACAGTCAAATCCATAAAAATAGCCAATAAAGTAAAGGAACATCAAATAAACGAAATGGAAAATTGAGATGTGATAAGGCACCACAGGTGGGAGAACAGAAGCCCTTGACTTACTATCTCTCTCAGTGCCCAGACCTGTAGCTTTTTTACAAAGCTTCTCTGTGGAGGGGATGATCCAGAGCTAGAGGTAAAAATAGACATTAAAAGCATGCCTTGCTAACCCATGGCTAGTATCTAGCACACTTCCTGTGCCAGTCCCTTGTGCTTGGTATGTTTAGAAAAGGGAGGCCATAATCTGTCAGAAGGCCATCTCTGTTCACTGGTATTTATGGCTTTGTGAGAGATTTTCTATTGATTCTCTTTCTGCTTTCCTCTTTTAAGAGCCATTGTGTTGCCAATATACTATTTCTAGATCCTACATAAGGCCATAAAGCTAATCTTCATGTTACAGAAGAGTCACTGATACAGTATTTGCTGTAGCACTAACTGTGAGTTTATGGTGCTGTAGAAAATTGCTGAAAGGAGTATCAAGGCACTAGACATTTCATAAAGTAAGACATAACACGACTAACATAATCCATCTAGCATCACCAGCCCACTTTACATAAGACTTGACAGAATAAATAGTTCTCCTGTTCACAAAACATTGAAGTTGTTAATACTGTATACCACAAGACACACAAGTATTACAGCTTTGGTTCACAGTAATTTGTATCTTTGGCAACTTAACAATGTGACTCCATGTGTTACTCATCTCCAGAATTTTAATACACTCACCATTAAACCATATATTACTGATGTAGTGTAAACTACTAATCTGTGATATCTATAAATGTGGACACTTGAAACTCCATTTGAAATCAAAGTTTTTCCAGGTTTTTTTTGTACTAGTAACAATGTGGATTGGCAAAAAAACAAGCAAAAAAAAATCCCAATAGATAGGTCTAATGGTTATTTTCTTATACCTGCTGACAGGTCTACGGTATGTTCATATATGGTGCATTCACATATTATTTAGACCTCGGCACCTTTTCCTAATTTTATATCTTATAATACATTTTTTCATCAATCTGCAAAAATGCTCTGTAGTAAAAGGTATAAGGGACGGTTCACAATGATTAAAATATAACACAGAAATATTACATTTACACAAGTATTGAGACTTCGCTTTATAAGGCTGCAGGAAAAATAAAGTGGTCTGAATACTTTCTGAATGCACTGTCCAATGACTCCTAGGATAGGCATACACAACACTCCTAGGAGATTGTACACCCTTCTTTCCTCTCCCATCATTGTCCAGGCTTCACTCTTACAGCCTCCAGCTGACACAACACTGATATCCATCTGCTCATCCCACCCAAGGATCAGAGACCCCACTTTCAGGCTGCACTCTTATCCAGCAAGGCCCCTTTGTTTATGGGATAACCACACAGCAACTAAACACAACCTCATAAACATTGGTAGACGTCAGGTTGATTCAAACACAGGTAGACCTCCAGAAGCACAAAGAGCTGATTCTCAGTTACAGTGTGTGACAAATGAGGTAGAACAGGCTATCCAAGAAAGAACCCTAACTAAAAGGTGCCTGCAAGGGGTTAGGACAAAAATGTTTGCATTTTTCAAAACATGCAAAGTGGTTCAACAGAGGCTGCGTTTGCACAGGGCCTAGAAATGTGTGGAATGTCTTTGCTTATGGCATATGGTAATAGCTACCAGCACCCATTAACAGGCCCTTCCCCTTTGACTGCCTGAGTAATCAGGGAAGAAATTGTAAGTAGAGGATTCAGCCGTACCAGAGCACCAGTCATGCAGATGAGAAGCTTAGGAATGCCTCAGCAAGTTTTCTTTTCAGGAGTTGGGCACTGATGTGTATGTGTGAGTGCCAAGACTAAATAGGAGGTGGGGGTTGATGAAACTGGTTTAGAGGCACGTATGCTGCCTGAACACAAACATATGGCTCCTGTTTGGAATCATCAGCTCCAGCAGTACCTGGCCACACGCCACCTCACAGCATGAACTCTGAGCCCACACACAATGCAGCCAACACAGAGTTTAAGCCTGACACCCCTTCAATGCCTGCCAGTGATGTAGCCATTAGCAACAGCAGTACATTTTAGGGAGTTTGGGGGGGTAAGAAATATAGTAAATAAGATCACAGCATGATCTATAACAAGTTATTGCCTTTAGGGTGGATGCTGGAAAGTAATAGGAGCGGTGATAGCATGAATATGCAATTTTGATTAAAGCACTGCCTATTCAATACAATTTTGTTTACATAGTGCTTTTAACAATGGACATTCGCAGTTTCTCAACTCTAAGAGCGTGAAGAATGGACTTGCGTCCTCGTTTAGACCGGTCTTGCCAGGCTACTTTTGAGAACAAATTCGGAAGGACAGGAGGACATAAAACACATCTTGGCGAGAATTGAGATGTGCTGCAATCTACCTGTTGTAGTATGGACCGTCCCAGCACATTTCATGCATCCCTGGTACTTGCGTTCTTGAGTAATGGAACTGAACTCGATAGTAGATGATGACATAGAACGAGGACACAAGGATGCAAGTTTGCAAAGCAGCTTTATAGAAATCCATATTTAAATTTAAATTCAATCTTCTCCCAACCAATCTTTCCATATTAATAGCGTTACTCTAAAATACCTTTATAATGTTTCGTGTGAAAATGATTCAAATAACATGCTAGTAATTGAAGGGAAGTTACATTTAACTGTATAAAACCACTAAACTACACTTATTTTTCTCCTCCTGCAGTAAAAATTTCAAAATGCTGCATTCAGCACACCCCCACAGGATATACGATGTGATCTTTCCGTTGCACAGTGTAACTCCATTCAGACTTTTCTTTACATCTTCTTGGCGTTACTTAAAAGGAGACACACCCTGAAACCAAATAAGCTAGCACAACCAGTTCACCACACTCACACAAGGCCAAGATAGGTAGCACCTGGTGAAAAAAACAGATGGGTGTTTTTGTTTTTTTACAGAATACGACGAATAACATTACCTGGTTGAGTAATTAACCAATGGAAATGCATTGTTTAACAAATACTGTTAACTCACTAAATGCAAAATGCATTTAACACGTATGCAGATTCAGAAAAATATCCAAACCCAGGCACCTATTTTGCCAATTTGGCTGCCGCTGTCTTTCAGCCAGTGCCATGTGTTTGATGAACATTTTCACAGACAGCTGACTCTTCTTCTCTACTCAGGTGTGTGAAAAATGGTGACTGATGAAATAATGTTTTGAATGTGTTTTGTATCCAAGTTACAGCTCTAACAGCTACATGCACTAGTGTTGTTCCTTTGCTTCAATTTTAAAATGCTTCTCATGAATAAAGTGTCTCGAAAACAGTGCTTTAGTGCACTTTACTTAGTATCCATCAATAGCACTTCACTACGCTTTCTATCGGTTATACTATAGTGCTGGGGCTCAATAAATCTCTGTGCCTGTATGCCTACTCGTCCTATGATTGAGGACAAATGGATTTCAATATGCCGCAATAAATAAACATTTCCAAAATTAGACACTATGCTACTCCTCTAGATTGGACTATTGCAATGTCTTGCTGACTGATGTTCCTACCAGGAAAAGAACATCAGAGTACATTACACAAGTCATATTTAAGATACTTTGGCTGCATAGACTATGATATTGCTTGTATTGCCTATAAATTCTAGAACAACCCTATTTGGTGGCTGTGGCTCAGGTGGTTGAGCAGGTTGTCCACTAATCATAGGGTTGGTTGTTCGATTCCCGGCCCACATGACTCCACATCCTTGGGTAAAACACTGAACCCCAAGTTGCTCCCAATGGCAAGCTAGCGCCTTTCATTGCAGCTCTGCTGCCATTGGTGTGTGTGTGAATGGGTGGAAGAGACACAGTGTAGATGCTTTGTAGAACCACCAATGTTAAAAAAGCACTATATAGGTGCAGACCATTTACCATTTATAACTCTATAAGGGTTTTTAAGTCCACACAATATTCTTTTCAGGATGTGTAGTAATTCTTTAGATCTAAAGTTAAGCAATAATGCATTCTATTAGGTAAACCATATTGATATTCTCGAATTTAAATGAACAATAGATGAGGAAGAGACCATAGGTAATATAAATATGAGAAAGCAAGAGAGAGTTTGAGACATGTGAATGAGATGAGATACTTACTGCAGGCACTGCAGGTGAAGCAGCTGTCGTGGTAGAGGCTACCCATGGCCTGGCAAGCCTGACTGGCTCCATACACAGGCTTACTGCATTTCACACAACTGCCTGCAAAAAAAAAGACCCACAACGCAACTATATCAATGCCACTATTATAATTACATGCAGTAACCAACACAGTGGTAAGTGTGTCAGAGTGGCACCACTGAGGGTTATGATTCGATCCCACATTGGCACCACAGCAAACAAACCTCGCTCGGCTGGTGCTGGATCTCTGTATGCAGATGGTGTGTCATCGGGCGTTTTCACTTAACTCCAGGCTAATTCGGAGGTGCAGCCACATTCCCCTCCCCACCAGTGCAAAAAGTACTTTTCCCACTAATATTTGCAGTATATTTGCACAAAGAAATCAATTCATTTCATGACATGATGTATGACATTGGGCATGAAACTGCCTGTTGAATAAACAAATAAGATGAAAAACAACAATGAGAAGTACAGTCTGCTTTACTTGTTTGAGTTGGCACACACGCCGAGAATTCTACCACATGATCAGCATAATCAGATGCTGATGGGTACCCACAGAACACTGCCGAACATGATACACACACATACCCACACACGCTCTCTATATGAATGTGAGAAGAATTATTACAAAGAGTATAACAAAAAGAAAAGGATAGAATCACTGAGGAAGGGTAAAGGGAGAGAGGTGAAATCGCAGAGTCACTTTGAACCATAATAAATGAAATGAGGACAGTGTTAAAGACTTGTGTCATGTTTCCTATTATGTTGATTATTGCAAGAGCTGGCATACTGAGACATGGCCCTGATTACAGTTATTTCCCTGCCATCTCATTATTGCCCCTCTTTTACCAGTTCGGTCTTCAGTGTGGAGCAACAATACAATTATGGCCCTGTCACAATAATCACTCTCATTTAGTGTGCGTGCCAAACCATGCTAAAGAGCAAAGAACCCTTGATAATGCGCTACTGTTAACCTCCTTTCATTTCACAGCCAACTGTTGACAGAAGTGCATGATGCAGACAGCTTAAATACGACAATAATCTTGGTTACAAACCATCAGACAAAGAGAAAACTGCTGATGAATATGCTATTCCATACAATTTGGCTCCACCTTGGATACTTGATGATGCAAAAAAAATTAAATAAAAATCTAGGTTGCCATAACACATTCATCTACCTCCCAACATTAAACAGTATTACCAAAATGTGTTTTTGAACACAAAGAAAGTTCAACTAAATGACAAGATCACAAGATCTACAGCACTGCTGAGGAAATGCTGAAAAAAGAAAACCCCTACACAACAGTGGTCTTTGTTAAACATTCAGACATGGGCTAGGCCTCACAGTGTTTGAGAGCAGATGAGGAATGGCATGATGGTCAGCATCACGCTGAGCTAACAGCATTACCCGGAGCGATTTCTCCTCCAAGGTAGGGAGGAACATCAGGGACAGGCTGGTCGAAACACCCACAAAGAAGCCTCTGTTCTCTCGGGGTTCAAACATCACGCATTTAAGCTCTGCCTACACCCTCTCAGCCCACTGAAGTGTTAAGCTCTACAAGACGACACTACCACACTCATATTACTCGCCTTAAACACAACATTTTCCATACAGAAATACCAAAGGCAAAAATAACTACAATGCTTTCTAATATTATACAGAAATACAGAACTGATACTGAAACATGGTGTAGTTCTGAATCTTTTAGCAATTGTGAGAATTTTTATTGTGTATGTGTTTTTCTATACACTTTGTACCAAAGCATATTTCAATTAAATTTATTGATAAATAACTTAAGTTTCACCTTAAAATTAATTTTCTGGCTAATGGGGGAAAATATAAAGCATTTATAAATTCATCATGTGGGGTTAAAATCTTTTTATACATTTTTATATGTTTTTAATCCAACAAGGATGATTTATATGGTCTTTAAATCAGATTCTTCAGAACTTGAATTTATGACGCTTGAAAACAAAATGTATTTTTCTCTGAACTTCCATAAAGTGAATAACAGTGTTAAAATGCATACAAAACCTTGCTTTGATATTTTAATCCAACTTTTCAGTAGCTGAATTCCAAAGAAGTGAACTCAAGGCCAATATATTTAATTCTTTAGGATTCCCAGTGAAATTTCTCAATAATAAACATTTTTTTCAAGCATTAAGAACTGAGGTTCAGGTTGATTCAACATGGATTTTCATGCCACACCAAGTTATGTCAAAATACTCATTTTTGAGACTCAGAATGTGTAATACGGCATCAAATCCTGCACCAAGAGGAAGCGCTCAGTCCATGTCCTGCTCTACAGACGGGGACATGATTAGACTCCATGCACATTCTCACTTTCCTGGGCCTTCTGAACACAGCTGTAGTAAGTGCACACACCATTTCCCATGTATGTACCATCAAGCATATCCTTGAGCATGCATGCGATTTGTGACTCCATTGTTAAGGAGTGCTTCAAACAAACAGGTAAAATTCCTTACCCGTATTTACACACAGAGGTCTTTGTGATAAAGTTGCAATAAATAAGGGTGCTTTGGTCTATAAATATTGTTGCAGAACAACTGAATGGACTCAATGATACTTTTAGGAAATGACAAGCTAAAGAAGGGGCACATGTTTAAGGACTCAGAGGAATTTTTGACTCATGATGACTCAGTTATATGCCACCCTCTTCGAATTTCATTGAGAGCCATCCTCTTCAAATTTCTATTTTTGAGAGCCACCCTATTCAAATTTCTTTTTCTGAGAGCCACCCTGAAAGAGTTGTGAAATGGAACCTGCACTGCAGAGATCACAGCAAAGAAATCGCATCGGCTGACTTAACACACAGTCAATCTTCAATAAATATAATGTTAAGAACCATTTACAATTATTTATTGGAGGAGACAGGGTGGGATCTAAAGCAAATGTCTGTGTACATACATGATCCTGTAGCTACTGGCAACTGTTAAAGGAATTCTGCATAATACACTGTTTTCCCCCTGCTTTTTGTGCCTAGGAAAAGTTTTAGGATGTATCCTATGGAAAGTTTTCTAAACAGGGAACCCGGACGATGCGTCAATGTGTAAAACGACCAGTTATTTCACCTCTCTAGGTATCCGTAGGGGAACAGTGTTGTTTATGGAATGTAGTAATAATATATTAGTGTAAGAGAGAAGATATCAAGTAATATAGAAAATTAAGATAAAATTTACTGGCATGTTTGCTCCTTTCTCTTCCTGCTCTGTCTCACATCATGTCTGATCATCTGTTTCTCCTGAAGCAAAAAAAAAAGTCTGATACACACAAGTTGTGCTTAAACGTCTAGACAGAGAAGGTCTCCTCCATTTGGATCTCAACTACTGAGGCACTGACACTTGGACTACATTGTAGCGCTTCCCTATTTATCATCATCATCATCATCATCATCATCTCCTGGCTCTGGCCCAAACTCTCTTTTAAAAAATACTACAACTGCTTTTCCAGACATTCCTCAACATCCCCCCGGTGCAGTAGTTTGGCTGCAAGATCATTTTCCCAGAACCTTTACTCAATGCCTTGACTGTGAGCTCAATACTGCATGTATGGCAAAAAAAAAAATCTACAAGTAAGCTCTCATAGCCGAGAAAAGATGCAAAGATTATGTTTTGGAGGCACCTCTAACGTTACACTAAACTGTTTTTTTGTGTGTGAAACTGGCATCCAATCTAGGCTGACTTCTCCCACCTTGAGCCCAGTGTTACTAGGACTGGCTTGGGATCCACTGTGACCCTGACCAGGATACATTGGTTACCGACAATGAACGAACGGATGAATGAATTTTTCTTACATCTGGATTTCTTGCTAGTTTGTAGAGCTGTACATTTTGTATTGTGTACATTGTTAAGACAATGTCAGACTTTATAATAATGAGGCTTTCAAAAGATTTATTGTGTACTAGTATTATTCTTAATATCTCTGAGGGTTCATATCATTTTCCTGTGGGTTTTTTCCTGTCATGCAAATGAATCTTTAACTATGACACAGCACGGCCTCTAAATTAGTTTTCATTTTGTATTAATATTGTATGCGAATATGCTATTTTTGTCCATGTTCTTCCTGTAGTAGAGAGGAAATGAGATGGTTTCATGTGTTTCAAGACTGAAATACAAAGCAAATGACCTGTTGTCACTGACCACAGGAACAAAGACTGAGAATAGACACAGTGATGTCAACTCTCACCCACTCTTCACTGGAAAAAGACAGAGCCATGAAAAGCAAGACCGAGTTTTTAAATATGCTTAGGCATCAATAAGGCCAAGCTCTCCATTCATCACTCAGACCATTTTGTGGCCTGACAGAGTGAGTCAGAGAATGAGCCACAGTTTGGAGTGTAAGGACGAGACCTGAATGAGGACAAGCAGTCAGTCCCACGCAACACATCATCCTGAATGTACTGTTCTTTCACTTAGTCACACCAAAATCTGCTATCACTTAGTGGTTGCATGTATATGCGTAAACAATAGGCCATGCTGGTTGACAGTGTTGGCTGTTTTGCTGTGATACTGATTCAACCTGAAAACCACTCATAGAATTTAAGTTGCCGTATATGCTACTCTTGCACTTGATGACTTCTGACATTCAGGATTATGGACTAAAATCACATATCAGCCATCAGATCTGCATATCCTCTTAAATAATCTCTAAATAATTATCCTGTAAGCTCTCATAGTCAAGAAAGCTTTATAAAAAGATTCAAAGATGATGTTTTGGCGGCACCTCTAACATTACACTAAACGTTTTTTCTGAAACTGGCATCCTATCTAGGCTGAATTCTCCCAACTTGTGCCCAGGATTGGCTCTGGATCCACTGCGACCCTGACCAGGATAAATTGGTTACTGACGAAGAACAAATGAATACATTTTTCTTACATCTGGATTTCTTGCTAGTTTGTAGGGCTGCCTCACCCTGAGAACTACTCAAAGAATTTAAAGTGCACCTATTATGGTTTTGAAACGTGCCTAATTTTGTTTTAAAGGTCTCATACAACAGATTTACATGCATCCAAGGTCAAAAAACAATTCAATGTACTCATAATTTAAATTGCAGCATTATCTTTTCCTCCCAGTGTCACAAACGACTCGTTAAATGATCCGTTCTAAAGGATTAATTCTAAACTCCTCCTTTCAGAGAGCATACTCTGCTCTGATTGGTCAGATGTCCCAGTCTGTTGTAATTGGTCTACCGCTGTCAGTGCGTTTCAAAAAGGAAACGCCCACTACCATAACGAGTTTCAGCTCCATCTGTCAGTGAGCAGCCGATGAAAACCAGAGGCGGGGTTTTTGTTACAAACCTATGTAGGTTAGTACAGGAAGTAAGTCTAGAATTATTAACGATTCATTTAGCTGTTCAAAATTGGTTTCTTCTTAGGGAGTCAATAACTCATTTTGTCATGCACTTTGATTTTTGAAACTTTGCAGACTTCTTACATTCACAAGCAGCTCTATAACACACTACATGAAAGGTAATATTCGAACAACCATAATAGGTGCACTTCAAGTCTTTAAGTCTGTTACTCTTGTACTTGATGACTCCTGATAATGAATTATGGACTAAATACACATCAGCCTTCAAAGCTGCATATCCTCTTAAATTATCTTTAAATAATTCTCCTGTAAACTTCACATCATCGCTTTATGATGGTTCAAATAAAATCTTCTTTATAAATAATACAAGGCCAAGGAAAAAAAATGCTGTGCTAAGCAGCTAAATGCAGAAATGGGCAAAGTATGAATTCCTGAAATACAGGAAAGATTTCATAACAGGAAGCACAGACATCAGGAGTGCATACAAAAAGGAAACAGTGATATTCACAAACCAGATTTTACTAACATTGATGTGCAGTTTCATGTAACTAAATTTGTCATCCAGTGGTCAGATCTGTGAAGTCATTTTGCCTTTAACTGCTTCACCACATTTCTGACCACTTCTGTGTACTTTGTAATAGCTCTGTAATGGAAGGTTTACTGATGAAAATTGAGTTAACATCTTTATTAATGTCTATAATTCATGTTATGAAAAGGCAACATATATTGCCCAACATATATAAAGGCAACATATATTTCAGGTGCAACATATATGAAATGCAGACAAACGACCTAACTTGTTATGAAAATGTGTAGTTTTGAACTAGAATTATTCAAGTTGAGGCATTTTTCCCCAGTCTAAAGGTTTAGTCCAGAGACTTTAGGACAAGCTGAGGAGGTTAAAGGCTGATGAAATGGAAAAAAAGCAAAGAAAGAAAGAAACCCAAATGATTAACAATAGAATGTAACTGAAATCCCTTGGGCTGGAGACATACAAGCAACAAGGAGCAACAATGCATCATTTAGACACATGCTTGACTATATCACACAACTTGGCCTCACTCCACCCTGCTTCACTCACACTCACTCTCTCTTGTACACACTGTGAAGGTCAAGTGGAACAGACAGCTTGTTTTTCAATCAGTGGCCTGTTAAATACTGTTCAGCAAAATTACAGATGAGAAAAAGATTAGTAGGGGGGAAAAAAACACGACACTGGGAGTGATCACGTCTGCCTTACCGAAGTAGTCAGCCTTAGGCTGGGCATCCATCTCCTTTTCCAGGCGTTCAGTTAGAGCTTCTAATTTTATTTCAGCTGCAGACGGCCCAGGCTCGGGCTGTATATGGAGAGTGTGGCATGGCAGTTTGAGCGCCTGAGGGGGGCTGTGGGTATCACTCCTGGCTGGCTCTGCAGTCGAGTTCGCCAGGTTGTCTGAAACAGTAGGACTGCTATGTCCTCGAGTGTGGCACTGGACTTGACCTTTAGGCTGAGGTGTTTCTGGTTGGCTTTGTGCTATTGGGGACAGCTGGACAGCAGAGCACGTCCCAGTGCTTTGAGGAACCCCATTATGGCGTGGGTCTCCATAGGTTTTCTGAGACATGATGGGTTCAGAGTGATGAGTAGGGCTAACATAAGGAGAAGACTTGTGGTGAGAGTCTGGTTCTCCATGAGCATCTGTGTCTGATGGTGGGAAACAATCAAGCTTCCCAGTGGATGTTAAAGTTTGGCATGGTGAGCTCTGACGAAGAGGAGGAGTTGCTCCATGGTTCATGTTAGACCCAGGTGCGCTTGAACTCAGGCTAAGCGTGGGTGATGACGCCTGGCATTGAGGATTGTTCTTAGATGCCCAAGTGCCAGATGGACTGGTAGGAAAAGGCATAGTTTGATGATAAGAGTTTCCAAGTTCCACTGATGGATTATGGCATGAGCGCAAGAGGTCATGATTGCTTCCATAGCTAAAAACCCTGGCATCATGTGGGCTGAGTGGATGATGCTTATGTCCTTCATAACATGTGCTCGGTCCTGAGAGAATGGGTGGCTTAGATGCAGCTTCATGTCTGGAGCTACTGATAGGTGGTCTGTCTTTGGTGTAAAACGTGCCATCTGCTACTTTGACGTGTCCACCGTTTAACCTTTCTGGAAGGGTGTTTCTCGCCATCTCTTCTTGATGCTTCTGCATGTGGATTTTGGTCATTTTGGAGGCGAACACCTTCCTGGTTTCCTCAAAGTCCGGGTTATTTCCTGCGTCCCTCTTCATGCGGAACAGTCCGTCCTTGGACGCCTCGTACATATTCAGGTCCTCGATGAATTTGCTCGCTTCGAGCCCCAAATCCTCGTATTTATCCATGTCCACTGCTTTCAAACGCTACAGCGAAAGTAAATACAAAGTAAACTCAAAGTTTCCTTAAGTGTTGTGAGTGAAGAAGTCACTTCAAAATTCTTCCTTTGTCCATGGTGAAAAGTGAAAAAGGCACAAACGCGAACTCACCAAAGTCTGAGTACAAACTGTACTGTTTATATCTACTCACTGTATGAAAAGAGAGAGAAAAAGTCATCCGCGTAGGGGAAAAAGGCGAAAAGGTTCAAAAATAATCCTCGTGACAGACGTTTATGTTAAGGAAAAGACGAACCCGAGCAGAGAGAGTCAGAGAGAAAGAGTTCGGTGTGAAAGGTGTGGAGCCGGAGTGAGTGTGTTCAGTCCTCCTGTTCATCTGAACTGAAGCACTCAGGCAGGATGCTGTCCGCTTTTAACCAGTCAAGTGAGTGTGTGAGATCAGCTCGGACCTCTTTCACACTCCGAGAGCCTGACTTGACTCCTGTGAGGTTTAAACCCGATTTTATATATATATATATATATATATATATATATATATATATATATATATATATATATATATATATATATATATATATATATCTCATTTAATTGTACTAGAGTACATTCAGTTTCTCACAAACGACAGTACGCAAGCAAATGCTAGCACTAAGCGCGAGCACGCGCTTTAGAACTTTTTATATTGAATGTAACCGAAAACTCTCGCGCGCTTTGTTTTATTTATTTATTTATTTTTATTTATTTAAAGGCACAGTACATTAAAAACGTCAAGCGGCAGGCAGTTAACACTTGCGCTCACGCTCACACACACACACACACACACACACACACTTTACTGTTCTTGTGAGGACCTTCTGACATAATTATTAATGCGGCTAATTTCTGCTCTACTCCACCTAAACCTAATGCTACAGTTTTGTAAAAACAAACAAACACACAATGTCAAAAGGGTTAGATGAACTACATGACCAAAGGTCTGTAGACACCAGACCATCTTCCCCAAATTGTTGCCACAAATTGCCACAAATGCTGTAACATTACAATTTCCCTCACTGGAACTAAGAGGCCCATGCTTTTCCCTGTATGTCAATACACCTATGTGCACAAAGCAAGGTCCATAAAGACATGGTTTACCAAGGTTGGAGAGAGGAAGTACATGAGTCACCTGCACAGAACCCTGACCTCAACCCCACTGAACACCTTTGGGATGAAAAGGATAGGAATGTGGACTACGCCCCAGGTCTCCTCACCCAACATCAGTGCCTGACCTCACTACTGCTCTTGTGGCTGAATGGGCACAAATCCCCACAGCCATGCTCCAAAATCTAGTGGAAAGCCTTCCCAGAAGAGTGGTGGTTATTATAACAGCAAATGGGGCCTGAATCTGGAATGGAACGTCCAGATACTTTTGGCCATATAGTATAATCTTATCATTGATAGAATATGTGATATAATATCTGGATATAATTCCTATTCTTCCTATTACTATCCAGGATATCATTTATATCCTTGTGTAATGCATATATGAGTGTTGAGCATTTTTCTATGAGTATAGTGATGATTTGGTTCTAAACACATTTCTGACATTATAAAACTAATTCCTTTTAAAGGAAAAAGGTGCTGTGAAGAACTTCATCATGAACCCACATACTTAAACTAAAACAACCAAATCAAACCAATCCACTGAAGTTGGGAATATGTTGTAATGCAATACTTAGATGTATACTTAAGACACAGCAAAGCATTTCACTTATTCAGTACCTGTTAGTGAGCCAGCAGACTGTTTTTTTTACTATGCTTTCTCAATGAGTAATAAAGTATCAGTGTAGGCGGCCTGCGACAGCCAAATTACCCAACATAGATGTGTCTCCATCATAATAATCCTTGTGTTTTCCCCCCACCCAGCTGTGGGAAAAGCTGTAAACTAGCCATGACATAGTCTTTTAATGTCTTTTATTGCAGTCGCCTGAAAAATTATAACTCTATTATAAAAACTTGAAGGTACTATAAAAAAAAAAAAACAAAACAAAACAAAATTAAAACAGAGGCCTACACAGCTATGCTCATACTGTGCTTGAAATGTTTCAAAACTTCTGAGTCGACATAATGATACATTATAGCTATTGGTTGTATAACTCAGCAACTTTAAGCTTTTATAGAATTTGCTGCATGATCAGGCTAAATGAGGTAAATTATAAGAAAGGTTACATATCTCGTTTCAAAGCCACCGTACATGAGAAAAAGTCCAGGAAAAGGCAACATTTATGCTCTGTAAATGCAAAGAGTGGATAGGAATACCAACACAACAGTGGAGGACTGCGTGAGTAGGAGAGGCAGGTGGCAAATAACAGATTCGGTCCATGTGTCCCAGGTCTCACCCCAGCCCTGTGTGCTGTGTGTGAGAAAACACACACCGCTCCAGCTGCGAGCCACACATTCCACCACAGCTACACTATCTGCTGAGTGAAGGAGTGGAATGCTCGTCCGTGATAAAAACACTCTTGAGTGGCTTAACACACTAGTGGATACAGCAGACCAAAAGATCATAAACTCAGTGATCCCTTTCAGACTGAGCATATATGAGAGCATATATAATATAAGGCTATAATGCAGCCATTACTCAGTTAATTCATTTAGGTTTATCTATAAAATGTATTCACAATTACACACTCCAAGCTGTATACATGTTCTCTGTAGCTATTTTATGGTTATGTTCTTTATGGTTACATACAGTATATATACCTATAAATGTATATTTTCAGTATGTAAACATGTTAAATTGTATTAACTAATCGAGTGAAAATCCTTTAGTTCGTGTATACACCTTTGTGTATGGGTAGATGATAGTTTGATGGAAATGCAAATTATAGCATAGCATGACAGTGATTATAATAATGATGTAATAGTTTTAAAGAGAAATATTTTTAGTTTAAAACCATGAAATGCATTTCTTCAAGGCAATTATTAACTGATAATTAAAGCAAAATGCTCAGAGTCTTTTCAGTATCATGTATATTTGACAGAAAAGCATCAGAAGATATTTTGTTACCGTTATCATGACATAACTGACAAACAAGTGACTGAAAAGGTCTGGTCATCCAACTGTTATCTAAATTAAATCCTTAACATGGAAACAGATACTGAAAATTGATTCATGCTTTATCCTGGTTAGGGTCATGGTGGAGCCAGGATTTGAACTCGTGACCTTCTGATCAGTAGTTTTAACCACATATACACCGATCAGCAATAACAATAAAACCACTGACAGGTGAAGTGAATAACATTGATTATCTTGTTACAATGGCAAGGAAGGTCCAAGGAAGGACAACCCGTGAACCAACAACCAAGTCATGGGTGCCCAAGGCTCACAAATGCGCGTGAGAGCAAAGGCTAGCTGTCTGGTCCGATCCACAGAAGAGCTACTGTAGCACAAATAGCTGAAAAAGGTAATGCTGGCTATGATAGAAAGGTGTCAGAACAGACAGTGCATCACAACTTGTTTTATGTATGGGGTTGCATTGCCACAGAGTGCTCAGAGTGTCCATGGTAACCGCTGTCCACTACCGAAAGTGCCTACAATGGGCACATGAGCATCATGTGGACGCCCAGGTGCATGTGCATTGCTTACCTGTGGAAGAGATGGCACCAGGATGCACTATGTGAAGCAGGCAAGCCAGCTGAGGAGGTGTGGTGCTCTGGGCAATGTTCTGCTAGGAAACCTTGGGTCCTGGAATTCATGTGGATGATACTTTGACGCATACCACCTACCTAAACATTGTTGCAGACCCAGTACACCCCTTCATGGCAGTGGACTCTTTCATCAGGATATTGTCCCCTGTCACACTGCAATAATTGTTCAGAAATGGTTTGAAGAACATGCCAGAGTTCAAGTGTTGACTTGGCCTTTAAATTCCCCAGATCTCACTCCAATTGAGCATTTGAGATGTGCTGGAAAAACAAGTCCGGTCCACGGAGGCTCCACCTTGCTACTACAGGAGTCTGCTGCTAACGTCTTGGTGTTAAATACCACAGCACACTTAGGTCTTGTGGAGTCCATGCCTCGACAGGCCAGAGCTATTTTGGCAGCACAAGGGGGACCTACACAATATTAGGCAGGTGGTTTTAATGTTATGGCTGATACACACACATACCCTGTATAGGTGTAACCAACTAATAAATAAATAAAAGTGTACTGTTACCACTTTGTGGGTTTCCATGAATGAAGCAGAGCTCCCTCAACTCCTAAATCCCAGTTTGAAGCAGATTTTGAAGTTTTAGAGTTGCCCGATTAAAGTACTGAAATCAACTGCGTGTAACATTAAGCAGTTAGTACATAACTGGAACTTGGAAAGAAATTGGAATCCTGCGTCTCGTCTCAGAAAATATTGATAATTCTCTCAGTGTCAAAAGGCAAAACTGATCTAGAAACAGCAGTCACTAAGTTGAACACAGGATAAACAGAAACTAAAATAGGACCTTGAGATTCGGGGAACACCTGCCAAAGGTGAAAAGGGGAATGAAAATGCATCCTTTTCAAAAACGAACGTGATAACATTCATCATAGGGGAGCATAAATATACTAATATCTTAGAAGAGGACATAATAAGTAATTCTGGAAGAAGTGTTGGTTATTGTCTTGTCAGAGTATTCAAAGGCAAGAGTCAGCAGATATGAGGAATGGAAAAGTACTTGTTTTTTAAATTTAGTTTATTTATTTTATTCAGTAGTATTAAATCAGAGAGTCACTGTGATGTTCCCATGTGTCCATGGTAGAGTTTACAGAGCATGTAGATCTCATTGTCAGACTAAATAATGTGCGGTTTGAGAATGACATCTGGCTGTGTTAAGGAATAAAAACCAAACAATAGACCTACTGTCTGATTCTGAAACACCTCCTGGACTCCAATACCCAGGAGGCCTAGCTCCTCTTGCAAGAAGGTGAAAGAGGTTCTTTATGGCTTTACTCAGATTTTGTTCTTCTTTTGTTGCTCAAAGGCCAAGTAAATCACTCTCTGATTATGTGGATGAAGTTAGGAAACTCAAGAGAGACGGCTGTCCCCCATTTGACATGGTGGTAATGCCCAATGGAGCCAACAGGAAGGGGAAGACAGGGACACAGAGTTACATTGCCATTGCAATGTGATGACTCTGCGCTCTCCAAAAAGAACTGCTGATGGAATTTCACAAAGTACACAAACAGGAACCTAGCTGACCTGCAAGCCAATGTCAGCGGTCTATTCAAATATCTGTTGTGCAAATGCAGCTCATGTATCGTGCTCAGTGCATGATATTAGAATAAAAAAAAAAAGCAATTTGACCCAGAAATTCAGACAAAGATTGTCTAGCAAATTGTCTAGCAAAGATGACAAGGGGGGATTTTTACACTATGGGTATAAAAAGTCTATACACCCCTGTCAAAATGGCAGGTTTTTGTGATATAAAAAATTAAACCAAGATAAATCATTAAATCATACCAGAACTTTTTACACCCTCAATGTGAAATTACAAAGTGTGACAATTAAGTGAAAAACAATCAAAAACATTTAAGGAAAAAATAGGAAAAATAAAACAATTACGATAGCCTTGTTGCATAAGTGTGCACACCCCTAAAGTAATACTTACTAAAACTAAACTAAACTAATATTGTTGAAGCACCCTTTGATTTTATTACACCACTCAGCCTTTTGGGTAAGTGTCTATCAATGTGGCACACCTTGACCTGGCAATATTTTCCTTACTCTTTCTTGCAAAAACATTCTAGATCCATCAATTTGTAAGGACATCCCATGTGCACAGCCCACTTCAGGTCACCCCACAGATTTATACTTGGATTCAGGTCTGGGCTCTGGCTAGATCATTCAAAAGCATTGATCTTCTTTTGGTTAAGTTATTCCTTTGTTGATTTGGATGCATGCTTTGGGTCACTCATGTTGAAAGGTGAAATTATTTTTCATCTTCGGCTTACTAACAGACACATGAAGGTTTTGCACAAAAATCGACTAGTATTTGTAGTTATTCATGATTCCCTCCATCTTGATAAAAGCTCAAGTTCTGGCTGAAGAAAAGCAGCCCTAAAGCATGATGCTGCCACCACCATGCTTCACAATGGATATGGTGTTCTTTTGTTGGTGTGCTTTTTTTTTTTTTGCACCAAACATACCTTTTAGAATTGCTCACATCAGACCATACCACATTTTGCCACATGTTTTTTTTTGTGATTTAATTGAGCTTGGATTTTTTTTTTTGTGAGAAAGGGCTTCCGTCTAGCCCAGGGGTGGGCAATCTTATCCGGAAAGGACTGGTGTGGGTGCAGGTTTTCATTCCAACCACGCAGAAGCCACACCTGAATCTATTGAAAGCCAAGATCAACTGATTAATCAGGTGGAATCAGGTGTGCCTCCTGCTTGGTTAGAATTAAAACCTGCACCCACACCGGCCCTTTCCGGATAAGATTGCCCACCCCATGGTCTACCCCATAGCCCAGACATGTGAAGAATGCGAGAGATTGTTGTCACATGCAGAGAGCAAGCAATACTTCTCAGAGATTCCTGAAGCTCCTTTTATATTGCCGTAGGTGTTTTGGCAGCCTCCCTGGTAAGTTTTGGAGGGACATCCTGTTCTGGGTAATGTCACTGTGGTGCTCCATTTTCTTTATTCGTTGATGATGAACTGTACAGTGTTCCATGGTAATGTTTTGGAAATTCTTTTATGCCCCTCTCCTGATCAACACCTTTCAACAAGTGAGATACCATGCCTGGTTTCTAAGCTCTTTGTGGACCATGGCTTCAGCAGTCACATGTCAAGAAGAAGAAATCAAGAAAATCGTACAGAAACAACTGATCTTTTTTTGGGGTTAATCTGAATCATTTAATTGATGACAGGTGTATGATAATTGCTTTTAAACATGAGCTTGAATGTGACTAGTTCATTATCAACACAGCCACACCCCCACTTATAAAAGGAGGTGCACCCTTATGCAACCAGGTCATTGAAACTTTTTTATTTTGTCTATTTTTCCCTAAAATTGAAAAGGTTAAACAAAATTACAGACTGTGATGATTTCAAAAGTGACTCCATAACACAGGCTTCTAGGCCACAGTATAAGAACAACTGAATCAGCAGTTATTCCTTTCTGTCTGGTGAGTTTTCTCAAACAGATCAGTATCCATCTATTTGAAAGTGCATAAGGGAAAAGAACAAGTCTAGACATACCAAATATAACTCACTGATCCAAAGAGGACAGAATAAGTCACCTAGCCTAACCTCACTAGTTCTAGCCTAACCTCACTTCCTCTAGTCACAAGTGTTTGCAGGATTCTAAGAGCACATAACTCCTTCATCTCTTCATCTCTCCATTATCGGGAAAGGATGGGATAGTGGAAAGGTTGGGTATCTGAAGTTCTATTAGACATCCTTCATCATCAGATGACGTGTGTAACTATATCCAGGAAAATGGCCACCAAAAACCTCTGAGTTACAGTTAAAAATAGAGGAGAACAAAGGAGGGAACAATGGGTGGAAATTTAATATCCATCATCAACCTTTTTTAATTCAACAGAAGATTATCAGGCTAAGAGGATATACTATTAAAAAATTGTCTTCATTCATTGCTTTTATTTTAAAAACAGATAGCTACATCATTCTTCTGTCAAAGTGCAAAGGCCTCATCTCCTCTCTGTGTCTGGAGATCTTGAATGGCAACTCATTTGTTGATTTAGACACCAGAAAACCAAAATGGTCTCTCTCTTACAGTTCATTCTTCTACCAGGAAGTTGATGAGAGCAGTCCTGGGAGAGAGGATGGCTTTCTTAACAACACGGTCAGCTAGGAGCTTCATGCCCAATGGGCTACCCAGTATTAGCTCTCGCACCTTCTCAGCATCCTGAGCCACCTGGCGAGGCACAGTAACACTCCCACAAGCCTTATTGTTAATCTGAAGAGGGAAGAAAAGAGAGCCCTGAGATTAGGAATAAAAACAAAACAAAAACAACATCAGAGACATTAGTGCTTATGAAGTACGGTACAATGTTATTAATGAGAATAAATAAATCCCAGCAAGCCAGACACTATAAAAATAATTTGTAATGACAAAAACAGTAGTAATATTGTGTCTAGTAGCAGTAAATAAAGTTGGCTTGCATTATAATCTAAATGATTTGCTAATTATCCAAAAATCTTGAACCTACTTAGTCGGTTCCTTATGTATTTGGACAGTGACACAATTTTTGTAATTTTGCCTCTGTACATCACCACAATGGATATTTTAGAATGTAAAAATTTTTAATATCTCAAAATGCCAATTCTTATGTCAATTTATATTTCTTTAGATTAAATCCTTAAAAAAAAATAACTTTCCGTAAAGTCCTGTGAAGTTGCACAGAAATGCAGAAACAATCAGCCTCTGTTCCTCATATGGTCTTGCATCTGCCAAGATCAAGTGAGACTGCTTGAGTTTTGATAAAATCTTCCCGCGCGTGTGGATATGATTCAGCCACAGAAGCCGCCCCGCTCTGTGGGGATAACCTAGGCCTGTCATTACAGGGTATAAACTTCTTTAACTTCTGCAACTAGGCAGGGGATTCCCAAAATACTGCAGTATGCACACCCATAAGCCCACAAAGCCAGCTCACCTCACCAGTAAGTTTCAACAGGGCAGATCCAGGGGGTGGAGAACACCTCCACATGCACACGCGCACACAAGATTAGAAAATGCAGTGTGAGAAACTACAGTAGGCTTTTAATAAACTAGAGTCCAGGAAACATTTATATAAATGTGGGTCTGTTTATATAAATATGGAGTTAGAAAGAGAGAGAAAGCGAGAGAGAGATAGCGAGAGAGTGACAGAAAGGGTGACAGGGAAAGAGATAGAAACTCAGTCTGTGTGCATATGAGAAAGAGAGTGAGTGTGTCTGTGTGCATGTGAGAGAGAATGAGAGAGAGCCAGAAGGGGCACTCATCTGCTTAATAGTGTGTGAAGATTAAAGACTAAAGATTAAAATTCTCTTTCAATATTTGTTATCCTTGCTATCAAACATTTTTCAATCATTTAGAGCAGTTTGTTATAGAAGAGGTACATATTGGAATTTTTCTAGATTATCAAGTATTTGCTAGTTTCTGTGTGCATAAGTGCAGCTATGATGTCTAAATCGAACAGCTGACAGTTAACTGTATAAAGTCTGCGCCAAATCCCACACATCTGTTACTGTCCATTCATCATATTGAAAGCTACATGTGGGTGGTTATATGTACATGTGTGTGTGTGTATATACACATATACATATACATATTATATATATATATATATATATATATATATATATATATATATATATATATATATATATATATATATATATATACACACATATACACACACATACACATACACATACACACATGCACACACACTTTATTAGGAACACATACTCATTCATGCAATTATCTAAATCAGTCAATCATGTGGCAGCAGTGCAATGCATAAAATCATGCAGATGAGGGCCAGCAGCTTTGGGTAATGTTCACAGCAACAATTAGAATGGGGGAAAATATGACCTCAGTGATTTTGACAATCGCATGACTGTTGCTGCCAGATGGGCTGGTTTGAGTACTGTTGATCTGGGATTTTCACACACAGTAGTCTCTAGAGTTTACTCAGAATGGTGCAGTAAAGAAAAAACATCCAGTGAGCGACAGTTCTGAGGACAGAAATGCCTTGTTGATGAAAGAGTTCAACAAAGAATGGCCAGACTGGCTTGAGCTGACAGAAAGGATACAGTACCCAAGTCTCCAGATCTGAATCCAACAGAACACATGTGGGATGTGGTAGAAAGGGAGATTCACAGCAAGAAAGTGCACCGGAAAAATCTGAAGGAATTGTGTGATGCAATCACGTCAACATGGACCAGAATCTCAAAGTTTTTAAACATCTTGTGGACTTCATGCGATGAACAAATGAGGCTGTTTTGAGAGCAAAGGGAGACCCTACCCAGTATTATACAGTGTTCCTAATAAAGTGCTCAGTGTATATATAGTGAAGTTCTTTTCACATTCTGACAATTTTAATAGAATAACTGCTCAAATGAAAAACTCCAGTCTCTGTGGAAAATGTGGAGCACCAACATTCAACCAATTAGGTCAATGAGGCATCTTTACTCACCTGTCAATCACCGACAGTTCAATAAAATCACTTGAAAATGTGAGCTGGTCAATTATGTCAAATCAATATTTGGCTGAGAAGGTTAAATATAACCACTGGCTGATACCACTGCTGAGAATTTATAGAGGACTTCTATATATATAATATATACATCTATATCTATAATATATTTCTGACTCACAGCCTCCACAGTCCAATTTCATGTATGCACACAGCCATGTGACTTATAGGTTTAAATTGCAGCAGAGGAGTTTATATATCTGTCTCTGGAGTATTCAAAACAACCTCTTGCTACTGTTCAACCATCAAAGTGAATCAAAGGCCAGGCCCTTCTACCCACGCTCCCACCCAGATTAATTACAGACATGCTATAAGAAGACACACTGGTCTCATTAGGGGGAGACAGTTTCACTTCCTGCATTCCAGCAGACTCTCTAGAGGATCACACACACTCATGTTCCTAAGTTAACATGGAGAGATTCAGTAGGCTTTTGAAGATAGTAGATCATTCGCACCAAGCAACCTGGCGGTTGCGCCTGTCAGTTCTGCTTAACATATATTACAGAACAGCAGAGGAAACTTGATAAGAAGGAGCTCACTTTATTACAAGGTCTGTTACCGTAAACTAACATACTTCTAGTTAATAAGTATAGTAATGAACTTATAGTTAATAAGTATTCTGCAGTGTGGAAACGTTACAGACACTTGGAGTGTGATGCAAACTGATTAGTGTGTCTTACCCGTATAGACACCTCGACTGTGGAAGGAATCTGCAGGTACTCCGGGTCCACAGTTGGCCAGCGCTGCTGCAGGACATCTCCACTACCAAAGAATGCGGGGTTGATAGGGTTTCTCACCTGAGACAACCCTGAGAGCAAGAGAAAGAGAAAGAGAGAGAGAGAGAGATTAGTCTATTATAAAGAGGCAGCAATAATAATAATAATAATAATTTTATTCATATTTTCTTTCTTTAGCTTTTACAAAGTATTTACATTGCATTTATATTATACTGTCATACTCACCAACTCAAAAAATACAAATGTACTATGGATTATTAAAGGATACTATTGCTGTTTATTTTGGTCAATTCTAGGCTGTTGAGAAAGGCACTGTAAGGAAAAAGAATTCCATGCTATTGAATTGGTTTGAAAGACAGTATTGATAGAATGTGAGTGAGAGCACTCAGTTCTCATGTATGTAGCCGGTGATTGAATTTACACTGAGAAACACAGGGGTCAGTTAGCAAGGCCCTCTCTCCTGGGACATGGTAAAATTAGCAGTCTCTCTATGACCCACACCATTCCTCCAGGAAGGATGTGTGTTTCCGCTAAACATTGTCCTAGTGTGTTTACGTGGGACTACATGTTAGAAAATGGTGCTCGCATCACATAATACTTCATTTTAAATGGAATAACAAGAAATGATGCTCTCACTATACAACTTGTCTTTCTGACTTTTCATACAAAACCCTATAACATTCTTAAACCTTGAGACACATGCACATCATCTTCCCCCACATACTTCCTGTCTCTTCCTTACAAGCATTCCTTGCAGTTATCAGCTAGAGAATGGGGATGTGTCCACGCAGAGGCCGAGAAGCTCAGGCCTTCTGTCCAATATACATGTGTGACAATAGCTGGATGTGCTAGACAGTTGTTTCCCCAGTTTCTTCCGGTGTTTTCCACAGCTTATAACTCTTGAGCAGGTTGTCTCTTTGCCAAACATTCTACACATTTCTGCTTTTTGTGTAATGGTTTATTTGGGCCATTTGCTTAATTTGGACTGACTCCAGAAATACTCCTTGAGTTCTACATAATACTAATGTTGGGTAGACACACTCACATGCATGCATGCACGCACGCACACACGTGCGCACACACAACCTTGCATAAGTATCACCCCACTGAACTTTTTCCACAGTTTTTGTTCCAACCTGTAAATGAAGTGGGAGGAAATCAATATAATTTGCAAAACTATTGTGAAATAAAAACATACAAGTTGTAATTGCAAAAGTATTCAACCTGTTGCTGTGAAACCCCTAAAGTGATTCTCATGCAAGCAGTTGCTATAATAAATTGTTCAATGGAGTTCACCTGTGTGCAGTTAAAGCGTCAAATGTTCTCAAAATAAACACACCTGTTCCTTGAAAGGAGTTTGTTAGAGAACATACCTAAACAAATAGCAACATGAAGACCAAAGAGCTATCCATCAATGTTCTGGAAAAGTATCAGTCAGGGTTTGGTTATAAAAACTTTTTACATTAAGTACATTACTAAAAATGGAAAGAAAATGACATCCCTGAGGACATTTACCAAAAGTCCCTTACCAGGTAAGGAGGACATTAGTCAGAGAAGCAACCAATGGATACTTATGCAATCACAACTTTTACGCTTTTATTTGTAAATAATTTGGCAAACTATATTAAATCCTTCCACTTCTGTAGTGTGGGCTGTTAGCTTATGCATATAGTCTGTATACAGTAGATATAAGCAATTAACAATTAGCCTGTAAGGAGTCACTCCTCCCTATTTTCATATTTATTTTGTTTTAAATTTGATTTTAATTAGCTATTTATTAATTGTAATGCTCTAATGTTAAATTTAACTGATTTTTGTATACAAGGTGCTATATAAATAAAGAATCTTCTTTTTCTTATTATTATTATAACATGCTACCATGTAGCATGTATAATAATGTTCAGCAGGTCCATTTGACCTCAATTCTGAATGATGATATCAAAACGAAAAAGGTCTAACTGATTTTGAAACAGGGTTCATTATCGTTGCAAGGGCGGCAATCTCACAGCCTGCTTGACTGATTGATTTAGACCTATTGGTAAGGCATCAGGAAATTCAAATTCATCAAACATTCACATTCAATGACTGTGATGCTTGTGCAATATGTAATGAAAAACAACTGTTCTTCAGGTAACTGAGAATGTCAATACAGGGTGTGATGGACATTCAGCAAGAACAATCAAAACTAGATAAATAGGGACATTATAGTTGGATTTAAAAGGTTATGTTGTGTAAAAACCACAGGCACTTCTCTACAGAAATGTAATTATAAAAAAATGTAATATAGTTAGATGAGTCATCCTTCACCATACTGTTGAAAAGTGGATGAATGCCTGTGCGGTGTATGACAAGAGAAGCGTACAGGGCTGAATGCTTGACACATACAGTGATGGAATCTAGTGGCTCTGTTAGTTTGCTTGCATGGTTTAGGTCCACTTGTCCCCTTAGAAGGACCAGTCACTCCAAACCAACAAAATTATTCTGACTGATCACCTTTATTCTACGGTAAAACATTTCTGTCCTGATAGGAATGTCTTCCAGGACCACAATGTTCCCATAAAAATGCATAAAGGCTCACTGAATTGTTTGATGATTTTGAAAATGGTATAAATCACATGCTACGGCCTTCGTAGTTACCAGATCTCAACTGATGAACACCTATTGGAGGTTTTGGACTGATGTGTTTGACAGTGCTCTCTCCCAGTACTATCAAAACTTCAAAATGTGAAACAATACTGTTTATCCTCCCAGTACAGTTCCAGAGATCTGTAGAATTGATGCCGAGGCACATTGAAGTTTTACTAATGTACATGCTTGTTCAATAATTTGTCATATTAAACACACACACACACACACGTATTCCCAGCATAGCTGAGGTGTTGGAATGTTTTGGAATTAGATCTGCTGTCACATCTGCACACACCCAGGAGGATTAATTCTACCCACTTAATTTCCCTGTTTAATCCTCTGCAAATCTGGTATTAAAATGAGCCACTGACCCATGTGGTATTCAGAATAACAAGGGCCGCATGCAAGTTCCATGTAAATTATACCAGAGATTAAAATGCATGCATATTTCTTAGATAAGGGTAATAAATAAAATCTTTTTATAAAATGGAGGAGTACTTTTTAAAATACTTTTTTATTTATTTAATTTTTTTTTTAAATCAGCTCCCACGTACCTGCCCAAAGCTCAGAGGTCAGGTGAGGGGCCATGGGTGCAGCCATCACACACAGCGAGACAAGGGCCTGCTCAAATTCCACACTATGCAGAACCACACGAGGAGACGCTTGCTATAGGACAGAATAAAGATTAAATGAAAAACAGATCATTAAATCCTTTTGTGGCTGTGGATTATTAACATGCACCACATTCCTGTGCATTGTAAAGCCATCTAAGACACACAAAGGCATAAACATATAGATTCAAAAGACCATATGTCTGACTTACTACCACCAAACAAGTAATATTATATTTATTATAATCATGTATTATATCATATTATAATTATAATGCGGCCAGTGATATCAGTTAATATATCATGTGCAATTTATGCTAGTGGAAACCCCTCAAAACACTTAAAATCAGTTACACCTCCACCACCTGTCTATACTGAATAGCCTAATGTAATCTAAATGAAAATAACATTAGACATCTGTGAACCCTCAGTGGTAAACTAATATAATAACAGAAGATTAATTGCCTGCTTTTGCATTTTGAAACATGCTGGCTCTCATATTTTATATAAGGAATAAAACAAGGCAGGAAAAAAAATAATAATAAAAGAAACCACATGGTGGCATGATGTCCAAAGTTGATTCTTTTCCTACAGTACAACAGCATGGCACAAAGTGCTTTAATCCTCTTGAACCACAGTTACAGAAATGTCTTTGATAATGAAAAAAAGTCATAGTTTGAACAGTTCACATACATTTACTCATGTGCAACATCCACGAGACAAATTAGTTGACACTTATGTCATAACTTCAAGAGAGTGGAAAAGACTCTCCCTTTTTCCAATTCTCTTGAAATTAATCAACCAAAAAAAAAAAAACAAACCCTAAAAACACTCATTTTATAGAGAAACCATAAAGTACAAAGTGTTGTTGTGGAAAATTCTATAACAGCACAGTGGACTTTATATTCTGTAAACATATAACCATAAAACCCCTCATATTTTCAGTTTTGTTTTTTTTTTTTCTTTTTAAACTTAGGCATGTCTTTGACAAAATTGACAAAACAGTGATTTGTACATTGACTGATCTCGTCACTCAAAATAATACCCCGGCATGGATTTAATCATACAGAGCACAACCAGATGTGGTTATGCTTGTCTGTTGGTGTGCACAAACATCTGTCATAATTTATAAACCTATCACTTCCCTTATTATTCTGCTTGTGACAATTGCTATAATGCACTTCACCAGCGCAGACTTAATAAAATTATTCTGTTTGATGACTTTAGTAAATGAGTTTAGTATGTGTGCAAAACTCTACAGAAAGGATGAGTGTGCATGGAAGACTCACAGAGAGTGTGTTGGTCAGGCCCATCAACCGTGAGATCGCTGCATTCAACAGGAAGTCTTCTGTCAAGTGAGTGGTGACCTGACAACCAAACACTACACATAAGTATTCAACAAAATCTATTTTATTATCACTTCAACCCCATATATTTTGTCCTCATTCTTTTGTCTCATTTTTGTAGGAGTTATGACTTACAAGACAGATAATTTATACCTTCGTCAGCACATTTGTTAAAGTGCGGTTTTAAGCCAACAAAGCTCAGCAGGTTTAACCATCAAAATGACTTTTGGTTAAAAATTTATGCAAATGTGAATGTACCAAGAGTGAAAGCCAGACTAGAAGGATAACATAATTCCTTTGTCCCAGTGATATTCCTTTGCTTGAGATATTTCAGCTAAGGAAAGGGCACAGAGAATGTGAACATTATTCCTCTAATCCAGCTGCAAATAATGGGGCCCTGAGGGTGAAAGTTTTTTTTCCACCAGAAGGTAGAAATTTTATGATGATCTTAGAGCAGTGTGGTATCTTCTCTTATGCTGATTAAGGTTAAGGTTTGGGTTAGGGAAACTGATCCTACATCAGCTGTAGAAAGCTGCAGGTGCTGATAGACGTCTTTCATGCTAAAAAGCACATGATTGATGGCAGAGGATTTTCAACAACAAGAATCAAAGGGAGAGCGTGTGGGTTAGAAGCTCTGGGTGGATTGAGCACAGGCCAGACCTCTTAACCAACTGGGTCTCTGGAGGAATCAATAATATAATAGCCTGGGCTATCAGAAGCTATTTACCCTGCACTAAAGTACCATCTGCTCAATTTAATATCTTTTCTCTACACCCTTTCTGCTAATTTCTAAGGAATTAAAATAGGGATCAGGTTGCATTTTATAGATGAACAATAAATGTGTGGTAATGGTGACAGCCTGCCTCTTCTGCTAAATTATTCTATTGTCTCTTTTTAATCATTCAACACACATATACACACACATCAGCCCCACACTGGCGACATCAAGTGGTCAAAGAGTGCAAGCCAAATAAGAGTTGAATTATGATGTTACACATTAGGATATAGTAGAACTTACGATATTCAATGTAGTTATATAATCATAATCAGTGCAAGTACTTCCTCTGACCTGCACAATGGCTTGATTTTTATTCTCCCAGATCTTCCGAGCCTCTAAGCGCTCTTTCTTGTTGAGGATAGAAGGGTTGGGGGTGTCGCTGCCCTCACGAGCCTCTCTCAGCTTAGTGACGAGCCCCCAGAGACGAGACTGCCAACGCAGCACACCCGGGAGAGCGTCAGCGACACACACACACACACACACACACACACACACACACACACACTCAGTGAAACATGCCTCTCTTTGGATCAAAATCACATTACTACACCATGTGTTGTTATCTTTGTACTATAAGCTCTTGTGCCTGTATCTGTAGATGCACTGGGATTTATTTACAAGTGTAATGATATTCTTGTGTTTTTCTACAGTGCTATGAATGTAAGAAATGAAAGTCGAAATATGGTGTTCTTTCACCTTTTTCTTAAAAAAGTATTACAAAGTTACTAATTAACAAAATGAAAAAGCACTGAAGATTAATGAATTAATTAATTCAAAACTGATGCTAAAAAGCAACTTTCAATTTGTACACCTGTAAAGAGCTTGGAAGCTAATGCACAAATAAAAAAAAGTATATGAATAATTTCATACATATACCCATTGTATTACATAAAATTCATTTTGTTATGTAGTGCATTTAATACAGATTCAGATGTAAAACAAATTCAGAACAATATTTTGAATTTTAAAAATTCAGAACCATAAATACAAATCCCAAAAATTTAAATGTCAAAAATACAGATAAAAAATGTTACTATTTAAATAAACGTTTAATAATATGCTGATATATTAACGTAAAGTATGATTTATTCAAGTTATGTGTTAATGCAGGAAATAATGTTAGTTAAGGCAACCTTAATGTATTGTGGTGGTGGTGTTATTATTATTATTACTGAAGAAAACAAAACACTTATGAATTTTCAAAAATATGCAATACATCTGAATGTCTGTAAAAGTGTTTCTGGACCCATAAGTATCAATTAATTTCAAAGATATCTTTAAAAAAAACAAAACAAAACAAAAAAAACACAACAACAATATTGTCATGGATCTGGCTAATTTCTTGTTTTTGTTTATATTTTTTTTCTGGTCTAAAGCCTACTGGCAAAGAAATGGCATTATCTGCCCCTTTTCCTTAAAAGGCAACCGAAACGCACTGTAAGCTTACAGTAGCTGTTCCAATAAATGGGACTGCTTTGCAGGAGGGAGAAAGCTTGTAAACATTTTGATTACAAATGCAATTCACCTGGCAGCCAGCAGAGAACTCTAAAAATAGAAACGACCTCTTTAAAGCATGATACTCAATCTAGACTTAGGGAAGCTTTTACACATGGATAACACAAAGAGTGAGGACCTGAAAGTATTTCAGCTGGAAATTCAGGACTGGCTGCATCTGTATATCGCATTTTCACCCTATAATAAACAAAACAACTAAACTAATCTGGGAGAAGCTGGGTCTACCCATATCAAAACAGATCATTAGGATTTAGAGACATCTCACTCTTCACGTCCCACAGGATGTCCTGCTCGGGTGGAGAGGCATAGAGGATGTAGAGGCGCACAGTGTCGATGCCATACTGCTGCACCACTTCCTCAGGGTCTATTCCGTTGTGCTTGGATTTACTCATCTTCTCCCAGCTCACCTGCAGCTGCTTCCCGCTTTCTCGCTGGACAGGCTCGGAGGCTAGAAAATGGCAAAAACACATGTAAACCAGTCTGAACTGGACTAAGATACTGAGATGAGGCAAACTCTATTCGGTGTAGGATTTTAAAATCCCATCTCTAAAAACATGGGTGCAAACCAAAGGACCAAAAATGTGTAAACTATTACCTCTATTAAACAAAAGAATAAACCAGTCATCATCTCTGTCCTTAATGACACAGGAAGCCATTTAACAAAATCCCTTTGATACCAATAATACACACAGTCCAGACAGAAATTCCCTGTTTACCTGGTTGCCTGGCAACAGTTCAGCCATGTACGGTCCAATACTCACCAGAGACAGAGACAGGGAGAGAAAAACAGAGAGACAGACAGGTGGAAAGATGGAGATTTATATAGCATTTGTCTCGAGTGGTTTCTATGACTAAACTGACTGCTGTTGAGTTGCAGTGAGGCATAATCTATTTTTGTCCACAGCAACAAGCAACCATAACTGGCTCAGATAACAGCAGTTTGAGATACAATGATCACTGAGCCCCAGAGTAAAAGCTCTAAACACACACACCTGTGAAATCAATATGCTCCTTCTTCAGATACTGCCCGCTCTCAGCTACTCGAAAGGTCTGACCCTTAATCAGGCCCTGCACCAGCAGCTTCTTAAATGGTTCCCTTTAGAAGAAAATAATTGATTTTACGTGGCTCCAGTCCACCTCAACTTGTATTATACTATGTTCTATTGAGATATTGAGACTCTTACTCACTCAACAGTTTGGGCCTCATTTATCAATCTTTTCGTAAAGTTGTGTGTAAACGTTTCATGTCAGATTTACAAACTGCAAAAATGACCAAGCGCATTTACAGCAGAACTGATTCCCATTTAGTGACACCCAGCAACTAGCAGTAGCTCAGTCATCACAGTGTGTCGGCCACCACAGGCACAAATGAATTCTTACTCTTGTCATATGGTGGCATTTCATTTGTCCAAATGACTAGTCATATTTGTCTTCATTAATGAATTTCTTTTAGATTGCTTAGCTTCAGGTTATTAACATGACTCAATGAACATTTCACAAAACCTGTATTTGAATTTGTGTGAATGATTAAATGATTCATAAATAAATCCATTCCTATCGGGTTGGACAAATGAGGCCCAATTCTGTCATATCTAAAATGTAATCATTACCATCCATCAATTCTTTGCATGTATGACCAGTATTACCACAGTAAAATTCTTCATCAAAAGTAATGTCAGAGTCCCACCTACTAGGCATTAACCAGAGGACATTTCTGACCCTTCTCTTATGTCATCTTCAGTGAGTTTTGTCCCCTGCCACTGTCAAGATTGTCTAGATTAAGTTGTTTGTTGTCAAAAGTGCTATACGTTATGTTAATTGGTGAAGTGCTATAATTCTGCCATCCCAGTGATGTGAAATCGCATCTCTAATTTGTATTATGTACTTGTGTGAGACCAAGCCCTGGTCCTTGCAGAAGTGACTGAGGAAACGGGCGTAGTACAGGTGCATGACTGCATGCTCTTTTCCTCCTATATACACATCCACAGGCATCCACTGGTCAGCCAGAGAGCGATCGAAAGGCCTGCAGCAGACAGGACATAGTTACACTGTGTGATCAGGATACGAGCAAATTGTCTACAAATACTTTTTACACATTACACTGTAAACTAGTTTGTAAGAATGAATGCATATATGGGCCACCACTAGAGGACATCCTTGCATTGCCATCCAGCCACAGAATTCAGAAAGAAGAGAAGGTTATTGCTGGATGAGCAGTTGTGTTTTGCGTGCGCTTGTGCAGTCTAGGCGTGCATCTAAACACTAGAGAAAGCTCAACTTTAGATGGATGATAATGTCAAACTGACACTGGTTTTCTGTGGATCTGTGTAAAGCAATACTTTTCAAATCCATATATTTTGCAGTGAGACATTTTAAAATTGACAGAGCAGGAAATTATGTTCCACTGCTAGCAAATTCTCCTCTTTTGTGAAGATATCACCAATGGGTAATGGTCAACAATTTATGATCACCAGAAAAAAAAAGAAGGAAAAAACACACACACACATTCATTATATATATATATATATATATATATATATATATATATATATATATATATATATATATATATATATATATATATATATATATATATATATATATATATATAAATAAATTTATTTATTTTTTATTTTCTGGTGATCATAAGTTGTTGACCATTAATGTATATGTGTATGTGTGTGCATGTGAGTGCAGGAAGAAACAGAAAACACAGAGAGACAGACAGATTTAAAGAGGATTGTGTGACTGAGTGGAGGATATTATATATTTATATAATATCTATTTTTCAGTCAAGCTGCCATATTGTTGATTCCACAGTTGGGTTGCCCTGATGCATCCCACTGATCTTACATGTAATGGCAAAAAATTGTAAAGTGTACTTCATATCCACCTATGTGCATATTAAACACTGAAACAGCATTTTTGCCCATAACGTGTGAATCCATTTAGCATTTTATGCTTCAAACGTCCTTTTGCATGAGTCATCCATTAATGGTAATGAACGATTTATATTTTATTTGTACCCTAGAACATTAACTCGGCTGTGTTACCTGAACACATTCAGCCCTATGAAATATTTGGAATGTTCAATAAGTCACATGTTCAGTATGAAGTTTCCTGAAGATCATGGGAAGAAGAAAAGCAAATTATTATAATGTCCTTAACGTCCCTGTGCCATTAGCACTGAGGTTAGATAACCACATACTGTGTATTTGTTAGTTCTATGCTAAACTCAGCCCTGTTACTTAAATGTTATGAAATGTCATAACAGGTCAAAAGATAGTGAGAGACAGATGTGGATGAAAAGAAACCTCATGAACTTTTGTAATTACCTCTCCGAGTTGTGTGGGTCTGTGTATCTGAAATAGTACCAGGCAGAATCCACAAAAGTGTCCATAGTGTCCGTCTCTCTCTGAGCAGGACCTTTACACCTGACATGATAAAGAACTGAGTGTGAAAAGGCAGGGTTGCAATACAGAGAAACACAAAAGCATGACTTAACTAACACATCAGTACCTATAAGATATATCCATTTGTTTTACATGCAGATATTTTATTCCAAGTTAGAATTATTCAGGCCATTGGACAGGCTAGCAACTAGAGTTTCCAGCCTGAAGTTACTGTTAAAAATGAATAAATAGCAATAAGCCAGACATAAAACAATCTGTCATCAGGAACCATAGAAATAAAAAAGGATTATTAGCAGTCTCTTAGCATTTCAACCATCTTTTCTAGCGTTTCACTCGTCTTTTCTAGACAGCGTTGCAGACATAATAGAGCAGCAAATTAAAAAAAAAAAAATCAATGTATGTTCAGAGTATAATACTTAGAAACAAAACAAAAAAAAGTGGCACATTACTCTTATATTCAGTTTTATAAAATGTCTTCACAATAAAGATATGCTGATCATTTGAGCCATGCTATATAAATCTAAAATTAAAAATAAATAATACAGCAATTTTTTTTCAAACAATAATTATACATTATACTTAATAATAATGAAACCATTGTAACTGCACTCTTACTTCATGGAAACTACACATCACAACAGGTATCAAATAACCATATTTAACCAGGCTTCATAGTCCTTGAACAACTTCCCCCAGTAGATTAAATTAAATTCCAGGCTTCCCTTAAGCAAGTCTCTCTGTTGGTTTGCACTGCCCAGCATGACACTATAACCAAAAACATAGCAAATGCAAAATACCAATAATTTATAATAATGCTTCTAATGAGCAGCAGTCCATGCATGATCACTAGAGTGGAAATGTCAGCTATTGGGCCACTCCATCTCTGTCATTATGCTCTGTGTGTTATTGAGGGACTGAGCGCTACTGGACACAGCACTGGGAATTTCAAGCCAAGCCCAGAGCAGCGCAGTGCTTATGTGGCTGTATGTTTGTGTTGCAGTACCACCATCCATCTCTTTTCTCCAAAGCAAACAAAATGTCATCCAAAGCTCTTTCACCACAAAAATCAGAAGTACAACTTGTCCACCAGGGGAGACACAAGAAAGTACAGGACAAAAAGTGCCCACACGCACACAAACCTCCATTGGTCCAGTGGACTATCAGTACCAATCAGTACCATGCTCACCCTTAGACAATAAGTTGATATTGATATAATGATAAATTCCACTAATGTTTAGCTGGTGATCTGTTAGTAAACATAAATGTGGTGATATACACTCACTGGCCACTTTAACAGGAACACCAGCACCCATGCTCATTCATGCAATTAGCCAATCAGCCAATCATGTGGCAGCAGCACAATGCATAATATCATACAGGTAAAGGTCAAGAACTTCAGCTAATGTTCACATTAAACATCAGAAATGGGGGGGCGGGGGGGATGTGGCATGGTTGTTGTTGCCAAATGGGCTGGTTTTAGTATTTCAGAAACTGCTGAATTCTTGGAATTTTCACACACACAACAGTCTCTAGAGTTTACACAGAAATGCCTTGTTGATGTGAGAGGGCAGAGGAGATAACCACTCTTTACATACATTGTGAGAAGTAATGCATCCCACAATGCACAATATTAAACCTTGAGAAACCTTGGAAAAATGTCACCCTGGTCTTTGTCTTATCATCTATGAACAATATGTCATTGTCAACTTTTTTGTTTTTTTTTAAACACACCACGTCATCTGTTCAGTAATCACAACAGAGAGGGTAAATAAAATGAGAAATCTGTGAAAACGCTCTCCTTTCTGAGCTAATGTGTCTAGCCCTATGACTAATCTAATCTGTGGTGTGATGCTGAACTATAGTGAGTTTTTCCCCCCATATATTTATTGGCTCTGCTACAGTATTTTTTCCTCAGTTCAGTGTGCTGAAATACTTTGCTGGGTCTGCATCAGGACCATGCTCTGCCAGTTGACAACCGCTGCTCAACAATAACAAGTGTCTGACTTGCTGTTAGCCCATTTGCACATTTTTTTTCTTGCACATTTTTTCCAAACATATTCTCTGAAACTTTTGTTAAATCGTTTGTTTTATAATATTTTAAAATACAAAGATAATAGAAACGATACTTTACACAACATGTACAGTATATGTTCCAATATTTAGATTATTGTGATACATATTGTAAAAACTGTCAAGTATGATATATGATAAGATATTTTTGCAACATTGACCTCCCCTATGTCTAATCTGATGCTTATAGTTTGAGCCTGAGTCCACCACATTGCTAAGCAACTACCTCAAGGTGTAGCAGGTTAATTCTTTAAAAGCCAGGTGCCATTTTAAAGAATGGAAATGTTCATGCAACCCATAATGAAGTGTCCTGTGGAGATTGAAGTGTGTGTGAGACAGAGGATCCATATGGGCAAAAGAGGCAATGTAATTTTCTGCATAATAAAAAATGTGGATTTTAGCATCCCTAAGCCATTTTGTCTCTGGCTAAGTGAGTCTGAATGTGTAAATGTGTAATTCAGGTCTCAGTCTCACATAGATTTATGGCTCAAAAGGGTCTATGGTGAAGTATTATATCTCTGTACCTGACTGAGATAATGGCAGCTATTTGTCCACTGAGGAGATGAGAGACCCCATTAGACAGACAGTAACAGCTGAGGCTTGTTGAAGAGGAGACTAACTGTGGGTGTGTGTATTTTGTGTCTGCCCACACTACTGGCTCTTGGATAGAGTGGTGCTTAGCTGAAGTGAGCCAGACTCAGCTGCTCCGGGTTTGCTTGAATCATTTTCAAACTCATTATGCCAATCTGCTGTAATAAGATGCTCTTAGAGTGCTTTAACCGTGAACATCCAAGATGACTTCAAATTGGCTCGACATTCATTTGGAAGGAAAAAAGTTTACTTAACTGGAATTGTTGAAATGTTGGTGGCTACGACTCCACAGGAGTGGGTAGAAATTTCTGGCGTTGGGTTGTGTATTCATCACTCGAAAATGTAATAATTGTCATGAGCATCCTCAGCACCAGTTTGGCTACAGGCAGGACAACAGTTGGGTTTTTGTGAATGCTGGCCGGCAGCAGGCTTTCAATTAGTCCTCTGGCTGCTAACAGCAAGACCACACAAAGACAATATCACTGCTCAGGAAATGACTTGCAGCTTTTTTTTAGCTCTTTGCAGAGACTAGGCCGATAATCCTTATCTCGCACTCCATCTTCACTTCGTAGCCTGTCTGATTGGATGTGGGAGGATCAGTTAAAAACTGAAGTCATTTTCCTCAAACTGTCACAACGACATTCTCAACAGATAAGAGGTCTTCTAGTCTCTCTATAATTACAAGAATCAATCAACCTCAATGGCTAAAGTTTTCACTGTGACAAAATCGTCTGACTTTAAAGATTGTAGTATCTTATTCCAAAAACTAACAGGCAAGGCAGCAGTCATGTAAATTAAAACAGAAAAGGAACTGAGAAATGGTATAGGAATATTCTAATGAAAAAATATACAATGTAATCGATTAGTTAAATAACTTCAGAATATTTCATTTAAATAATTTTGGGCTGTTAAGTAATATCAAACAGACTCATGTATTTACTGCCACTTTATGACATGTTTACCTATATAAATGGACAAAAGTACACACAGGTAAAAATAGAAGTAGGGGCCCTCTTAAGTACATTTCTTACTCAGCCTATAGGTTTCTAACAACAGTGTGGCATGCAGATTTCCAGAGCTCAGAAAGTCATCATTCATCTTCAGTAACTCTTATCTTGGTCAGGGTCATGGTAGATCCAGAGCTTATACCAAGACCACTGAGCACAAATCAGGAATGCATGGGATGAGATGCCAATACACTGCAGGTCACCATGCACACATTCATTCACACTTCTGGGAGCAATTTAGTGTAGCCAATTCACCTACTGGCATGTTTTTGTGAGGTGGAAAGAAACCAAAGAACCAGGAGGAAACCCACATGGACACAGGGAGAACTTCACATAGACAGTAAATCACGCACAGGATCAAGCTTGGAAACTTTGAAGCTGTGAGGCATCAACACCACCCACTACCCTAGACTTAAACAGACTTATTTTTACATTGTATGGCATTATTTACGTAAGAATGATTATACTATTAAGCCAAACTATGTGTTTTAAAGAGACGTGGATAATTTGACAGTGCTAAGTTGGAGGCTACAAGCATCCCTTGCTTGTCAGCTAAAGCAAATGAGGCAAACATCAGCTACCGAGCATGGCTTGGCTTATCTGCATTTGTGTTGAGAGGAGAATTGTGCTACATCCTTTTTTAACTTTAACCTGTCAAACCATTGCGGAGGCGTGGAATGTGTCTCAGGTGAGTCAGAAAAAATGCTCTGCACAGACTGTACATTTTGCTATGATTTCTTCCTTAGTGTGACTGGCATTTAGCCCAAAGAAGTCATTTCAGTGATTCTAGTACTTATTGCATAACCATGCTTTACGGTCTGAGACTCAACTCCAAGTTAACCTCAAAACCATTTTAAACTCAGGAAGAATCATATCTCCAGTCATCCCTTATAGACTTTGTGACTCAGTTCTGACAGCACCCATAGTCTCAAAGAGGAGGTCAGTGATGGTAAAGGAATACAACAACTTTTCATTTTCTCAGTCCAATGTTTTAATTTTGCTGAATGGCCAGACACTTTCTGCAATCACCATCTCTACAAGACCCTTCAGCAAACAGAAAGACCATGCAGTGTAATATCTTGGCACTCATGGAGCTGGGTGTTAAAGTAGAGCTATAGTGAGAGTCAGAGGAATGGAGTTTTACCTAGGACATGAGCAGTTGACCCATTCCTGAGCAGACTGCAGGGGTCTTGCCCCTTTCCCAGTAAGGGAAGTCACTTTAGGCAGCATGACTGGCAGCTCCTCCACAGCAACTGACACCGGACCGCAGGAGCTGCAATGCACTATGGGAATGGGCGTACCCCAGTACCTCTGCCGTGAGATCAACCAGTCCCTCAGCTTTGAACTTGTGAGGTAACCACCCACATTTCTTTTCCGGGCTTTCTGGGTAATTGAATTGAAGGCCTCCTCTCGGGACTGTCCTGTGAACTACAATAATACTGGCAATGATTATGAATGATAAAATTATATAATTACAATTGTTTGCTCAATGTTGAAATCATGATTATTCACCATAAAATTATATCATTTGAAACCAACTGAAAACACTTTTCTTTTACACTGTATTTTTATTAGTTTATTATGGTATGTTCTTCAAAATCTTTGAATTAAATAGATTGTGAATTAATCAGATTAACTGAATGGATCTCTTAAATGCAAAATAATACACAATCAATGAAACAAATGAACAACTCCATCAACCTATACAGTTAAAACACAAGAATGTGAAGCATGTGAATGCTCATAAATATCACAGTCATTTTTTTTTTAATTAATCAGGGACTCCAAAAATAGGATTAATTGTGCAGCTCTAATTAATAGACTCAATAACATATTTGACTTGAGGCTGTTAGACATAAATCTGGTGTTACAGCAGTGTTAAAAAGAAATTTAAGGCTTTGTCAAACACTTTATTTCTTCTCCAGTGCAAGTGGAATCTGCCTCCAAATCCTTTATGTAAGTAACAAGAAAACATGACACTAACTTTGACAAGCATTTCACCACATGCCCATTGTAACTGACTGGCATGTGATTGTAGTAGTACATTATGAAGAATTAAATAGTCCATTTCTAACCACCCCACTTTCGTATCTCTCAAGAACCACATCTGCATTCATGACGTGTAGTTACCAATTGTGTCATTTTCAGGAATATTTCAGGCTGGGAAGTAAAGGGACCCTGAAATGAATGTATGTCTGTAGTTGGTTTGTTTGAGACATGGTGCACTTGAGGAGTGTGTACCTCAGAAGAGTTGATTAGAGTGTAACTTCCATCTTCTTCACTCTTCACTACTGATTCCCAGCTAACACCCAGCTCCTGGGCCACACATGCATCCTCCTCACTGCTGTCAGGGATGCCTGTCCCCAACCCCCACATACACATGCACACACAGAGATTTTAATGGGGTTATTTGAATGAGCATTACACCAAAGGACTATGATCCATATTATAATCCCTCACATTCACTCATTCACACACACTCTCAGTCCCTCATTTATTCTCATCCACTCACTCACTCACTCACTCACTCACTTACAGGCTCGCTTCACTCCTTGAGCTGCTTACCCCCTCAATCCCCCACTCCCAGCCTCACACCCCCACTCGCACTCCCAGCATCACTACCCCACTCGCACTCCCAGACTCACTTCCCCCACTCGCACTCCCAGGCTCACTTCCCCCACTCGCACTCCCAGGCTCACTCCCCCACTCACAGCCTCACTCCCCCACTGGCTAACAGATTCACTCAGTCACTCCTTCACACACAGACTCACTCATTTATGTTCACTCACCCACCAACTTATTCACTCTTTCACTTTCACACCCTGGAGATTTGACACAGAGGAGATTTCGCAAGTAGCGTCTGAGTAAGACCAGCAGGATTAGGTGATGAAAATTACACAGAGCATGCTGGGAAAGGGTGGCATGTTTACCAGTGTATAGCGAATCACAAACAGCCAAAGCCGGTAGCACTACAGACACTCTGTCAAAGAGGAAAATTCTAACACATATGAACACCAATGAACACATATGCTCACCTATCACAGTGTCGAGATGTCCAGGAAACTCAGTCTTAGCAGAGATGACAACTGGAACCTCACGCCCAGTGAACACGTTAAGTGCAGTGACCTCACTGAGTGAGTCTATGGGCCAGAAGTCAGCATTTGAGAACTAATAGTGTCTCGTTAACTGCGTGTGTGGGTGTGCTCGAGTGACTGCATATTAGCTATGAGCTCTCCACAGAGGGAGCAGTTCCACATAGATACAGTGAAGAAACACGTTTTAACAAACACCAAATCCAAATACATTCATTTTCATTCCCAGGTGTGAGCTTTAGCTAGAGTGCTAATACTATCCAGTTTGTGCAGAGCACATTTAAAAGCAGGAGAACAAAATACCCAGATAAACAAATGGTAATAACCAGAAATTAGTTTTGCTCTCCACCCTACATTTTAGCTAGCTAAATCCAACAGCTCAGGAGGTGCACATGGTTTTGGAAAAAACTTTGATACTTAGTGCATGCTGTCCACTGTGAGATTACAGTCGAGGAACAGTTTTTCCCTTCAAACTACATACTACTGTTCTAAATAGTATGCTACTAAACCACTGGTGAAATTAATATTCAGGCGTACTAATTAGCATGCATTGCGTGGCTCAGGACAGAGCCTTGAAATCTGTCTAAATGTGCTTACTTGCAGCAGTGAGATTAATCTGCACAGTAAAGGAAGATCTCAGTAAAACCCATGTTACAACCTAAGACCCTCTAGAAGCCCTGCCTTTCTTAGTTAATCAAAATAATGTACATCAGAAAATATCTTCAAGTTTAATAACTACCATTAAAATACACTGGAATGTTGGTGATGATATGTATTTTATAGCAAAGGAAGTTATTTTATGCCTGTTTTATTGTTTCAATACATTCGTACAAGAAACTATTATCTTGTGTAAATAGTGTGTTTCTAAACACACTATTTATATTTTTTTTATATGTTTATTTACACACTTGTGTAAATAGTGTGTGTTTAAACAGGAAGAAAGCTGTACCCTTTATTATATGCTTACAGTTGAGGTCATAAGTTTCCATACACCATGCAAAATCTGCCAAATGTTAATAATAATAATAATAATAAAAAAAAGAGGGATGATAAAAATTTCATTCCGTTTTTTATTTAGTTCTGCCCTGAATAAGCTACTTCACATAACAGATGTTTACATATAGTCCACAAGATACAATAAATCGGTGAACTTACACAAATGAATCAGTTCAAAAGTTTACATATGCTTTTGATTATTAATACTGTGTGTCGTTACCTGGATGATCAACAACAAGATTGATCAGTGTAAATTGTTATTATTTTGTCTTCTGGGAAACAGGTAAATATCTTATGTAGCTTCTGAAGGGCAGTACTAAATGAAAAAATATGATCTTTAAACAAAAATAATAATTTACACAGATCATCCTGTTTAAAAGTTTAGACCCCCCGGTTCTTAATGTATTGTGTTGCCTTCTTGAGCATCAGTGAATGATTGCACCTTTTGTAATAGTTGTGTACGAGTCCCTCAGTTGTCCTCAGAGGGAAAGATGGATCTCAACATCACATAGTCACTGATGGAAAGGGGTCAAATATGTAGAAGACGATGTAAAACCAAAGAATATACAGGAGCTGGAGGATTTTTCTGAAGAACAGTGGGCAGTTTAACTGCTCATGACAAACAAGGGACTCATGAACAACTATCACAAAACATAAACACAGTCGTTGATCATCCAGGTAGCAGCACACAGTATTAATAATCCAGCGTATGTGAACTTTTGGAACTATTTCATTTGTGTAAATTCAGTTATTATTATGTCTTGTGGACTATATGTAGACATCTGTTATGTGAAATAGCTTATTCAGGGCAGGAATAAATAAAAAACAACATTCAGTTTTTGATCCCTCTAATTTTTTTTGCAATGATTAACATTTTGCAGATTCAAGGCGTATGTTAACTTATGACCTCAACTGTGTATTACTTCAAATCTATAAATATCTGACTCAAATTATGCCTGCTTGTTAGGCATGAATGTTGAATGAATCATAAGTGTGTGGTGGGATATTCTCAACACAGCAGTAGCATGTTACACACACGGTAGAGTAGTGTGTGTAGTGCGGCACAACTGCACAATACAAGTACAGAACACAGTAATTCTATATGAACAAAATGCACCTTTATGGAAGGAAAATCTGATAAAAATGTCCCTAGCACAGCAAAAAAGTAGACATAAACTCGCAGCTAAATATATTTTGGTGTGTGTAAGTATGTTGTGTGTGTGTGTGTGTGTGTGTGTGTCTCACTTCTTCCAGGCTGAAGCGCTTTGTGCAGAGCAGGTCCTACAGGACTGGAGCCGTGCAAAAGCCGATGAGAAGGGAGGATCGAGATGAACGCAGCTCCAAACACAGCTTCAGGGGAAGACGTGTAAGCAGACAGGACCTCACCTGTCTCTTTGTCATCCAACTAACAGAGAAAGAAGCACGAGAGAGAGAGAGAGAGAGAGAGAGAGAGAGAGAGAGAGAGAGAGAGAGAGAGAGAGAGAAAGCAAGAAATATTATGGTCAGATGAGAATAAATTGTTTGCCTGGATTATGAGACAAAAAACTTAATTTAGAGTAACGTCAGTACAGTTTTCAAGAATTTAATTTCTCTTGTAAAGTACATAACTTGCACATAAAAGCTATTTGAGAGACGCAATGACAATCATGGCCATCTCATCTGTCTTTGCCCACCTACACACTCTACTTGCTCAACCCTTTGGAAATGAAATTAATGATTTAATAAGCAAGGCCATTGCTAACTGAACATATTTCCTCTCATAACGAGATAGAGGAAGAGCAGCTCACATAGCCTTGAGCTCAAGCTGACACAAAGTGTAATAAAATGCACAAAATGCAATAAAATGTTCAGACGTCATGATGCAAATTCATGGGCACAAAGACTCTGGACAGTTAAATATGGTGAGGAAAAATAATGAAAATGAGAAGGGGTGCTAAGTTCTCTGTCCGATATCAGTCAGAACCAAAATTTGAACCCTGCTTTGGCTGATTTCCTCTGGTCTGGGCCCAGGAAGAAGTCACACCGACACCATCGTTCAGTGAAAGCTTCTTAGTTGAATGATACAAAAAGCATACTGTATACACACAGAAATATTGATAAAAAATGATAAATGCCAATCGGAACAAGTCACAGATAAAATCAAAACATCTCTTACGTATTTTCGAGTGACATAAGAGCTACAAGACGTCTAGTCTACCAGATAATAAGAGAAGAGGAAGAACCGAGAGAGAGAGAGAGAGAGAGAGAGAGAGACAGAGAGAGAGAGAGAGAGAGTGAGGACGAAAGGTGGGGTGATTAGGAATGCTCAAAACAACACATACCGAAAACACAAAACAATTTGGTTCCGGTACATTGTGAAACAAACTAGAGACCTTCAGAATTGAGACACAGAGATCATGCCTGAAACTCATCAAGGGGGAAAAAGTGAAGGCTTTTCAAATCAGGAGAGAAAGAATTGGCTCACCCTCAGCACATGGTCGAAATAGCAGCCTGAGCATTCCCCAATCCAGTTGGCCTGCATCGCTTTCACACCATACCACTCTGGGAGATCCGCCAAGGCGTCCAGGAGAGGCTGCAAGATAAGCCATGACAATATACATGCAGCTTTAGAGGGAAAATAAAAGGGCAATGCTTAAATGGAATTTGCGGAACTCAGTTAACCTCGGTAAACGTTCGTGGCTCTGGGTCAGAATGCATGATGAGCTCATGCTACCGTTCAAAGATAATAATCTTTAAATAACCATCTCAATATCATCACTCACCCTTATTAAAATGTGGTTATAATAACACTGACATTACTGAAATAATAACGTAGGAGAGGAAAAAGTTCTTCAAACCTCATATTCCAGTCCACAGACATAAATGAATGTGCAAACACACAACTTTAAAATAAGCACACACAGTCTTAAGACAAGCACACACACAATTTTAAAGTAAGACAAAGAGGCATGCACCCCAACCCACCCACCCACACACACCAAACACCTCTGACCCAGCCGAGAGAAAAGACTCCTAGAAGAAGCAGAGGGAACGGTGAAGAACAGTTGAGAGGAAGTGAACGCTGGCACAGGTGAATAACAAAAAGGAAGCTATGCATAATAACGATCATGGGGGCCAAGTGGCTCAGCTGGGCTGAAAGGCAGTGAAGAGAGAGGATATGAGCAGTCGCTGCTGCCTGTTGTGATATCTCTCTCCTCTCTGTCACTCTCCATTAGCACAACGGGCCGTGAGGGGCTCGGCTCCCCAGAGGAAAGGCAAATACAAAATAATTGTTTGGACCCTACGGCTGCTTGCGGCTTCGCCTTTCTTTCATTAATGGAGACAGCGTACACTCTCACAGGAGGGAGAAGAGGGTCAGGTGTCTGGTCTTAGTGGGAAAGTGACTGTAGATTCGCTTATCATTTTTGCCATTTGGTACTTCAAAACACTTGTAGGGCACTAGAGACACACTTGTCTCTGTTGTGAACATTTTATACTGTTTAACATTTTATGCGCAAGTCTTAACTTCTCAGTATAATTAGTGATAGTGATTAGGGGTGGGTGATAAGGCAAAAATATCAATACTTGAAAATATCTGCACTATACACTAAATATATCATTCATTCATCTTCACTACGTAACTGCTTGGTCAGGGTCATGATGGATCTGAGGCCTTCCATGAGAATAATGAGCATGAGGCAGGGATACACAGGAACACACATTCATTAGCGAACAATATGGTCAGAGACTTTTGTCCAAAACAGATCAAAATGAAAGTACAGCGGCGAAATAAGTATTGAATGTGTCAACATTTTTTCACTAAATATATTTCCAATGAGGCTATTCACATGAAATTTTCAACAGACATCAGTATTAACTCAAGAAATATGGAAATTTAAAGAATTCACAACATTAACGTCCAATAAATAAAGTGTGTAATAAAGTGGAAAGACACAGGAAAAACTTATTGAACCTGCTAAGAAAAAGCAGTTCTCCAAGGCAAGGTAAGGCAAGGAACCAGCTGAAATCCGTAAGTAATTATACTTCCTATCTGTGCAAATGAATATCAGCTGGGTCAGTAAATTGGTGGCCTATATAAAGGCTTTTCGTTACCAAGGTGTCACACAAGAAACATCTCATGATGTAAAAAGCAAAGAGCTCTCCCAAGACCTTCACAACCTTATTGTTGCAAAACATATTGATGGAATCAGGTACAGATGTATTTCAAAACTTCTGAATCTTCCAGTAAGCACCATTGGGGCCATTATCCGCAAGCAACATCACTCTGTCATCAATTTTTTTCATACAGGAAGCATCTTGAAGCTGTCATTACAAACAAAGGCTTCTCCAGTAAGTATTAAATCAATTTCAGCTAGTGTCTTCAATAGGTTTTTCCTGTGTCATTCCGCCGCTTTATTACACATAACTTCATTTATGGACTTTGATGTGTGGATTTCTTGAGTTAATACCAAAGTCTGGTGAAATTTTCATGTGAATAGCCTCATTGGAAATATATTTACTGGAAAAAAATGTTGAGGCATTCAATACTTATCTCCCCCACTGAATTTCACAAAGCAAAGTATGTCAAACGCATTTCACAAGAAACATTAAACGTTGTCTAGTAAGGGGCACTGACACCTGACAATAAGCGGACTACTTCAAAGTGTATCATGATGGTTTTTTTTTTGTTTTTTAGTTTTTTGGTTTTTTACATTTTATAATATCGATATATCATTGTATTTCTCTTCACATTGCCAATAACCAAGAAAATCTAACGAAATATAATAAAACCTCAGTCCTCAAGTGAATAGTTTGGTTTCTTCATTTCCAACAATTTTAACAAAACACCCAGCTGTGCTTATCCATAAGTATAAATTATATACAGTGGATATAAACAGTCTACACACCCCTGTTGTAGAACAATGAAACAAAGTCAAACCATGTCAAATCGTTTTGCTCCTTTAAAGTGATATAGCAACCAACAAAATTGAAGTGGCAAACAGATAAGCTTAAAGGGGGAAAAGAAAAACAATTACAATAACCTGGTTGCACAAGTGTGCAAACCCCTTACCTAATACATTGTTTGGGTAAAAGTCTACCAACCTAGCAAATTTTGATTTGGCAATTTTATTCTACTCTTCCTTGCAAAAATGCTCCAAATCTCCTGTGCAGAGCCCTCTTGAAGTCATTCCACAGGTTTTCCTTTGTTGACTTGAATTTGTGCTTTGAGATATCATGCTGGAAGGTGAAATTTTTCTTCATCTTCAGCTATGTCACACTGGCCTGCAGGTTTTTTGTGTCAGAATAGATTTGTGTTTGGAGCTATCCATGATTCTGTCTACCTTGACTAGAGCCCCAGTCCCAGCTGACGAAAAGCATAGCATGATACTGCCATCATCAAGTTTCACCATGGTTATGGTATTCTTTGGGTGATATAATGTATTGTTTTCATGCCAAACATATGTTTTAGAATCATACCAAAAATGTTCTACCTTAGTCTCATCAGAACATAACACATTTTGCCACATAGTTTGGGATAATTTAGGATGGAGGGCTCCATTCAAAGCTGAAGAGAGGCATAGCATGAAGCTGCTACCATCATGCTTCACTGTGGTTATGGTGTTCTTTGGGTGATAAGCGGTCTTGTTTTTGTGCCAAACATTCTTTTATAATTATGCCCAAAATGTTCTACATTAGTCTTATCAGACCTTAACACATTATGCCATACGGTTTGGGATGATTTAGTCTGGAGATGACTTCTGTCTAGCCACCCTACCCAATACCCCAGGCATGCAAACAATACTATAGACTGTTGTCACATACAAGAACCAGAACAGTTACTTGTCAGATGTTCCTCTAGCTCCTAACATGTTGCCTTGGATCTTTTGGCAACCTCTCTGATAATTTTTTGTCTTGTTTTTTTGTTCAAATTTGAGGGAAGTCCTGTTCTTGGTAATGACATTTTGGGGCCCCATTTTCTCCACTTGTTAATGATGACCTTCACGGCATTCCATTATATTGTAATGTTTTGGAAATTCTTTTGAAACCCTCTCCTGATTAATACCTATTGATAATAAGATCCATTACATGCTTTGTAAGCTCTTCGCGGCCCATGGATTCAGCGGTCGGATGAAACAGAGATGTCAAGAAAATCCTACAGAAACATCTGATCTTTATTTAGGGCTAATCAGAATCACTTCATTGATGGCAGCTCTATGATAATTACTTTTGAACACGAGTTTGAATGTGATTGATTAATTCTGAGCACATTCACATGCCCCATTATTAAAGGGTGTACACACTTGTGCAACCAGGTTATTCTTTTTTCTTTTCCCTAAAATGTTTCTATTTGTTGTTCACTTCAATTTTGTTGGCTGCTATATGACATGATGGAAAGGTAGAGAAAGATCTGACTTGATTTATCTAGGCTTCATTTGCAATATTAACAGGGGTGTGTAGGCTTTTTATATTCACTGTATATAGAGTTTGACTAGCTGGATAAATACCGTATAATTGACTACTTGACTCCCCAAAGGTAATGGTAAAATTGGTAACTCAGTAGACCTCTCACATCTTATTCAGTCAGAGCTGAATCTGGCCATGTGGCCACACAGGCACCTGAACTGCACATCAGGTGTCAAAAACAAATTAAGCCAGCCTCAGAGGCCTTGAACCCGAAGCACAATGTATGATCTATGTCCTTTTCTAAATGAAAGACATCCACACTTTCTTATAAAGCGGTTTCAGTTGGGATTTTCAACAAACATCCGATAGCACAAACTGTCTGGAAACACAAAGCCATTAAGCATTATAGAAATATACTGAACGGAACCACAAAGCAGTGGGGCAAAAAGAGTTCATCTAGGGATATCAGATGGAGGAGAAGTGTACGTCTCCTAGTGGATTAGTGCACAATGGGTGGGTAAAATGTGCTCTATCGTACATGTGCGATTACCACAGACAATAATTTCTATACATTTTCCTGTACTGAGAAAACAACAGAAACATCTCAAAATTCACTTACAGCGGATGTTTAATGGTAGGTCTTCGGTAATCAATTAATGTTTATGTGAAATGTATTTTTTTTATAGAGCACTTTCAAAAATTCTTCAGTTAAAGTCAGTTTTGAATGAAGATCTGTATAACTGTAGAACTTCTTTGAGAGATGGTACTACTCTTTCAGACGAATGAATATGTGGTTATGTACTGCTGACATAGACATTCATGTGACTTTTATTCTACATGGATTTCACAAAACATTATTCAGACAGACATTTTTGCATGTCTGGCTCATTCTAAAACTTTAATTGTTATACTGTAATAATTGTATCGTTGAAGTATTTTGCATATTTCTTTATCAACATAATTTAACAACTGCTCTTCTGTTATTGAGTACTGTCCACAAGCATAAGTCACTTTAGAAGTTCTTACTGATGCTTACACAGTTTACATCTCTGCGAATATTTACTGTACACAGAGCTCGTTGTATAGTGTTTATTGTACAGTTGATTGTCTGCATTTTTTTTTTTAATGCACTGTCTGTTACTGCTAGAGTGCCAATCCTCCTGTCTGTTATACTTTTCTGTTAAATGTAGCCTACAGGGAGACATATTTCATTCCTAATCTATCTGTGATGATGACAAACAATGATGACAAAGCAGACTTGACTTGATATGGGTCAACACGTTTTCTGTTCTCTCCACTCTGCTAGAGTATACTTTTAAATAAAACATATTTAAGGAGAAAACCGTTTATAGTGTACTGTTGGGCTTGTGGGTCATGGAGAGCTGGTTTAATACATTGATTGATCAATCCATTCTGTGGAGTATAAAACTGACAAAATAGTATGTTTTCAGCCTCAGTTATCAACATACATGCCAGCAGTGTCTTTTACTACATCAAGGGCCAGTATTATTTTTTTAATCCAAACTTTAAGATTGTACGCATGTGTCTACGTCTCTTTAATAGCACCCGCGCACTCACACACAAATTAATGTGGTTGAATAGTGAGTGCTCAGACCATTAAGTGAGTAATGATACTTCCCTTATTTCTCCCTCACCCTGCAAACTATACTTACTGTGACACACACACACACACACGCACACACTGTGCAAATGAGAAGATCTGTGAAATCACAGGAACAAACTGGCCCACCTTGACATGCCAAACATCTGACAAAGAGACAACAGAGAAAAACATCCACATAACACAGATATATAGTTCTAGTGTTTGGAAAATAAAAGCAGACACAGAAAACACCATATGTCTGACAAAAAAACAACATCAGTCTACTCTAATAAAACTGACTCTACCTGTCAGCATCATAATAAAGGCAGAGTTGTATTCTAATACCATTCCTTCACAATGAGAAGGTTAACATTTGAGCACATGGATGAGAATTCCAAAGAAAGCCTCAGTACAACTCTGAAAGAAAAGGACCTCCACAAGGTCAATTTACAGTTGCACTGATCCCATTTCCGCATTTTTAATAAGATAATAAATAATTAACAATACCCAACATTACTCAAATTCAGACTATTAAATTGATTGCAGAAGCTGTTTAAAGGGTAGATGTATGCAGATAACTTCTTTGTTGTTATTCTCTTTGATATAATAATTAGCATACGATTGAAATAATAAAAAATCACATCCATTCACAGCACAAAAACATCAGTGGATCAGATTGGAAAATAAATCAAATCCAGTCAAAAAGTGATTCAGTTTTTCAGGCCCAAAATGATACTCAGTGTCAGGATGGGACATTAACGTAATTCAGATCCTGTTATTTGAAAGAACTGGCGCCACTCAGTGACAAAGTATCCTAGCTGAGATTTATGGAATCCCAGCCTCATATCTATACGTTGAGGACATCCTGTTACACTTGCAATCAGAGAGCAAGACCCAGTCAAATCAGCAGGCTGCTGTGCGGGTTCTTTCAGACAGAAAGATCCGGAGCTGAGAAGGACAGGGTCGTTTTAACACAAAGCAACAAAAGGAGGCAAATGTATAGAACTCATAAGCAGGACAACTCGAACAGTGCTGCTTGAAAGAGAGATGACCTGTATGACTCACCGTTCTGTATGTGATTGCAGGAACAAGTACTGATTGGCAGTATAAAATCCACACTAATCCACTTATCCATTATTCAGCCAGAGCACGGTTATTTCAGTTCAGTGAAGAAGCCTAGCCTGTGCGAGTACTTCTGGGGAAATGCTGCTATTGATGAAACAGGAATGGATTTTACACATCCAACACACCAGAAAGCAACACTTCCCAAGGTAACATAGGTTATGGAAGGCTTTATCTTTCTAAGTCCTGGGACAGATTTAGATGGATGCCCAACAACAAATTCCCATCAACAAACATCACATGTAGAAGCAAGAAACATAAATAAGTAAATAAAACATCATTAAAACAAATAAAACAAAAATATCTCAGCTGTAATGATTATGTTTTAATAAAATGATTTGGATTTCATTGAAGCGGATTTTATTTACAATAAATGTAATTAATATTAATTAGAGATACACCGATGTATAGGCTGATAAAGGCTATTTTTCACGCTATCGGCCGATAGTTTAAAAACATCCGATGATCAGGGCAGATTATATCCTGTCAATCACAAGAGGGCGGGAAAACACATCAATTTCGTGGTGTGTGTAAAGAAAATGACAACAAAACTGCAAACTCTGCACTGCTAAAATTTTACACCGGAAGTGAGCAGCAGTGAAGCGCAAGTTTCAGTGTCGAATCAAATTTTTTTTGCCACGCTGCTTGCGCTGAATTAAAGCACCAGTACACTGATAAAAGATTTAAATGAAGATGAGTTAACAAAAAAGTATATATTGCACAAAAATACATTTGTAGAGTACTATATTTCATATCCAGCTAATGTTAATATAAAACAAAGTTTATGTTATATATTACCAATTGGATATTCAATGATGAAGTAGAAATGCTTTTGTTTGTGGTGAGTGAATGTGAAGCTTAACAGGAGATTTTTTTAGAATTCAGTCAATTATTTCTGTTAATATGAATGAATAACATTCAATAAGTTAAGAAATCTTACTTTAATCTTCAGAATTTATTTCATGTGTTAGAGTAATGTGTTTTCTGTTTATGAGACCAGTTACTGTGAAGCAACTTGTTGAAATAGAGAGAATAAAGTTTTGAAACCTTCTGTAGGTGTTCTATCTGCCAGTAGGTTGAAAAACCTTTTAGAATTTTATAAAAAGGCAGGATTTTGCCTGCTTGTGAAATCACCACACCTGATGCTTGAACAGCAACTCAAAAGAGGAAAAGAAGGAAAAGAACAGGCATTTCAAGGTTTTAGAGTTACAATAGAGTTCTCAAACATTGCAACTAGGCCAAAAGAGGAATATGGCATATACCAAGTTTATATTTTTCTCTTCTAGCAAACCACACAGAGCTTATCTAGCTGTCTGCCCATCTTTTTTTCCTAATATAACAGACAAAAAAAGGAAATCTAGTTTCTGTTTTTATGCCACAGAGAAAAATTACATCCAACAGCTCCAGCTTTAATGTTCATCAGAGGAACCACTTCATAAAAAGGTGACATTAGTAGCATGAAGCATAAGTCCACTTCCCGATTTAAAATTGGCAAAGGATAAATATGGTCAATTAAGATGTGTGAAACTGGCTGCTTGACCACTGAGAGACAAAATCACACCAATGCTGTGTTCCAATTTGGAACTACAACGGTTCAAAACGCATAGCAGGAACAGAGCGCTATAACACGACAGGTCTCTGTAACAGCCAGATTGATCTGAGGCCAATAGAATGCTTCACAATCTTTCAGCAGTTTTGTGAAACCCTAACTGTCCAGTCCTCAATTTTTAAAAAAAATCAAAGCACAGAACACTGCATCAGTATAATCTGTCCTAAACTACAGTCCTTAGGAGCTGAAATTGCTGTAAAACCAGAACAAATTCCAGACAAGAATCAAACATGTCCTTGCTATACGATTGAGAGTAGTTGTGAATATAGTTGGGTAGTAAAAGTTAAAGGAATACTTTTGTTCGCCCACCAAATCACCATCCATTGTATCTGTAATAACAGTATATGTGGAATTACCACAGACAAGAATTTCAACATTTTTCCCGCCCTGAGAAAAGTTTACTTGAAACATACAATAGAAGTCAAAGGAGACTTGAGGGCAACCCTGAATGTTTATGTGAATAAGTGCAGAACACCACCATGAATTCTTCAGACAAATGTATTTGTAAATTAATCTCTAAATCTGTATTTTTCCTCCTTTCAGAGATGGAATTACTTTTTTTTTTTTTTTTAAATACACTTTTAAATAAAGTGTGAATAACTAGATTTTTTTTATTGTGTCTGAAAGTTGGATAAAACTACATAAGGACAGATTTAGCAAACATTGTGCCACATTTATCAAGCTGGACACGGACAGATTTATTCGTTAGTCATTCATACGAACATTTGCACAACAAATTTGGTGTTCAAAAATGGAAAAAAAAACTTTTGTATCCTTCTCATGCTCATGAAGTGTATGTAAATTTACTGATTAATGTAAACCCCGATTTGACTTTTAAAGTCCCCATGAAGTTCCTTGAAATTTGTAGCATTATTCGACGTATTGTAGGGCTGCAACTAATGATTATTTTCATAATCAATTAGTTGGCCGATTATTTTTTCGATTAATCGGATGGGGGGGGGGGGGCTTTCCATAGTTTCAGTACATTATATCTGTCCTCGCATTATTATATATGTGTGTATGTATGTATATATATATATATATATATATATATATATATATATATATATATATATATATATATATATATATATATATATGTATGTGTGTGTGTGTGTGTGTGTGTGTGTGTATATGTATATATATATATTATATCTGTCCTCGCACTTGCAGGACGGTACTGGCAACATAAAACAGAAAGTCGCTAAGGTTTGTCCAAAAAGTCGCTAGACAGTTTTTTGTTTTTTGTTTTTAAGTAAAAAAAAGTCGCTAAAGGGGTCTGAAATGTCACTAAGTTGGCAACACTGGTCTGCACTGACAGCTAGATAAAAGGCAGGCTAAACTCCACCTCTTCCCAGCAAAAAGAAAATACAGAGGGAGAGAAAACGTGGAGTTTTCCATTTATGCACATTCTATTTGAAAAGCAATAAAATACACCGAGTACCCAAATGATGTCCTGTCTGTTTTTTTCTTGAAAAAATTTGTGCCCCTCCCTTCTGATCTCTCCCTGGTTGAGAACCACTGCACTAGAGAAAACAGGGTCAATCATGACAATATTTATTTATTTGGCAGAAAGTAGGTTTAGATTTTTAAGGAGATGAGAGAAATGCAACTGCCTGTTCTTTTTACGATTGCTAGAATATGAAGTGGCTTTCTACCTGTAACTGCCATTACAATATCCCCTTTAATCAGCCTACGAGATCACACAGTCTTCTGCTTTCTCTATTCAGGAAGTGTTTCATACAGATATATGCCTTAGATAACTAAATACAGCAAGTAGCAGCAGTCAAAAAAAAATTTCAATGCAAAATGTAGCATTTGCTAAAAAAAGGTGCAGTATAAATGTGTCTAAAATATTTGACTACTACAGAGCTGGAAAAATGCAAGTAATCTGGTCTGTAATTCTTTCAGGGGAGGAGGGAGAGAGAAAATACTGACATGGCCAAGGTGGATGGAAATAAAATCACAGAGGAGCACTCTATTCCACTCTATTCCTTACTCTTTTAGGCAACACCAGATAGTAAGATTAGAAATCGTCATCATACTCTCTTCTACAAATGTATTCCATATTGTTCATCATATAGTCACATTTTAAATGTTTAATGATGATCTATGTCCAAGATATGTCTATAGTAAATATGGTTTTCTCTCAGCATAGGGAAAAATTAATGTCTGTGATCATCATGCACAATATAGACATACAAGTCTTAAATATTGTTAAATGCAGGCTTCCTAAAACACTACAAATGTTCTGTCCCCAGGCAGTGCTTTGAGTTGAGGTTTCTTTTAGGCCTGAAAGTGGCTGGGATGTGCATTAACTCACCTTGGCATAGTTGGTGGTTTTGATGAACCACTGCCTGAGGAGCTTCTGCTCCACACGGGCACCAGAGCGCCATGAGCAGCCGTTTTCATCCACCTGCTCATCAGCCAAGACTGTCTGATCCACCGGGTCCCAGTTCACCAGCGCCTAAAGAAACACACACACACACTGGTATTAATTATATTTCAGCGCTCTGTAAGCAAAGATCTGTGAGCTAACTAAAGACATTCTAGATGTGTGTCTGTGCAATGATGTCTTGGGGGAGTTAAAGTCACAGCACTCAAGGGAAAGCTGCAAGAAACACAGCATGCAGGAAGGATGTAAATGTTGCCTGGCAGGAGAGAACAGCTTCCCACTCTTTCTTTGAGGTGGAAGAAACTAGAAGAGATCATGTTTTACTGGCTCTGATTTCAAGTGTCTGTCATATTTCACATATACATTTAATATACATAATGTATACCGTTACTGCATGTGATGAGAGGAATGACAATAAAGCCTACTTCACTTGACTAATGCAGGCACACTCCATACCACACAAGCACACTTTCATACAGCTCTGTCTGAACTTCAAACCAGGGACAGACAGAATCACAGGAAAGCTTGCTGGATATTATACAAAAAACTCAATGTTTATTTTTCAGACAATAGTCCCTTATGTTCTAGTAGGTAGGTTCTGTCCAATGTTCCCACCACATTTTCTTAATTTGTAAACAACACACTATGTCTCGGAGGAAAGAAACTCACACTTTCACCATGTGTCCCTCACTCTCTCTTTTGCTCCCAGCAATGTAATTTTTTATTCGTTTTTTAAATATTAAATAAAATATATAACTCTCTTTGTCAAAGATATATTTTTTTAAAAAAAGTTTAGGGTTAAAATTGTTTATTAAAACAATTGTAATTAGTGATGTTAATACCCATATATAAATATATTTCAGAATCAAAATGCATTATATACAGTAGCTTTACTTACAACAAGCTTTGTTTTGGCTAAAAATTAAATTGGATCCATAAACAAGTATTTTAAAAAAGCCTCTTGGGTGAAGCTCCCTCATGTCGTTGGTTAAGAACATGCCAATGCTGCTAAGAATCTAAAATATTTATTTATTTACTCTAAAATAGCAGCAAATAGTAAAATCCCCCTATGAGCCATGTGAAAATTCTGACTGCTAGTGTTTATGCCAACTCCCCTCTGTGGCATCTCTCTATTACTCCTACATATGTGTTTAGAGTACAGTTTGTTTTTCAAAACTATAATTATGCTTTAAAAGTAAGATTTCATCTGAATAGAAAAAAAAAAAAGAATACATCTGTGTTGGTAACACCTCACGTTCAGACAGACTGCTATCATAACTTACCTCCTTCTGATAGGCCAGTCCTGCTTCATAAAGCTTCACAAACAAGTACTGTGTCCACTTGTAATAGTCAGGCAAGCAAGTAGTCACTTCCTGCCAGTAGATTGGAATTAAAAATTGATTTCTGAGCAATTTCAATCATGTTTTCATTTAAATAATGAGTGCTTGTGCAACCCATGTAACAGTAGTTAGCAGGTTAGTAGATTATTCATATGGTCATGTAACCAGCTTACCTTAATATATTATACCAGATTAAAGCTGTTATCAGATTTCAAGAAATCTGGTTTTTAAAAAGCACGGTGTTATGTTACATTTTTATACATCTGTGCATATGGACAAACATAACCAGACAAGGAAAAAAAGATAACCACATAAATTTCCAAATAAATATGACTTCACAGCTGATTTGTTGGCAGTCAATTTCGCAAAAATGCTTCTTTTTCATGATCAATAAAATAATTGAACTACTCACAAGCGACCGCCTCACTAGTGGGAAATGTAGTTAAAGTAGCAGCTTTGCTACTTGTAGTGAAAATACGGATTCTGATTATCGACTGACTCACACAGACCAAGAGTTTTTCCATTATCAGTTTAGCAGATTATTTATGTGCATGTAAAAGTGTTGATCAAATTAATAACAAAGTTTGATCTTTTTTGTAGTTATTTCACACATGGAAACAATAACGTAAATCAATGCAGTCAGGACACAGTGCTGGCATGAATATCACTAAAATAAACATTCTCCCTCTGTGTGCCAAGTAAAGCGAGGTGTCGGCTTTGGAAGAATGGGACATTATTTCTGTTAGTACTGGGAATACCAGCTGCCTGTTCACATGGTAACCAGTCACTTTCACAAACATGTGCCTCAGGAAGCATCATGGCAACATTAACTTAGCGCTTCAGAGTCAATAGTTGGGGTGATGAAATCTATGCAAGGTTAGCAGACTGTACTGAAAGCATTGTGGCTCCTCACCTATGGAGGAACACACACGTGTCAGATTTCTCCCTACTCACCCTGTCCCAATTAAAGCACAGCCCCAGGCTGTTCAGCTGCTCCCGCATGGACTGGATGTTACTGTAGGGAGAGTGAGAATGTAAAGTAAAGGTCAGGGACTGGCAAAGACCCAATGGCTTGTGTGTAGGTGGATGATTCCTGATGCTACCTGCGTGTTTGTATACATTATTATCAGCATTTGCTTATACATAGATCCTTCCTAAGACTGTGGCACTCATTACACTAGCCTAAATGACATCCCTGGGCATGCATTACACACAACAGTCTAAGAGAATGACAAAGAGTGTGTGTGAGAGAGAGAGAGTATGGAGATGTGGAGAAAAGGTCAGAGAAGAGTGAACACTTCTACTATTATAGATTTGCAATCAGGAGTAACGCCGGGCTCTGTCTCACATTCAACCTCTTTCTATGTACATGAGCATACAAATACATGTGCGCACACACACACTACAAATATTATCAAAGCCAACGATGCTGCACAAGCATACATGGTATGACAAACAGGGTATTAAAAATACAAACAAAGCCACTGAGAAGAGAGAGCATATACTGATACCTCTTAGTCCAGTGTTCAGGGTCGAGGCCACGCTCGATGGCAGCATTCTCAGCAGGAAGGCCGAAAGCATCCCAGCCCATCGGGTTCAGAACCTGTCGTAAAAAACAAGCACATATAAGACAAAATCAGGCAAATTCAGATTCATCCAAATTCTTTTGCCCTCTATGACTCTGATCTAAGGCCGTGTCTGTATTGGTGCTAGAGGTGAGGATTTGTCCACAGGCAGAAGGTTCATAATGGCTACAGTATATCCTGCTGATAAATCTGCAGCTTCACACCTCATTATTGTGTTATGGGGTTTCAGAGGAGTAACCTTCTGCATAAGGGCATAAAGCCCTTATGAAAGGCATTTGTCACTCACATGCAAAGTAATAGTGTAAAATAAAAGCTATCAAGTGACACATAGTACTACGTCTTACACAGTGTACAGTACTGTTTCCATATAGAATCTCAACCTGAGGTAAAATAGAATAGACAAATAAAATCAGATATTTTACATTAATATGACACTGTCATTAGTCTCATCTCTGCAATGATCAAATCTTATCCCCCCCCTCCCCCATCTCTCTGTCTCACTCTGCACATTGGATAAAATGTCCTCTTTGCGTATTGTTATAATCAAATGTGGACAGTGAGAGTAAAGAGCTCTATTTTTAATTGTGTTGATCCAGAGAGACTGAGACAAGGTGAAAGAGAGGGAAAGAGGAAAGTAGAAAAAAAAAGCTTGCAAAAGGTAAGGAGAGAATCAAAGAGAGATATAAAGAGAGGGAGGGAATGAGAAAAGACTTCGCCTCTGAAAGGTTCGCCACTCGTGCTGAAGCGGAGGAGAATCAGTATCCTTGGTAACTGCCTGCACCTCATTTGTTAAGCAAAGCTGTTCGCTATGAAGCCAAGAGGGTGCTAAAACTCCACTGTACCGAGAAGTATGAACGACGGGCAAACATGAAAAAATATAACACGATTTGAGCCTGCTAATTAGATTAGGGTGGAGATGGCAGCACCACCACAAGACAAAGTCATTAGCACAAGCAAATTAACAACCTGTGGCAAACATGCAGTCACGTACTTGCCACTTGTCTCACTTACTATTATTACAAGCATCTTGCCAATGAACAGATGAAATGATGAAGTACAAAAAAAAAGAATAAAAATAAATAGTGGAAGTTAAAGAGTGGAACATTAAAAATCAAGATGTTGCCTTTATTGCTGGAACTCATCCCTAAATTCAGTTACACACACACACACACACACGCACCTCAGTATGTGATGCAGTGATGTGACAGAACCATCTGTATTCTTCCCTTCGCTTTGCTGCAGCTACTTTCATCTTCTTTTTTGTCTGCTGACTGACTTTAGTCTCCTTTACGAGCGCAAGCAAACAACGAGCTGAAGGAAATCAAGCAGCTGATTTTGTTTAGTCGAAGACTCTTCCCTCGTTATCTATACTGAACTGGACTTCACTGTCTCAGTGGTGTGGTGCAGGTTATAGCACATCAACTGCTATTGATACGAATGCGATTTCCAATTGCATCATTCAGATAAGCAAGCTCTAGATGCTGTTTATCCATCCAAACACGTGACAGTAGCTCCAAAACAGTTCATTACTGAGATGGTACGCTTCAGTCATGGCCACTTTTCCTGCTGGCTATGTTAGTTGACTCACCCTCACATCAGGACTCCACATAAAGCATCAGGTCCACTGTCATGGGCCATGTGCCAAATTTCTTTATCAGACAGCAAAAAAAACAAAAAAACCCCACCACCATGTTAAGAAAAAGCAGTAGGAGAGGATCTACCAGAAATGGAATCAGTGAAGTAGCCGCCTCATTATATTCTTCTGTCTGTATCCAAACCACATTTTATATAAAGTTGCAATCACAATTATTCAACCCCCACTGCAAATCAGGTTTATTGTCAAAATTTACAGACTTTCAGCTGTTTGCAATGCACAAATCAAACAAAAGCAATTGAAATAGTTCAACACAGCGAATGCTTCAAGTGGTTTCCCCAAATTCAACTGAAATTGAATTGAATTGAACTTATAATGTTTTCTTTAGTTTCAAAATTATTCAACCCCCTGAATAGAATCCCTCACAAGAGCACAAATATGCTAAACAAATGTCTCAAGCACACCTGATGCAATTAATCAAGGGCTTCATTAGTTGCACTAGGTTTGCTTGAGCTGGAACACATGAATACCTGAACTGCCTAGGGGCAGAAAATGAATGAAATACCTGAACTGGCTAGGGGCAGAAAATGAATGAAATACCTGGATGGGGCAGAAAAAGGAAACTATCAATGGCTGCAACCAATTTTCTGAGAAGTCAGGTTGTGAAAAACCCTCGAGTGACTGCAAAAGACCTGCAGCAAGACCTGCTGGCAACAGGCACTGAGGTTTCAGTGAGCACAGTAAGGCACGTACTAAACGCAGAAGGTTTCCATGCCAGAACTCCAAGACGTACAACACTACTGACCCAAAAGCACAAGAAAAATCGGCTCAAAATCATATAAATATGGCACAGAAGTTTTGGGATTCTGTTCTGTGGAGCAATAAAACAAAACTGGAACTTTTTGGCACGATGGATCAAGCGGTATGTCTGGAGGAAGAAGAATGAACAAAGAACACTCAGTCCTGCAGTGTGTGGAAGGCAAGATGGATTCATTGAAGTAACAGGAAATGCTAGTTTTAGATGAATTCTGTGTGTTATTGAACAGTAGGCCCAATTGTTTTTCTGTGTCAGCCTTTACCTTTCTGCACAGCAATAGGAGAAAATGTCATGCCGTCTGTGAGGAAGCTGAAACGGGCGTCATTGGACCTTCCAACAGGACAATGATCCCAATCATACCTCAAATTCCACCAAGGCTTGGTTGCAGAAGAAGTCCCGGAAGATTCTACAGGGCCATCACAGTCACCTGACTTGAACCCCATAGAAAATCTCTGGTGGGATTTGAAGAAGACGGTTGCAGCACACAAACCCAAGAATATTACTGAACTGGAGGCAGTTGTTCATGAGGAATGTGCTAAGATTCCTCAGGAAGCTGGTGTCTGGATATGCATCTCGTTTCCAGCAGGTCATAACAGCAAATGGGTGCTCTACTAAGTACTAAAGATGCTTGCCATGAAGGGGTTGAATAATTTTGAAACTGGAGAGATCATTATAAATTGCATTTTCAGTTGAATTTGGGGAAACCTCTTGAAGCATTCATTGTGTTGAGATATTTCAATTGCTTTTGTTTTGCTCATTGCAAATAGCTGAAAGTCTGCAAATTTTGACAATAAACCTGATTTGCAATGGGGTTGAATACTTTTGATTGCAACTGTAACACTCAGTAAAAAAATGCCACACCATCTGATGCATAAGAAAAGACAGCGGAACAGAAAATTAAATTAAAGATAAAAATGACTGAACTAGAATCAGTGTGAAAGGCTTTCATGTCTCAACAAGTATAATATCCTTATTGTACTACTACTGGAACTTTTAATACATGTGAATAAATGTGTGAGATGCAAATTAATTCTCTGAGACAAGGTACCAAGACAGCTGTGAATCACATGACCAGCAGTGGGTGACATGAACAGATTTAATATCTACTAGCTTCAGTCTACACTTAAAAGAAATCTTCACCCTCAAATGCATTAAATATTTGTGATGTGCTTAGTGATTTTGGTGCTCATTTCTTGGTTGTTGCTGTATTTTCATTATTCCTGTGAGAAGCTAATGGTTGTGTGCTGTACTGTTGTCAGAGGAGGACATTGATAACACAGTTACAATGGCATATAACAGGGAAAACTGATAATGGGCAGGTTTTGGTGTTAGCTCCTAAAAATAAGAAGCAAGAGCTTCTTTCCTCACTCTCAATATTTCATAGACATTAAATGTCTTGTTAATGAGAAGTCCAATGTACAACCCCATTCCAAAATAGTTGGGACACGGTGTAAAATGTAAATAAAAACAGAATGCAATGATTTGCAAATCTCATAAACCCATATGTTATACACAATATAACATTTTTAAAACATATCAAATGTTTAAACTGAGTAAATGTACCATTTTAAGAAAAAAATAAGGTAATTTTGAATTTCATGGTTATTTTTCCAGAAATGAAATAATGAGTCCCTGAACAAAGAGGGGAGTCAATATCAAAAGTAACAGTAATCAGTAACCAGCACATGCTTTGCATTATTCCTGTTTTTCAAATGGAGTCATGGGACATTACCGCAGAGCACAAACATGCATCTCAAAACAACCCTGTTTGTGTTCAATCATAATCACACGATTAAGTTCATAAAGCCCTTCAGCAATTCTCTCGCTCCCTTGCTAACCTTCCGTAATAAGGAAATCTGACTGAGCAATGTCAGGGTCCAATTCAATCAGTGGCTTTGGGCTGCTGCTGCCACTGTGACCGTGCTGACACTCAGCCCAGGTCCATTAAGTCATCACGTATACAAAGCTCTGCATTTACAAAACCCAGCAGCTGCTGCATGTCCCTGACACAAGCATGGAGATGACAGTAGTGGATAATGGGATCATTTAAAGGCCACACAGAGGCTGTGATAGTAAAACAGACTGAGTCACAGAAAAGGGGAGGGAGGAAAAGGGTTTAGAACATGGGTGGAGGAACAAAGATTTAGAAAGCAAGTCACAAGATTATGTAAAAAATACAGCCCCATCTGGAAGTATTGGAATAGCAAGGCCAATTCTCTCGCTCTCTCTCTTTTTTTTGGCTATACACTGAAGACATTTATGTTTGAGATCAAAAGATGTGTTAATCAACTTAGAATATGGCACCTTTGGTGGCAGACGACCCAATTTTTTTGTGACCAAACTACTGCAACAGATAGTCTTGAAGTAAATAACACTTAACATGTGGTTGCATATCCCTTGCTTGCAATAACTGCATCAAGCAAGCAACCCACTGACATCACCAAACTGTTGCATTCTTCTTCTGTGAAGATTTTAAAGGCTTTTACGGCAGCTTTATTCAGTTGTTGTTTGTTTTAGGGGTTTCTCCCTTCCGTCTCCTCTGAAGGGAGAAATGCATGCTCAACTGCATTAACATCTGCTGATTAACTTGGCCAGTCTAAAACTTTCCATGTTGTTCTTATGATGAAGTTCTTTGTTTTTTGGGCCAGTTTGTCTTGATGCATGATGAAGTTCCTCCCAATTACATAGGATGCATTTGTCTATAAATTGGCAAACATAATGTTTCTTTAAACTTCTGAATTCTTTCTGCTGCTACCATCATGAGTTACAGCATCATCAATAAAAATTAGTAAGTAAATTCCAGAAGCAACCATGCAAGCCCAAGTCATAACACTACCTCCACCATGTTTCACAAATGAGCTTGTATGTTTTTGACCATGAGAAGATCCTTTCATTTTTCCACACTTTGGCTTTTCCATCACTTTGGTAGAGGTTAATCTTGGTTCCAGAACTTTTGCGACTCATCTCTGAATTTCTTTGCAAATACCAATTTGGATTTCTGATTCTTACTGCTGATGAGTGGTTCGCATCTTGTGCTATGGTCTCGCCTGTGAAACCTTCACCCCTTTTTCAGCACATTCCAAATTGTTGTATTGGCTATGTAAAATGTTTGTGCTTGGTTTTTCATCTTAATAAGGACTTGTTTTTCTCCTATAGACAGCTCTCTGGTCTTCATGTTGGTTTATCCTTTTGAACAGCAAATACAGTCTTCTCAGGAAAAACCCAGGGTTCAAACCAAAAGTAGACATTCAGAGATATTAATTGTTTAAAAAAATCAATCTCACAGGGCACACCTGGGCAACAAGAAATACATGTCAGTCACATGTTCCAATATTTATAATCACTTGAAAAATGGTTGTGCTCAAACAAAGGTGCCATGTTCCAAGTTGTTTTACATCTAGATGTAAATATCAGGAAATGAAAGCTGAAATCCTGTTCCAATACTTTTTTTACAGGGACTGTATATTAACCTAATGACAAACTGATATAGATTTTATATAAATATAAATTTCAACAATTTCATCAGGTAAAGCTGACTAGGAATTAGACATGTGAGTTCACACGTGAGTTTTTTCCCTCTATTCAGATGCCTCTAACTTGAAATCACAATGAAAATAAAGAGGAGACCTTTAGCAAGGCCATTTGCCCAAAAAAAATAGACTCTCTCTCCCCCGCTATTCATACATTTTATATATATATGAAAATATGAACAAGGAAAGAGAGCACATTAGGAATTAAATTATGGAAAAAAAAAATGAACTTTTCCACAATGATGCATGCACAGACACACACGAGTGCGCGCACACACACACACCCACCCACCCACCCAAACACACACAGACAGACACACACATGTATCTCAAAATATTTGTGGAAAAGTTTTTTTTTTTTTCCAGTAATTTAATTTAAAAAGTGGCACTTTCATATATTCTAGATTCGATACCCATAAAGTGAAATATTTCAAGCCTTTTTTTTTTTTCTTTTAATCTTGATGATTACGGCTTATAGCTCATGGAAATCAAAAATCCAGTATCTCAAAAAATTAGAATAAAGAATTTATAATATTCAAATTTTTTGAGATGCACCAGTGTGTGTGGTTGTATATATATACAGACAGACATACATACAGACAGACATACATACATATATATATATATATACACACACACACACACATACACTTTGACTTGTATTTAATCAAAAAACATAAAAAAACAAGGCATTTGATCAACTTCATATATAGAGTCTTGATTATATTACAATATTGATTTGTAATTTTAGTGTGAGGTTAAAATTTTTAGAATTATTCCTTTGTTATACTTATTCCACACTTAACGCTGTACTTTATTCTGATTGGTCAGAATGTATTAACTATTTTTCTGTAACAGCACGGCTCAGACATTGGTGCCACTTACAAGGGAAAAAAATCCCAGGGCTTTTATTATAGCACTCGTTGTAATATGTTATCATTTCTATAGTAATGGCCCAATCATAAGCACTTGTATGGAGGATCATGTATAATTCTAATTGCATAATATACATTATTTGCCCTAGAAAAATCTTCAGGATGGAGGGGTTTCTGGTTTCTATGTAACATGACAAGCTGTGTGTTTTGCTTATTAACTTCAAGAAAGAGAAAAAGAGAGACTGGAGCTGCTATAATGTAAATGATCACAGGAACTGTCTTGTTTCACAGACATTCCTGGGCGGCTGTGGCTCAGTTGGTAGAGCGGGTTGTCCACTAATCGTAGGGTTGGCGTTTTAATTCCCAGCCCATATGACTCCACATGCCGAAGTGTCCTTGGGCAAGACACTGAAGCCCAAGTTGCTGCTGATGGCAAGTTAGCGCCTTGCATGGCAGCTCTGCTACCATTGGTGTGTGAGTGTGTGTGTGTGAATGGGTGAATGAGACACAGTGTAAAGCGCTTTGGATAAAAGCGCTATATAAGTGCAACATTTACCATTTACATTTCACAACATTAAATGTAGCTATCAACTAATACAAAGTACAATCTGTTGCACTGGAAAACTGCTGTGGTATGAGAAGAACAAAACACTTCAAGATCTATTATTATTCACATTGGGCCACATCACACCACCCTGTCATGAACTATTTTCAATAATTCGATAAAATTGAATTTTATTACAAAGAAGCAAAACCTATTGACATGATGTACATAATTATAATGGGTAATATTCTATTTATCTGATTCACTTTAGACACTCTACAAGCCATTTATAAATGGTCCTTGACCAGCATATGAAGTGATGTTATTTATGTAAGAAAATGTACCAATAGAGTCAACATGAACTGTGAAACTAAAATTGCAATAGGACTAGGGATGAGCTGATGGTCCACTGATCATCTGCTAAACATCAGCAGCCATTACCAAAACTATCTAAATAAAGTAAAAGAAAAAATGGACAAGTTGATTGTTTACAGGGTGCATAGACTATCTACTAAACATAAACAACCATAAACTGCTGAAATATTGATTAGAGCTAGTCGATAAGCTGTTCGTTGACTGGTTGTCTATAATTGTTTTTTTGATTGCTTATAATAAAATATCTTCAGATGCAAAGAAGAGAAAAGACATCTTTTACCAACATTAAAAAGGTGAGTCATGATGTGTGCGTGAGTGTGTGTGTGTGTGAGAGAGAGCGAGAGAGAGAGCAAGAGAGAGGGAGAGAGAGAGAGTGAGAGAGAGAGAGAGAATAAAAGATAAGGATTTGTAGAAATTCTCTGTATAGCAGCTACCTTATGACCTCTCATGCGCTGGAACTGGGCAATGGTGTCACTGATGGTGTAGACCCTCACATGGCCCATGTGCAGACGTCCAGATGGATAGGGAAACATGGAGAGGACATAAAACTTCTTCTTCTGGGTGCACTGAATAACAAAAAGAGAAGAAATATTAAAGCCTAACAGTCTTTTCATTATCCAGGCAAGCAAATTTAAACCCCCTATATATTGCAGGTTGCAGCCATATGATGCTTTGGTAATCATGTTATATTAAACTCCAACAATAAAGCATAAAGAGGAAAACTGACTACCTGACTACATTAGGAACAGTGAATAAAATAAGCCAAAATATTTTATTAAAAATCGTTAAAGTGTAACTGAGATACAGGATAAAATCCTTGAAATGAAGGCAGAATTCATGCAAACAAATGAAGATTTAACAAGCTTCTTTCACAGTCATAAAACCTGTCAACATGTCTTGCATTTTACTTTCAGTTTATTTATGGCTTGCTCATTTAAAACTGTTATGTGATAACTTGTCATCTAAAAAATGCACATGTTTATATAATGCAAATTTGCAAAATGGTGTTATCATGCTCATAGATGTTACCCTACACAAGATACAGCCATCACTGAGCATGTACACACACACACACACACACACACACACACACACACACACACACACACACACACACACACACACACACTTTAAGAACATTTAATGATTCATAAAGGCTTGAAGAAGGCTGCTGGTTCAGGAAGCATTAATCAGCTCAGGTCATGAGATGCCTGAATTATTCAGAGATTGCTAAAACGACAGTAAAACTGCTCCAGCACAACTCTTCTAAAAGATTTGCACTAAATTCCCAGCAAAATGCTACATGTGATAGGGGAAAACACTTAAATTTAGGATTAAATGTGGACTGAAAGTGTGACTAAACCATTTGACAGTGATTCATTCAGAATTTGAAGAGATAATGGCTCAGTATTTTGTAGTATAGTAGATTAGTAGATTTTAGATTAATCCTTTCTGCTCTCTTCACTATCCATAATAAATAAATCAAATAACAACAAATAAATGAAACAACACATAAAACTTCAGGTAGACCAGAGAACCATTTATATATGTCAGAGGCCTTTAATGATCTGGACATGGCTTTAAGGGACAAAGTATTTTTTAGAAAAAAGGAGTGTCCATCAACATGAAATGACAGAAAATCTATTCATCTTTTTTTGGAAATATATTAAAAAAATGAATGATGAATTAAATGAATACAAGGAAAGAAACATCATCAAGGCAGAATTTTAAGGTATATTTATTGTCCATTGCTCTAATTCTTTTCAGCTGTCTTTATAAAAGGTGTGGCTTATGAGAGCTGATCTGACGAACCCATTTACTTTCTACATACACATCTGTCAAGGCCATCTACATCCACATCTCACACCAAAAGGATTTCATGTAACATATATGCTTATATTTTAACCAACATGCATCTATGAGATGCATGAGTTGCATGGAAAAGCAAGCCCTCATCCATACAAAAATTCATTCAAATCATACTCTACAACAGTGTTCTGATTACGTAGCCTTTAATTGCAGAGCAAAGGATGTTTACAGTAATGAGGCTCATTACACCAGCATGGAGAAGCAGAATAAACACAAATATACTGTTTGTCTTGTGATATTTTTAAATCAAATGTGTTATACTTACCACTAGATGTTCTCTACCAGTACTGACACTTACTATAGACTGTTCTATGTATGCCCTTTTTCTATCAGAAGGAAGATGCTTTCTAATCATATAAATCATGCTCTCCTGCACTATAGGGTTATTATGATAATCATCATAATATTTAGCATTTTTCTATGCTTTTAGAGACAATGTTTTAGCCATAGTTTTGTCTATTAATACGTGTTTCCTAAAAGCATTGCCTGATGTCAAAAAAGGGTCCTGAATAAATGCCCGTCATTTATAGTATACTTTCTTTTCTAGTATGTATGAATAAATGACGTATATATTTTCACATAAGCAGTAATTCCCAATAGGGAGTCAAGACTTTTCTGTGATGGAATCTCAAATTGTTGGTTTTTTTTTGAGGGTACAGTGCATGAACTACATAATTTTGGTCTTATACCACCATTACGGTGTACCTGATGTAGTGAGAATATATAGTGAGGCACTCGTCCTATGTGATGAAAAAGAGGATTTTTAGCACAAGAAATGCAATGCCTGGTGAATCAATGATCATCACTGTGGGAAATTAAATACATATCTTTAAATACATATTGTATTAAATACAACACATAAATAAAAACAAACATTAAATAAACAAAAACATAATAAATCTGGAACAATTAAAATTTTTGATAAAATCACACTTGCTCCTTGTGAGTTTGATCTCGAGACATGTTTCAAAGACATAGTGTAGCAATTGTTTAAAATTATGGGTTGTGTAATATTTGAATATTAAATATTTCAAGTGATTGAAATCTTAGTTGACGGGCAGCACAGTGAGTGGTGCAGTTGGTAATATTGAGCGTCTGTGAATTGATATCTTCAAGTCTCTCCACAGATAGTCTTTGACTTTAACTGGGCCATATTCAGAGAATTGAGACTCCAGCCTTGTCTTGGGTCTTGTGCAAGTTTTCTTCACAAACCTTTCTATTTAGCTGCATTCATCCTTTCCTCAACTCTGACCAGTCTTCCCATACCTGCCACTGATGCTGGCACCACTATGCTTCACCATATGGACAGTATAAGTTAGTTGATAAGCAGTACCTGGTTTTGCCAGACATAGTGCTTTGAGTTCATCTAAACAAGTAAAATTTTTGTCTCATCAAACCAGAGAATCTAATATGTCTATCATATAAATAAATGTTACTCAAATATGGTTTCCATCTAGCCACTCTATCAAAAAAAGGCTGAGAGCTGAAATATTTCGGAGATGGTTATTCTTCTGGTAGGTTCTCCCATCTCTGCTAAGGATTTCTGAAGCTCTGTTAGAGTAACCATTGGGTTCCTGCCCAACTCCCTTATATGTTAAAAACATGTTTTCACTTTGTCATTGCGGATTATTGTGTATAGATCTACAGTAAAAAAAAGTCTAATTTAGTCATTTTCAAATTAAATCTATAACACAATAAAATGTGCAAAAGTGAAGGGGTCTGAATACTTTCTAAATACATTGTAAATCTGTGCTGAGGAGGTCTGTAGTATTTATTTTTCAGTTAAACAGGTTCCTGGCTACAACAAAGTTTGAGAACCCTTGTTTTAGTGTATGCTTAAACCCATTTTACAAACCAAAAGACTAGCAGTAGATTTCAGTATGAGCCAACGACTTTTGTCAGTGTGGTTGCACTGAAAATACAAGAGTAAGGAGAAAGTAATCGGGCTGTGGGAGTGTAATAGAGTGCACACTATTCCAACACATGAAGTGCAAATTCACACTACAGTACTGTAACTTTGAGTGTGTGTGTGTCCAGTGTTGTGCATGCGCAAATTCGTGAGCAAGCAGGACAAATTGTGGAAGTAACATGTTCAAGAATCAAGCTGCTTTCACCTGATTATATATGGGCTTCATTTTGAATTCCCTTCCATTATAACCATCACACCTGATAACATAATGCAATTCAGTGACTTACCTGCTCCTTCATGTCCTTGTGCCATTGCTCCTGGATGCGTGGATGCCACCATGTCTCCACCCTACGTCTGGTGTCTGCCCTGTAGTCTCTTTCCCATACTCCGCTTTCACTGAACACGCTCCGAATGCCAGACCTGATGGCAGGCGTGGCCTGGACGAACCAAGGATGTAGGCATCCCACCTGCTTCAGCAGTCCCACAGAATACACAGCAAATTGACAAGTTTTATGCATCATGCACCTGAAAAGAGAAAACAAAAGCCATTAGGACATACAAAGGACATTACCACACATACTATTCAAATGTATCTAATGTAAGAGCATGTCAATGTTAGTAGTTAGTTAAGACTTGTGTTATTTAGACCCCTGGAGGATCCCAGACTGGTACAAAAGTGTATGACTGACTAGCTTGTATTTTCTAGAACATAAAAGTTGCTCTTATCATATATAAAAGTTAGCAGATTTTTAAACACATGCAGAGTGGATGGACACTCAATTATTGTTAATTAGCATACCACAGAACTAAGAAACATGCTCATCAATTCCAAATTAAAGAGTCATTTTCATAAATGAATCCTATTTAAGTCTCATTGCTTTTACCAGTTTACCAGTAACTGAGTCGATGTTGTCAGATTGTATTGCAGTTTACTGCAGAGTGTTTGTATTCATTTAACTGAAGCACTTTGAGAACTTGCCTAAGAGTGAACCGGGGCTCAAACCTTCTGTTCCTTCGAGTTATAAACATGAATCAAATCAGCCAATATTTTGGCCTGATCTGTGCATTCCAATTGAGGAATGAAAACATTATCTGGTATATAAAACAGCCTCGAACAATATCTTCGCCTGCCATTCTGTCACCCAAACTGTTTTATAAATATTAAATGATAGTCACTCACTACAAATCAGAAGAGCAACAGGAAACACACGGAGACAGATCTACTGCACCATAAATCCTCCACCATCACAAAAAATGTCAACACACCAAACCCAGCCTCATCGCTGTGTCACTATGGCAACATGGGATACTGTAAGGGGATTATTAAGCAATCACCTTGGAAACTAGAAATTAAATAATAAAGCAGAAACAATAGCTTTTCTAAGGTGGTAATGAAAGGCAATTGACTAATTTTCCCATCTATTGGTCATTACATGTAGTTTTATCACTTTGTTTCAGTTTGTGCAATAAGGTTCAAAGGAGGTCAAACTACCCAAGACATGGTGTAGTTTCTTACAGTATAACTCCCAGATCCTCCGCAATTGCTTCAGTTTAGAGACGGAAACATTCTCTGCTGCCTTTACATATGCTACTGATCTTGACTAGTATTACTTTTGAAAGCACTGAATTACTGAGGATAAAGGTGTTTTGCTGCAACGATTCTTAATAAAACGCCCACAAGTTCGAGTCTCAGCTATGCATCATAGCTGAGTGATCCGGCCGGTTTTTGTAACATGAAAAGAGGGAGGGAGGGAGGGAGGGAGGGAGGAAGAGAATGAAATAGGAAAAAATAAAGAAAATGTGTGTCTCTGAGTGTGTATAAAAGAGAGCGAAAGAGAGAAACACACACACACACACACACACACACGGGGGGGGGGGGGGGGGGGGGGTTGCTATGGTTACAGATTTTTTAAAAAGATAATAAATTGAACTGATGATGTGCCAGAACAGCTTAGCAGCATCGGGGCATGATTCTATTCTTCAATAACAATAACAAAAGGACTAGAATTGACACAGTACCTTCAATAAGCACAACTCTATCATTGGCTGTAATCTCACGGTTAGTCATCATTTCAATACAAAGTGCCTTCCTGTCTTCTTGTTTTCATTTATGGCTTGACATTTATATTTATTACACTGGTGGCAGTGCACAACTGTATATGTGAAAGTGATATTTTAAAATAAAGCATCAAGACCCAAGGTCTTCAAAAACATATGGCTAAGTCAATGTTTTCTTATTCTGATATTATGCTACAAATACTGCACATGTTGGTGTTTCCCTGCTTCTCAAAACATCCTCTTTTTTTTTTGAACAGGTTTGTCATTTACTTGCAAAACAACTCAAATGCAGTGCACGAAGACGCCAGGATCAAGTGTAGGAAACACTGGAGCTAGCTAGGTAAGCACAAAACAGTCCAGACATAAACAAGACAAGCTAACAGACCACGGTACTCACAATAACGGCAGTACCGAAGAATATCCTGAGTCATGTAGACAATATTAATTCATGTCCAGTCCATGTCACACTCGGTTCATCTTTCTCAGTGGCTGACCAGACAGTACACACACCTATAACAGGGCGCCGCCATGTTGTTCAAATGAAACTTTATTTGTGTCGTTACAAAGACAACTTCAATGTGGCGCCTTCCTTCTTCTTCTCCATAGAACCTTGTTTCTCACGTCTCAAATACTGTGAATCACACTAAACTATTAAGTAACACCTTATGTTTAATTAAAAAGTGTTTTTAAGACATTTGTCTAACGACAGCAAATAAATGTGTAAATAAACTAACAAGTCTATTATTACTTTTAAATGTTTCCTCTGGCTAAATCATGTAGTTATTTTTTGTCGAATACATATTTAAATTTTTGTTTTGTTTAGTTTCACCCCATGAACAGGAAATAAACATACTCTCATACTCTTGTCTTATTTGGATCAAAATGTCTTACTCTGCTGAAGTACTTTGGATGGTGCCAAGAGAACATCAACCGCGAACAATAGTGATGTTACCTCTATACTGGACACCACTCCAACCTTGGTACTGAAAATAGGAGTGGAAACAAGGCACACCATTGATGGACCTGCATAAATCTTAGTACTTGATATTTTACAATGTAATAACAAGATTACATATAAAAGCAAAATTATACAAACTCTTCTGAAGTGCTGATAAATCATGTTACTTGGTGCCTCAGGACAGAGAAACCACACACAAGCTAGGGGAGGAGTGTTGACCTCTACTGGGGATGTTGAGAGATGGAAGGAACACTTTGAGGAACTCATTAACCCAGTAGACATGCTCTCACTTCAGGAGACACAGCCCGAAATCTCGAGTCCATCTCTGAGGTTACTTCATAGTGGAAAGGCTGCAGAAGTAGAGATGATTTGGCTTGCATTGCTGGATGCACTGGAAAAGGTTGGGGGTTATATGGTTAAATGCCTTTAGACTGGCCAACCTGGATGGTGGGCCCTATTTTTTAAAAAGCAGACACGAGAGTGTGTTCCAATTATAGCAAAATCACACTCCTCAGCCTCCCAGGAAAGCCTATATAAGGATTCCGGAGAGGACAATCCATCTGTTAGTTGAACCTAGGAGGAACCTTCAGGAGGAACAATGAGAGTTGCACTCAGGCTATTTACTCCTGCACATCTTTATCAGGGGTAGTGGAATTATCCTAATCCTAATTTATGGATTTGGAGAAGGCCTATGATTGTGTGCCTTGACATTTGTGTCTCTATCTTAAACTTTGGTCTCAAGCTTTTGGTAATGACCAAAGGAATCAAATTGCAAGTTCAGGTGGCAAGCAATTAGATTCCTTCACAGGGTTGCTGGGCTTAATTTTTTGGGATAGGATGGAGGAGCTCAACAATCCGTGAGAGCTTTAAAGTAAAGCCACTGCTCCTCTAAATTGAGAAAAGCCAGTTGAGGTGCTTTGGGAAACTTACAAGGATGCCCCCTGATTGGCTCCCACTTGAGATGTATTAGTCATCTCCCACTGAACGGAGACCCACAGCTAGATCCAGGACCTGCTGGAGAGATTATATGTCACAGTTGGCTGGGGAACAACTGCAGATCCCCCATGAGGAGCTGAAATCTGTTGCTGGGCATTGAGAATTATAGCAGAAGGAAAATTAATTTAAGCTATGACAAAATAATATAGATAGAACTGAAACGTTTATTTTTCAGCTGTCTAATATTTTTTTATCAAGTCCTATCTTCCACGTTCCCCAAAAACATTAAAATTACTACCTCCTATGTCACCTGGTAAGTACAAATGCTATGCTGTATGTTTAAAATGATTTTTTTAAAATGGTTTAAAAGTAATTACAGCAGATTTGTTTCCATAATATTTTAACAGCTTTTATTTGTGTGTTTAGAACTGAGGAATTCTTTTGTGTGCCCATAAAATGCCAAGATTGTCTACTGCAGAAAAACAGAACCTTGAATGTGGTATCTCTGTTTAACTGTTTTTATGTGAATCAAAGCACAGTCTGATATTTTCATTTACATAACTAGAAGCACAAACAGAATCAGAGCTTTCTGACATTATAGTAGTTTACTGAACCTGAGGCACAGCTCAAACATCATATATCAGAGTGAAACACACAAATGCACAATTATCCTATCTCTACATTATATTTCTAGGAAAAGCAAAAATTTTCTTAGAGAGATTTTGAAACTATAAAAATTTCAGCCACTTTTGTTAAAAGGCCAGCTGTGTTGAGAGATAATGGGGAAGTACAGACTCTAAGTAAAGGGAGAAAAAAGAGCAATATCACTGAAGGCTTTTATTTCCTCACCTGTGTCTCATCTGTGGCCAACTCCACAAACAGAATCAGATGGGTTAGAAAGCTCAGATTAATTATGTATTAATGTGACATATGAATAGGCCTATGTGTGTGTAATATGGTCATAAATGCTAATGCAAGTTTTAAAATTAGTTTTTAATATGGACAAATATGGATTCAAATGCAAATATTTTCATCTGCTTAATGTCAATTACAGAAGATAAAAAAGTCTACAGGCCCCTGCTGAAATTGCAAGCTTTTGTGATGTAAAAATGAAACCAAGGTCAATCACGTCAGATCTTTTTTCCACCTTTAAGATGCAATAACAACCAATAAAATTTAAGTGAAAAACAAACAGAGAGTTTTAGGGGAAAAAAGAAATCATGTGGTTGCACATGATTTTAGGAAAAAAAAAGAAATCAGGTGGTTGCACAAATATGCACACCCTTTTGTAATTAGGAATGTGACTGTGCCCAGAATTAATAAATCACATTCAGACTCATGTTTAAATGTAATGATCTAATACCTGTCAACATTGAAGTGAATTTAACCCCAAATCAAAATCTGCTGTAGTATCTTCTTGACATCTTCTTGGTTTCATCTGACTGCTAAATCCATGGTCTGCCAAGAACTTATGTGTGTTGACTTTTTACATCCACCATATTAATATTATTACAAATACTAACTAATACAATTAATTGTATAACTGATATCAAATGGTTGTAAAAGCATATGAACACATATTTTACTTAAAATGTTACATATGATAAAACTAAACATTTGGTCTATGGGAAAAGTGTCCTATGCTCAAATATACCATTCTGCTTCTTTTTGTCCAGGTCAGTTTGTTACTCACATCAACTATGTTTTCATATTGGCTGCTATGTTATTGTTGGGTTTCTTAAGGAAATATATATATATATATATATATATATATATATATATATATATATATATATATATATATATATATATATATGTGTGTGTGTGTGTGTGTGTGTGTGTGTGTGTATATATATATATATATATATATATATATATATATATATATATATATATAAATCATTTGTGCACTATTAAGAGGTTTTCAATAGTGTAGCAGGCTACCCTAGATAATTTCCTTAAAACAGATCATTTTAGATGATATATAATACTAGATAAAACATAAAATTGTATTTTTAAATGAGCTTTATTTGAGAAGTTGTAATAAGCACTGAATCTGAGAAACTAGAGATGTATAACACTCTATATATTTATGTTGTTAAAAAAACACAATGGTTTTGTTTGTAATATAATGACGAATTAAGCATAAATCGTTATTTTTTGGTGCATAAATTGATTTTTGTCACACTTTTTTCCTTAGCAAATGTACCCCTAAGTATAAAATGACCCAGAACTTCAAAATGTCCCACGCAAATAGTATGTGCAGGCTGTACAGTAGTGTACCATTATATGCAGAGCAGAAAATAATGGCATAGATGACATTGATAATCACTGGATCCCATGCAACAGCTGAATCCAAATATAATCATGCTTATTGTAGTGAGTCATTTATGATTGACAGCACACAAAATACTTCAACATGAAGTTTGTCAGTTTTATTTCATGTTCAGTTCAGTGTTATATCTGCCAGACATGAAAATCTGACACTGGACAATTTGGCCTGTTACCTTAGCAACCCTTTTATCTGTACAACAACAGACTGTTTTCAGTTGAAGGGTTTAGATTTGTGAAGCTTAAGAGAAGCAAACACAAGAGAGCAAAAGCTAGGGACATTCAGCGTGCTCATAGCAATGAGGCCACCATTCTCACACAAATCTAAATCTACGCTTTTCAGAAAAACGTTTTTATTAGAGATAAGCCAGTATTCTGTGTGATCTGTATTTCATCTAACTAAGTCTACTGAAAACGTAAGATCTTGAGTGGCCATGAACAGAATAATTTTTTTTTCTATTTGTGCTTTTCCTTGCAGTTATGATTATGTGTCTGCAACCCTGTTGCTTGCTCAGTGTATTCAATGGGAAATCTCTGTTTGCCTGTTTTCATGTGAAATAAAGCCCAGCCCTGTCATCTCCATCTAACTGCAACACATGGTACTGTTAAACAGGAAAAATGAACAGAGGAAAAACGATGGAGATGAAGGCACAAACACAGTCACAGCTTTCACATCAACCTACTGAGCCTGAGGCACAGCTCACACATTATAGAGTGCATCAGAGTAAAAAGCATACGGATACTCACAGCTCAATATGAAATGACACTAATGAGAGTTAGAGGAAGGAATTAGATCTCTACCATAATTATATTACAGAATTTACAATCTTAACAGTCACAACCACTGTGTAAAATGTAAATTTATGATGCTATAACAGCATGAATGGCATCTGATATAGTGTTTTTAATTTATGCATGCAAATAATGTAATGTCAAAGACATTAATATATGAAAATTGCATGTATATATCAGCACAAACCTCCTTCCAAGACACCTCAGAATCCCTATGCATCTGATTCCATATTCATTTAGTCTGTTTCATAAAATAATAACAATAATAATAATTAAGCGTCAGCCTTTCCAGGACATTTTTCTACCTACAATTGAAATTGTAAGGTTGTAAAATTGCTCTTCAGCATTATTGACATCAAGCATTCAAATGGATTCAAGCTAGGCCACTAACAAAAGTCTATTTCTGGTATCAATCTTCATTACTGACTGTTCACCTTTGGGTTATAAATAGAAAAATGTTCGATGATGTCGGACAGGGGTCAATCAATATTAAATGTGAGGTCGATATGTGCCAGAATCCAGTGTAAGGAAACTGCATCCAGCTGTGCTGTATTCCAGCTTTATCGGGTTGTGGCAGAACAAAATGAAAAATAGAATCTGTTATGAACCCTTGCATCTTACATAGTCAACATGATAATTGACTTTTCCAGATCACACATAAAACTCATCACGTGATCAGAGGCACGTACACACAATGAGTCTACACAATACTGATGTGTCCAGATAATACCAATCAATAAAAAAGAGGAGGACAACACTAATTCCTGATGCCTAATTTGAAAATAAAAATATGATCATAAATCCTGTGCTGTGATGGATCCATATTATCAGCCTAGACTATTGCAGTGACAGGCTCTTTTATTGTAACCTAGTTAAGCTTCTTCAAAATTGTATTTACAATAATAACATTTCACAACACTCATCTTAATAATTACACTCCCTCTGATGAGCTTGTATCCTCTGCAAATGATCATTTCTTATTTTTTGTTATGATGACTTCTAAATGAGCTGCAGCCATGCCATCTCTTCATCTGATCAAACACTATTCTGCCAATATCTGTACCGGGCATGTTTTCTGAAAGGCTTTTATTTGCAGCATCTCATAGATCTTAAATGTGTTTGGACACGTCTTCTAAACAGGCTCTATTTCCAACTTCAAATCTGAACACATACGTGGTTTGTTGTGTTTTTAAACGCTCGGACAGACCTGATGTGGATCATCACATGGGACACAAAAGTGTTGGAGAAAGAGATGGGATTGTTTTTGTGGAACTGAATATGATCTGACCTGACATGTCCAGCATTGTGCATTTTCCTCTCTTGTACAGACAGAACCAAAGATAACGGCATGCACGCATGAGCCTGTTTTTTCATGTTGATTAAAGCCCGACAGGTATCAATGCATTTTGAAACCATATTATTTATTTATTAATTCAGCTTCACTGATATCCATTTGTCCAGGTTGCAGGAGATCTAGATCCCATTCAAGGAGCACTGGGCATATGGAATAAAAACACCATGGATGACACAGCAATCATTCAGATAGCATCATATGCACACTCACACATGGGGAAGTGGGACAAAAGCTAAAGATAGATTTAGTTAATCATTGTGTACTGCTATGAGAAAAAAACTTTGGCTTGGTGGATATGGTTAAACAAGTGAGGAGTTAACAATTGGTTAGATCACCTTTTACATGAAGCTCATAAACGCTTGTGTTTTGGGTTTGAGCTTTGATATTCATTTTAAAAAGTTGCTTCCACCAATATGCTATTTAAACACCCAAATTAAAGCTTATCTTAATCTAATAAAATGATTGTTTATAATGTTATTGCTCTCTATTAAATACTGATGCACATTTGCTGTAAGTCTTATACGTTTTTCTTATCTAAGTGATGCCTACATGACTAAAGCATACCATTTGTCAGTGCAGTTTGTTTGTAATCAGTGTTTTTGATGCCACTTGTCACTTGTGTGTTATGTGATGAGTCATCCGGCTGACAGCTCTGCAGGACTCCTGATAGTGATAAACACTTCCCCAGTGCTCAGAATTCTTCCTGTTCTCTTCCTGCCCCATCCTTTCAGATAGTCTGCATCAACAGGGCCCCTTTTGCTAATTAATGTAACTAATTAGTGTTCTGATCATTTGACTACTTACAAGACAGTGTTGGAAGAGTGGATGTACAGAGACTGTGCTCCAAAGAGGCCGTGCCCCAGCTGAGCTTGTCTGACTTACGCCTGCTGTCTCTAGTGCAGCACTGAATTGGTATTTTAAGCACATTTCATAGAGAAGTATGCCACAACAATTCTTATAAATGTACATTGAATTCCCATGCAGCTGTAATAATTGACTTTTTTTTTTTTTTTTTTTTTTAAAAAGCTTAAAATACATACACTCATGTCCAGTTTAATAGGAACACCTGTACACCGGATCATTTATGCAGTTATCCAATCAGCCAATCATGTGGCAGCAGCATGCATAAAATCATGCAGATATAGGCCAAGAGCTTCAGTTCATCAGAATGTGATCTCTGTGACTTTAACTGTGCCATGGTTTTTGGTGGAAGATGAACTGGACTGAGTATTACAGAAACTGCTGATCTCCTGGAATTTTCACACACAATTCTCCAGAGTTTACACAGAATGGTGTGAAAAAACAAAAAACATGCTGTGAGCAATATAGTAACTCGTATAATCACGCTTTACAACTGTGGTGAACAGAAACGTATCTCAGAATGCACAACACATCAAACCTTGAGGTGGATGGGCTACAACAGCAGAAGACTGCATCAGGTTCCACTCCTGTCAGCCAAGAACAGGAATCCGAGACTATCACGGGCACAGACTCACCCAAACTGGACAGAAGATTAGAAGAAGAAAAAAAAATCACCTGGCCTTTTGGTGGATAGTGAGTGTATGTATACATTTATCAACTTACATATATAATCAACTGTGACAGAGTGGTCAGTCTGAAAAGAGTATTGGAAACAAAGTTGTCTTCCTGGGCATTGGGCTACAACATGATTAGTCATTGGCACTACAAAATAAATTCAAGAAGAAAATCAATAAACTTCTAAACCCTCATGTACACTGGAGCAAAAGTTTTTAGTCATTCAGTTTCCTGAATCTAATAAAGACAGGCATCTGCGTGTGCTATGCTGAGAGTGAGGTGGCCTTGCTCTAAAAGTCACTGGAAATCACAGAAGCCATGAGGTTTTTTTTTTTTGATAGCAGAACTACATTTAGGAAAATGAATCTTTTATATTCTCTTGGCACAAGAGACTTTTTATCTCTGTTCCATTAGCATTTTTGGCACTGAACCAATTTACATTTTTATAGCATAATTAATGAACAAGAAAATCATTTACATTTTTCTTCTGCTGGCTGCCTGAGTGTCTGAACCTATCAGAAACTGAAAATTTGAACAATGTGTGTGAGTTTTTAGACGAGAGGTTAAGATGACACGGAGTAAAGCTAAGATAAGGAATAATGAAGAGTAGTTTGATAAATAACAGAGATAATCAGAGAAGAGTTTATTTTAGGTGTATATGGAAGGCTAATGTGACCAATGTCTTTCACATCAGTTGGCCTAAACATCAAACGATGGGAGGCAGGACTCCAGCACAAATTAAGCCATTTAAGCAGCACTGAGGAAAACCATTCATTCAGGTGTCATACATATTCCTCAGGCAACATGAAAGCTGGGGTTTACTGTTTTCACTTTTGCATAAAGTGATTCTCTCAATGTATTTATTGTATATTGCACCATTCACATGTATCTGCACTTTATGTAGTCCTGTGTACTATTATGTATTGCACCATCACCATAAAGAAGCAATAATTATTTCCAATATATACACATTATACACAGAAATGACAATTAAAAACCCGCTTGACTTTTGACTTGACTCTTGACATATTTCTGTTAAAATCTGAAATATGTCCAATTATCTTAAAAGAGCTGTGATTTTATATTTTTTATTTGTGGATCTTTCATGAGATTCAGTCTTTCTGTTCATAATAAAGTTCTCCACAGATAGTGGCTAGATGTTGTTAAGAGATGAGTTTCAGATATTGTGCCAGACATTGGGATCCCAGGAGGCATTTCACCTTGAGACAAAAAGAACATTGAAGAACTGATGTGATCTGTCCAGACAAAGATAATTCCTCTCTGGTTCAACAACCTCCACCTCAAAAATAAGGCCTTTCTTCCAGGTGCTGCTATTTAAATTATGTTTTAAATCTAGTCTCATTTGCCTTAAGATGGAGGATATTGACAGACACAGACGGACCTGATCTTGAGTTTTGAAATGCAGTCGATGTGAAAGTGTTTCAAAGTGGCCACCTGCTCCAAACTCATTGAGTTTTGGCATAGAGAGTCTGCTTATGGCTATGTAGAGAACACTTAGACCAAATTCATTTACAAATTGAGGTCATCTGACCTGACATCTGCACAAACAAATTCAGTTTTAGCACCTGCTTGACACTAGCTTGTTAGGAGTGACTTCATAAACTTTTGGTGCAGTAATTGCAGCAAATTGGTCTGCACATGTATTTACAATGTGGTGATTATGAGGATATGTTCTGTGAGGTAATACCAGATGTTACTCTGATGCTTCTCTTCTGTAATATTAGTACATAAAAAAATATTTTTTTATAATGAAACAAGTGAAATACATTTTCTGCAATAAATGGGCATCAAGATTGGAAACCAGTGAGTGCATTTATGAGGTCCTCTCCAAGTATCAGCATTATAGCATGCACCAGATTATCTGAGATCAATCCATTATTACAAAAAAAAGAAAATCAATGATAACAAATAAAAAGTAGCATGTTACACAAGAAAGATAGGCATCTTGAACCTCAGAGCCAGTGAACTTACTATTAATGTAAAACTTACTATGTAATGTAAAGTACTATTAATGCAAAGAAGAAAACGAACAAGGCCAATTTATGCTATACACCAAAGATGTTTGGGTTTGAGATCAAAAGATGGATATGAGACGAGAGTTTAGGATTCCAGCTTTTATTTCCTGGTATTTACATCTAGATGAAACATAGAACCTTTTGTATCAGACCACCCAATGTTTAGACAAGCATGAGTATAGGAACAGGTAAGTCTTGAAGTAAATTAAAGTAAATAACACTTAATATTTGGTTGGATATCCCTTGCTTGCAATAACTGCATCAAGCCTGCAACTCAGTGGCATCACCAAATTGTTGGTTTTGTGAAGCTTTTCCAGGCTTGTACCGCAGCCTCTTTCAGTTGTTGTTTGTTTCAGGGGGGTTTCTACCATCAGTCTCCTCTTCAGGAGGTGAAATGCATGCTCAATTTTGTTAAGGTCTGATGATTGACTGGGCCAGACTAAAACCTTTTACTTTTTCCTCCTGATGAAGTCCTTTGTTGAGTTGGCAGTGTGTTCTGGATCAATGGCTTACTGCGTTATAAAGTTCTTTCTTCATAAATTTGCATGCATTTCTCACAATGTTTCGGTCATCAGCTATTGTTGTTTTCCTTGACCAACCAATTCAGTGTCTGTTGCTCAAATGGCTTGCTTTTCTCCCATAGACAGCTCTCTGATCTTCATGTTGACTTATTTTATTTTAACAACAAATGCAGTCTTCATAGGTGAAACTGAAGGCTAAAACCAAAATTAGATGTTCTTAGCTATTTATTGTTTAAACAATTAGTCTAACAGGACACACCTGGGTATTAAGTAACACCTATCAGTTACATGTTCCAATATTTTTGCTCACCTATAAACTGGGTGGTCTGATACGAAATATGCTATGCTCTATTTCATTTAACACATCTACATATAAATACCAGGAATTAAAAGGTGAAATTCTAAACTCTTCTCATATTCATCTTTTAATCTCAAACCCAAATGTTTTCAGTACAGCAAAAACAAATGAAATCACCTTGCTGTTACAATAGTTTCAGAGGGGACTGTATATTACATAGTTTTCATGCCTCTGTACACTCTAAACACTTAAATTATGATGTACTCAATTTTTTTGGTGAAACATTTTTACACTTAAAAATATTGAGTACATTTTAAAGCTGTGAAATCATTAAAATATACCTTATGAATTGAGTAAATAGTAAAAAAAAAAAAAAAGTAGATCTGAATAACTTTATTACACATAAAAGTGAATAGATATAATTAAAATCAATGCAATGCATTGTCAATGCAATAGTAACCCTAAGTGAAAACAACAAATAACAATGAGTGGATATATTTGAAAACCTACATAGATGTAACAGAAAATTAGATTATTGTTTAATAAAACAAATGTGCTACATTTACTAAATGTTTTTTTTTTAACTCAATTTAATTCATATTGGACTTTTAATTATCAAAATTAATGTTACATTTACTTCTTTTTTTTTTTTTTTTAAACTTTATTTACCCTTTACTCCAGGAGTACTTTACTTGAGGTCAGTATATCTAATGAAACCAAATGATAAACATAAAGCAACTGTATACACATTAACGTTTTATTTAAACATTTATATGTGAAATTTCACCAGTAAAACATGAGATTAAAACTAAATTCAACCTGGCTTACTTTGTAAATGACATTTGTAACAATGTCCACATTACAAAAACACTAAGCTGAATTGTTCCAAACCTGTATGACTTTTATCTTCAGTGGAACACAAAAGGAGATGCAAGTCAGAATGACAGAAGAGACTGATACCCTCAGTCACCATTCACTATCACTGCATCTTTTTTCTATAAAATAAATAAATAGTGAGTGAGAGTTGGTTATGGTTAACCATAACTTGGTTTCCCTTTATGTTCCATAAAAAAAAGAGATGACAGGATTTTTAAAACTATAACTTACACAGTAGGCACTTCATAAAGAAATGTTACTCTTGAAAATAGAGCACAGAGAAATATAGTGGACAAATAGTTTTCCTTTGCAATTAACATTTATTTCTAAAGTAAGGCAAGTTCTTTGCTCTTGCAATATTCAGTTGGTTATGTCCCTTTTATATATGTTTCCATACATATAATTCTGAAGAGAACTTGGTGCTAGTCAGCCATCCAGACAAGGCATTGAGAAGTCTAGTGTTTTGTAGGTAGGACTGGAATAGACGTCTGTGCAGGCTGACAGGTTAAGACAAACATCTATAAGTCCTTGATGTCTTCAACTGGGGCTCCCCAATAACCTGCAATAAAAATAATACAATTCAAAAACAGTTATACCCATTACACAGTATCACATCTTGTCACAGGAGTATTCCCTGTCACTGTAACTCTTATGGTACCTATAAACTACAACAAAGGTTCTGAATTTTAACATGGCATTTTGTGACAAGTCCACTGTCACAAAATGCGCTGATGTGCTGTGATGTGACTGTTGAGGAGTTCTTCCCTAAAAGTAAAAAACATCAATTACACGGTGAAACTGTATTTCAAAAGACTAACAATAATGAGGGTTGAGATTAAAAACACACTGAAAGTTACTACAATGTTAAATATTTTCATCTACACTCACCGCTCACTTTATTAGGAAAACCTGTACACCTGCACATTCAAGTAGTTATCTAATCAGTCAATCATGTGGCGGCAGCGTAATGCATAACAATCATGCAGATACAGATCAAGAGTTTCAGTTAATGTTCACATCAAACATCAGAATGAGGAAAAACTGTGATCTCTGTGACTTTAACCATGACATGGATGTTGGTATCAGATGGGCTGGTTTGAGTATTTCAGAAACTGCTAATCTCCTGGGATTTTCACACACAACAGTCTCTAGAGTTTACACAGAATGGTATGAAAAACAAAAAGCATCCTGTGAGCAGAGGGTCTGCAGGCTGAAACACCTTGTTGATGAGAGAGATCAGAGGAGAATGACTAGACTGGTCTGAGCTGCCAGGAAGTCTATAGTAACTCAAATAACTACAACAGCAGAATACCACATCAGCTTCCACTCCTGTCATCCAAGAACAAGAATCTGAGGCGATTATGGGCACAGGCACACCAACACATTTTTTCCCCTAATCTTTAGCTGTCCAGGTTCGATGAGTCTGTGCCCATGATAGCCTGTTCTTGGCTGACGGGAGTGGAACCCAATGTGAACTTCTACTCTTGTAGCTCATCCACCTCAAGGTTTAATGTTTTGTGCATGCTGAGATCCTTTTCTGCTCACCACGGTTGTAAAGAGTGATTTATATGAGTTACTATATCCTTCCTGCCAGCTCAAAGCAATCTAGCGATTTTCCTCTGACCTCTATCAACAAGGCGTTTCCACCCTCAGAACTTTTGCACACTCAGTGTTTTTTTTGTTTTTCACACAATTCTGTGTAAACTCTAGAAACTGTTGTGTATGAAAAATCCAGGACATTAGCATTTTCTAAAATACTCAACCAGCCCATCTCGTACCAAGAACCATGCCACAGTCAAAGTCACACTTTTTCCCCATTCTGATAATCGATGTGAACATTAACTGAAGCTCTTGACCTGTACCGGCATAATTTTATGCATTGTGCTGCCATATGATTGGCTGATTACATAACTGCATGAATGTGCAGGTTTGCAGGTGTTCCTTATAAAGTGGACGGTGAGTGTATTTATCAACATTAACTTGCAATTATCAAAGAAGACTTCTCTTTTTAATCACGTCTCCCCTCAGGTAGATTACATATTGTCAGCAGGCCAGTGTCTGTCATGCTAATACCTGGTAGGGTGTTGGGCTCATAAATATTAATCACGTGGTAAGCGTTCGCACTAACTGATTTCCTGAAGTCAAAATCTAGACGGTGAGCGCTAGCCAATGGAATTGCCGCTTGTGCCTTAGTTCACTGCCGAAGCAACCAGCTGGCAGAGGCTTCTGCTTGTTGAAGTAGCAAATTTAAATCATTAAAACGGTTCCAAAATTGACCTCAGACTTACCTGTTGCTTTAGCTCACAGCAATAAATTAGAAAATTATGAAGCAGGAATGTTATAAAAGCTTCAAAATATAAAACATTATAACTCTAAAATGATATTTAACATTAAACATGGGAAATACTATATTAAAGTGGTGAACAAAACATACATTTTTTTTTACCTTTACCGCTGTGTGAAGTGGCAGTTGGTCGGATGTCTCTTATCTATCGGGGATATGACAGCATGGCTGCGACAATATTCAGAAAATTACACCATATAGTTGTGTATACACGAAGACACAGTCAATTTACCATGAACTTTTGCTAATTGGCTACTTACTGTACCAGGATTTGTAAGGAGTCTTCTAGGTGGTTCTCCCCATGGTGTTTCCTTGCTTGTTGCCATGTTACAGAGAGAGAAAAGCAGATTTCCCTCTCTTTATGTGTGATTGTTCATTGTGTCCACTTACTAAATTTCTTAAGTTGTTGTTAAAGATGAAGAATATTGATATGGAATGAGCAATAATTGTAGTTCTTGAAACTGATCAGTATAATTACCCCATTCTCAAATATTTTGATTGAAATTTACCAAAAAATATTAAGGATATCTTAAAAATATAATTTGTTAGTCAAATGCTAATTTCTTTTCATGACATAAACTTAATAGATGTCAATTTTATACAAAATTAACTGTTGGATTTTTAGGCATTGATTTTGGTATATCCAACTCAAAGAATCACTTAACTGATATTAAGAGTTTTTTATTAAGGTAGTATAAATGTTTATTATTGTGATATTTACAAAGCCACTGAATTGTTTTTTAGAGTGTAGAACATTTAACAAATTAAACTTTTGGGGACATATTAACACATATTATAGACCAACCCTATAACCCCGGATCTGTAAACAACATATAAATATTTAATTACTTTTAATAATTCAACAAAAGGAATCATTAGCAGCTCTTTTGATAAATAAAGCCCTTCTCAAGAAAATTCACAATGTTGAATTAACACTTTGAAACCACTTCATGTCCACTCTATCTGGAAACTGTATGAGGTAATCCAACTCTGTATGTGTTTATTCAAAACCTTTCTGCTGTGCTTATTTGATTGCTGTCGAGTATAAAATTTGGTTTGGGCGTAGAGTTTGTGATGTCCATGTGAATATAAGAGGAGTGGCTTTGATGCTATCATGAAATAAGAGGGAACTCGTATAGAATAAGAGAGAACTCGTGTACAATAAGAGGTAACTCGTATAGAATATAGAGAGAACTCGTATAGAATAAGGGGGAACTCGTATACAATAAGAGGGAACTCGTATAGAATAAGAGGGAACTCGTATAGAATAAGAGGGAACTCGTATAGAATAAGAGAGAACTCGTATAGAATAAAACATAACTCGTATAGAATAATGGGGAACTCGTATAGAATAAGAGGGAACTCGTATAGAATAAGAGGGAACTCATATAGAATAAAACAGAACTCGTATAGAATAAGAAGGAACTCGTATAGAATAAGAGAGAACTCGTGTAGTCTGAGAACTTGTGTAGTCTAAGAAAGAACTCGTGTAGTCCAAGAGAACTCGTCAGGAGGTGAATTGTGGTGTGTGTAGCTGAGCACTTCTTTATATTCCTCCGCCTCCCTCCACCCTTCATAGGCTGTGTTCTCTGATTCGCGCTCCACACACACTCTCTGTGTTCACCGCGCTGGAGTTGCCGTTGGAGGCTGGAGGAAACCGGAGGCGCGTTCAAATGGGGCTGATACAAATGATCTTACTGGTTTTGCACACACGACACCCGAAAAATCAACCGCAAAACTAACTCGCTTGAGATGTGGCTCAGATTTGACGTCTCCGCGCTCGTGCGCACCTGACGTCTTAAAAACTGTACAAGTTAAATATTGTGCCTTGGCACCCGGTCCGGAGCGCCATGCCCTCGGATTCACGGCGCACTCCATCATGCTGAGCAACTCGGCCGCTCTCGTGCTCACTCTGAGCGCTGTGGCGGGTCTCGCACCGCGCTCGGGTGCCTGGAGCGATGACAAGCTCGTGGCAGCGCCCATCAACTCCACCAGCGGCTTTCTGGCCAGCTTGGAGGTGGGCTATTCGAAGAGATCGGTGGCAGCAAGCGAGGATGACGATGCGTCGTCCAGGTGCAACGTTAGCGTGGAGAGGCTGCCGGCCAAGCTGGTAGCGCGCTGGGACGGAGACTTGGGCTTGCGCTGCGATGTGCTCGTCTACACCACTAACAGCCACGGAAAGGCGTTTTTCTCAGCCGCCTTTAACCGCGCCGCGTCACCCGTTTTCATCGAGCACGTGGGCGTCGCGGGCGCGCAGCAGGAGTTCAGGCTGTGTATCGGATGCGGTCTCTCCCGATTCAGTCGCTTCGGCCGATCCAGACCGGACACGGCGGACAGCGTGCACTTCTGTTGCCTTGACTTCGCCTTGGACGAACTCAAAGGGGACCGGAGCTGGAGGCTGAATCGTAAGCCCATTGAGTCCACGCTCGTCGCCTGTTTCATGACTCTGGTCATAATCATATGGAGCGTGGCTGCCCTCATATGGCCGGTGCCCATCATCGCGGGCTTCCTGCCCAACGGAATGGAGCAACGGAGACCCAGATAAACCATTTTATAACCAAACTGGCTTACTTACTTCACCGTGCGCCAATTTAGTTAATTGGCATATAGGATTGTCAGATAGTAATATTAAAAATGTTTAAAAGTAAAAACGTCTTTATATAAAATCTGTAAAATGTGTATATTAGACTGAATGTGGTTTTTATAAATCTATGAATAGAGAGTAGGCCTGAGTATTAGCCTATGTTTTATTCAGCTGTCTCTTAAACTGTTTGTATTGTTTTTATCGTAAACGTTCTTCATAATATTAAAAACAAAACTGTAGAAACGTTTCCTGCATTAGTTATGGGGATTTTTTTTTACAGCAACAACAAAATATTGTCCTCATTGGCTTAACTGTATTTATATTTGTAAGAGCTAATAAAATGTGGAAGCCATTTGTGGAAAATGCATATACCCTACTAATAACGTTTATTATAGAAAAGTTTGCGCAACAGGTAATAAGAGGTTTGATTATTGATATATACGCCGATCATCCATAACATTAAAACCACCTGCCTAATATTGTGTAGGTCTCTGTTGTGCCGCCAAAACAGCTCTGATCCGGCCAAACTCCCCAGGCTTGAACTCTTTACCATGTTCTTCAAACCATACCTGAACAATTTTTGCAGTGTAGCAGGGTGCATTATCCTGCTGAAAGAGGCCACTGCCATTAGGGAATACCATTGCCTTGAAGGGGTGTACTTGGCCTGCAACAATGTTTAGGTAGGTGGTACGTATCAAAGTAACATCAACATGAATGCCAGAACCCAAAGTTTCCCAGAAGAACATTGCCAAGACAAGCCCAGGTGCAATCTCTTCCCCGCACACGCACCCAGATGTCCACATGATTTAAAAGAAAACGTGATTCATCAGACCAGGCCACCTTCTTCCATTGCTCCATGGTCTAGTTCTTATGCTCACGTGCCCATTGTAGGCGCTTTAGCTGATGAACAGGGGTCACTCTGACTGCTATGCAGCTACGCAACCCCATATACAGCAAGCAGCTATGCACTGTGTTCTGACACCTTTCTATCATATATACCTATCCATTGCTCACCGCTCATCTAAGTGTATCTGCTTCTCAGAGGCTGCGTCCAAAACACCTTACTGAAATAATTGACATGACCTATAGCAACGTACACAGTAAAATCCCTAGTGTTGAATTAACACCCAGAGTGTTTATATGAGTCCACTGGACTCATATAAACACTGTAGGGTGTGAATTCAACACTGTGGGTGTTAAATCAACACTGGTGATTTTGCTGTGTACTATTTGGCATGCTAGCCTATTTAGTAATGTAGTACAGTATGTGGTTTCAGACGTTACCATAATCCTAATGCAAATGAGCCCTGTGAAAGGGCGGATCCCTCGTCCTACCTGAGGTAACTACACTAAACTAACGGCTGTATTCCAGGAAGTCAACTGCATTTTCAAGGGGAAAAGGATTTGGCGACAATGCCGAGACTTTAAGGTTTTTCCTCAATTAACCAACCCCACACGGAAGAGAAAAGTCATGGGGCTGTTGGGCGACATGGTGTTTCTTTTTGGAGTGTTTCATTCGTCGGTGTGGATAATCTCAGTCTCAGGTATATTAGCCTACATTCGTGCCGTAGCACACGTACTGTAGTCGACTTCACCATTGATCCTCGTGCCTGAATATGCTGTATAAAACCTGACAGGAGCCGTATAAATGATATATCTGTATTTTATAAAAACTATTTTAATAATAAAGCAATTTATAATGTATTGAGACAGTGTTGTTAACGAGGATTTATTAAACCAGAGGGGCTGGATTTATTAGGTTACAGCAACATTAGGGTTGTGTCTAACTTGCTGATGTTTTAGTATACTTTACATGATTCATTTCTACCAGTTTAAATTGTAATAATACAAAATACAAAAAAATATTTTAGAAATGTGATTTTATAACTTAATACCTCAAAAGTTGACTGTTACAATTTTTAATGTGGCCAGTAGAAGCAATTTGCTGTCTCATTTTAGCAGAATTTGCTTTAAGGCAGAGCCTGTAGGTATCTGTTTGAGCTTTCCAAATTTGTAAACTTGTTAAATTGCGTATAATATAAAAGTGTAATTTTGATAATATCTATTTTTTTTTAAATTAGTTATATATTATTTGAGATTTGGTGTAAAATGTGCTTGCTAGTTCAAGGATATAAAATAAGCCTTTTAGTAAATGAAAGACCAGTTGCTTTCAAAAGCATTTGTATCTTTAAACAAATCCTGATGGCCAATAATTTATACATTGTGTAGAACTAAAGGGAGGAAAAATTAAATGTTTAGTACAAAAAATTATGCACAATCAGCTGCTTGTTACTGTGCCTTTGTTAGAAACAAGTACTGATTATATCGCACAATATTCAAATAAAAATTTGCTGAGATACCTATTGTAAATTTAAGAAAACAGGGAAGGCCTATCGACATGACAGCTATGACTAAATGATTTGAAAACACAAGCTTATTTGTTTTGGATATTAGTGGAGAATGACTTTACTTTCCACCCAAGTCCATATAAAACATATAAATGGGTATCCTTGATAATATCTATATAGTTGTTTAGAGGTGCTCATAGACTGGTATTCTCGTTCTGATCAACATTTACACCATTACTTTGTTTCAGGAAGTCCAGCACTTACCATAAATCTTTCCAGTGATTCTACCATACATATAAGTAGGAGTATGGCTTCGCAATTAAAATGTAACGTTTGTATTGGACCTTCATGCCACTCCTCTCTGATGCTCAGTAAAAGCATGGAGGTGGTCTTCACCTGTCCACAACCGGAAGATGTCTTCATAGTGAAGATTGTTAGACACATTGGTAAGCCATGTTTTTCCTTCTTTTACTACATGGTTTGATACTTACAAATTTTACGTACATTACTATTACACTTTTTAAAGATACAGGTTTATATTTTGGTCCTAGAAAGTGCTGCTTACTCTCATTAAATATTATACCTTGTGATAAAATATTTAACCCAAGAGTTGGTAACACTGACCTTATCTCTGCTTGCAGTATGCACCACTATGTGTAATGGTACAATCAACCCAGAGGACTACAGTTCTCTTCAAAATTTTAATCGCACCTTTACCTGGAACGTGAAAGTCCAGGGCCACAAGGCTTTCTGCTTGGACTTTACCAGTGCTGGTTTAAGGCAGATCCAAACTACAGAGCAATGTCCAGACAAACTCATCTACACAGTGTCTACAGGCACAGCCACAGTTGGGAAGTTTTGCCGTCAGGGTACAATCAAAAGCATGCAGGTGCTACGGGAAGGCAGCGTGTCTTTGGAGGTGCCTGCAAAACAACAGCTGAATGCAAAAAGCTTTGGGGTATCAATAGGACCGGAAATAACATGTAAATAATATTTGATGAATCATATTGAACTTTGCTGAAAAAGTATTATAATTGAACAGCCAGTAGAACCTTTTATATGAGGGTTATATTTGAATGTTTAGTCAATTTTTCACCTGGCCTGTACTGATGCAGAATAATAATTATGGTTACTATTCAACAGCACCTGCAATTATCAAAGTCACCCTGCCGGAGAAGCCATCGTCCCAGGAATTCTTTTCACCAAACTACCCAGAGAGCTTTCCAAATGATGACTTAATCACATGGGCCTTCCAAGTTCCATACAAGTACTATTCAACAGTGCATATACTGAACTACGCTATGCCCAGGTGTGATACGAAAGATACACGAATGGAGTACCAGCTAAATGGTAAGACCTTGGTGAAAAAGCTGAGCGATGCACAACTGTCTGAACACCAGGGCTCCTTCAATCTTTCATTGCAGAACTGTCATGTAGACACACAATCCTCCTCCACCAATCTCACCCTGCATTTCAAAATCTCTGCCGTCCAGAGAGGCAGTGAAGGTTAGTGTGGTTCAATACTCCTTTTTTATTTTTAAAAAGAATTCATAACGTGTATGTGTTTATGAAATGACATTCTAATGTACAAGGCAATAACATGGAACAGTGCAACTGTTTAACTGCCGTTAGAGCTTTTCAGAATTTTAGGGATTGGCTCAAGATCCACCATAACATGATCTATTAAAAAATCATGGAGTTAAAGATGTAATGAATCATTGAAGGTTATAGTATATTATTAAAGGTTCTTAAGGTTAAAAAAAGTTTTGTAGAGTGCTAGCAGTCAGAATAAACAGTGGTGGTCCCAGGAATATTTTATAGCAGTTGCTTTGGGGAAGCTCAATTGTCTAGAGAGAGGGTTGAAAGAGATTCAGATAATGATTATTCACACTGAACCAACTGACCGTATTTTGGGGAATGTCCAGTGGATTCTGAAATGTCAGTGAAATGTGTTGTTACAGGTTTCTGTTTTTGCTCCCACCAGACGGTTGCTGTTTATTTATCTTAAGGCTTTTTATTGTTTGCCATGCTTGCCTGCTCGTTTATGCCCCCAGACTTGTTTTGATTGGCTGCTGCCGAGACAAGGAGAGAAAATATATTTCCCACTCAAAGAGAGTAGAAAGTTAAGAGTTGATTTTTTAAAATAACTGATCAAACTTCAGCAAAAGGTGATCCCCCCACCATCATAACCATAACTATCCTTTTATATAGTGTACAGTATATATTTACCTCCACATATGAAACAAATTTCATGCTGACGCTCAGTTGTGTAACTAATGATAATGTTCAAAAAAGTCTTTCTGATAAATGAAGTTACATGAAGACCTGATGAGCTATTATAATTACAAGGTTGTTGTATTATTGATGTGTAATAATGAGTCATTTGGATGACTCCAGTTCCTGTCTGCTCTACGCTTGGTAAGTCAGTTCTTTACAGAGGAGTCATAAACCCCACCCATCCCATCAAGGACTTTAATCTCAATTTAATTTAACGCCTGAAACCTTTGTGTATATTTTATGCAATTTATGTATGCATATAATAGCTTCAGTGCTTTTCAAACTATAAAAAATGTGGCTTCAGTGCTTGTCACTGTTTCAGTGCGCTGTACTGTGGATCTGAAGAGGGAAAACAGGCTACAGATACACATAGAGAAAAAGAAACCCAAGTCAGATTGTATTTTGAAGCTGAATTCACTGGCCAAAGAGACAGCCACCATCCCTTCACAAATGGTCTCCTATGTATCTTTCATTGACTGCCAAGAGAAAGACCTACTCATCTCTATAAAAAAAACTATAGGTAAGACCGCCGGATTATATTTTTTAAACAGGTGTCAATCAAGACCATTTTCTGGTAATGCATTTTACACAAGATATTAATTTTCTACCATTTTTTTTTTATCAGCATGTAAGCAGTTGAGAGACTGCCCAGTCCCTGAATCTCTAGAGGTGCCTGCACTAGACAAATGCATCATGGGAGTTGTGCAAGAGGTCCGATGGCACCTATATGGCCCAAAGAATGGCACAGTGGAGCTGGTGTCTTCAGGGGGCAGACTGCAGCAGTTTCTGCCTGGCCACACATGCAACAACACTGTCCTTCTCAATGTGTCAAATGAGCCCCAAGGTGTCAGTGTCGGGCAGTTTTGTCCTCAGGGAGCTATTCACAAAATGCAAATCAATGTTCCAAACATTACAGTGAGCGCTTCTCCCGCACGTGGCAAGAATTTAAGGCAGATCACCAACTCCCTCTTACACGTTTCATTTGCTAAATCTATAAGAGGTAAACAATCACACAGTAATAATCATGTGTTTAAAGTGCATTTGGCTAAGAGACAGTTTTAGATTTTAATAACCACATTCTCAATAGACATCTTCATATGAATAAATCTTATAAGATAAAAGAAAAGTTTTTAATGTCAACAGATAACTTTGCAGACTTAAACGAACCTGTTTTGTGTCTTCAGTACAAGGTTGACAGACATAGCTGAAAGAACAGTGCTATAAATGAATATTAGATATCATAAATTTACATTTATATATTTTCCGATGATATAAGATAGCTTTTTGGGTGACAGAGACTTCCATTAATACAATAGATTTGTAATTCCAGTGTATAGCCAAAGAAGCAAACCAGGCTGATTACTTTTGGGATAAATTGAGTATTTTGTTTTTGGCTGAACTCTCTCCTAAAAAACAGTCTTGTTTTTAAACACAGATATTCTTGTAAAAGTGGGCATGTATTTCTTATTTCTTTCTTAAGCTTCAGAACACTACGTTTTCACTGTCTTGCCAAAGAAGGATATACCAGTGCTCTTAGCAACTCCAGCATGGCCGTTGGGAATGAATGAATATGCCACTGTCTCCTGGTTCGTCTCATTTCCTGCAAAGCTTGAGGCTCACGTGAGCTTTACCAATGTTAGCCAGCTCACATGTAAGAATCGACCAGCATATATTAAATTGCACAGGCAGCATTCGCAAGACAAGATGTACATCTGGCAAGAGCAAAATCCAAAGGATGTGGTGGTATCAGAAAGTTTCTACCTCAACATGTCAAACTGCAAGCCAGTGAAAGGAGCCTTCAGTGTGGTCAGCCAGGTCACCTTGCACACGAGCAAAAGTACAAAAGTCTTCACTTTTACATTTACATAAGTGTAGTCTGTAGTATTGCAGTGATGCCATGATAAAAACATAAAGGTTTATGGCATGTTTTCAGGCGTGCGTTTGAGCATCATCCTGAGCATTGTGGGTGTTGCTTTGCTGCTGACTGCAATTATTTCAGCTGTGGTCTGTATTATGAGGTGAGTCTTTGTTCAAAATTGCATTGTCACTTTAAGTCTGCATGATACACACTGGTCATAAATGAATTGACTCTTTAACACAAAACAGGAAAAAGAAAAAGAAGAGGAGTGCTCCTGAGGTCTCAGTGTACAATCCCAATAGCCATCCCTTCCTGCCAGGCCTTCACAGGATTCCCCAGGAAACAGAGGATGAAGATGTTCATATTTATCATTGTATAGATGATCATCTGGTATATGGGCATCTTCTTAAAGACTTAGAAATGAATGAGGATGGAAAGCCAGCTGTGTGTGTGTACCAGGATTTTACTGGACCCATAGAACGGCAGCCATTACCAGAGGATGGAGGAGGTGCGGAGCGAGAAGTAGAGGTCTACAGGCCTTTCACACTGCCTCAGAGTGCGCCAGATGTGCCTGATACACTTGTAAGGCCAGGAGAAAATCCGGCATGTAAAGACACGCAGAAAGCTGATGAGGAAATCAGTGGCGGTGACTCTGTTCAGGAAACAGAGCCAGGGTAGGATTAATAAGAATTTAAAGATTAAAACTTGTAATGCACTGGAAGCTAACATAAAGAGGACCATGGCTGATCCTGTTGCTGGAATAGTTTTTGTTTGTTTGTTTTTAATGTCTTTTAGTCTGTTTATGTACTAAGTAGCCTGTTTGACTGAATTTGTACATTTTGAAATTGTGCCTTGATATGTATAATCTCTTCCTGTTAGTACCACAGAATGTTTTATTACTTTGGAATACATGTAAAGACATGAATGAATGAAATTCATCACACCTTAATTGTCAGCTACCACACTTAGGCTGTTTTTATTTAAAAATTATAACATTATTTTATTAACATTTTTGTACTGCATATTAAAAGCCTTGTATAGACTGTGGTAGTGCCTCTGTCACCAACTTTGTTGGTTTATATTAAAAAAAAGATTTTTAAAAATGTCTGTCACATAAGAGGAAAAACCAGTGCTAAATTAGCTTGTGTGTGATAGATTGTTTTTAGAGACCAGAAATGCTCCAAAAGTTACATAAACAAGAATATTTCTTTGGAAGTTCAGATGTTGTCAGTATTATGCCAGATCACTCACACATCTGGCTCGTGTGTCGTAAAAAGTCCTTGGGAAGCAGCAAGAGCCATATTATGTAACACTTGATTAAACATCTGTTTTATTGAACACGACTGTGAAGTAATCTTTTTAACTGGAATACATTACTTATTATAATATAAATTTTTCTGCATCTGAAGTACACCAAGAGTGCAGTTCCAAAATAATCATTCTAATTCTTAACAAAAGAAATTTTGTTTTATTTATCAGGTAGCATGCAAAAATGTGACATAAAGAGCAAAATCAGAGGATATATAATAGAGCTGCCGTATTTGGTATAAACATTATAAATCCTGCATGTGTCTCCTGATATGAGTGCCTCTTATTGTAAGTAAATTATTTCTGACCAGTTTTAATATGAACATTGTATCGATAAATGACTTGTTTTTATACCTATCCATTGTAGGACTGGAAAATACACGAATCACATAAAAATTCTTTTTATTTGCTTGTTTTTAAACAGATAAAACATAACTCTGTTCTTCTCCACTTTGTTTATGCCTCCTCTACCAAGTGGTGGAGGCATTATGTTTTTTGGGTTGTCTGTCCGCCCATGTCTGTGCATCTGTTGAAGATTCTTGTTAATGTGATATCTCAAGAATGATTGGCTGAATGTTTATAGGATTTATGTGGCATTATCATTGTAACCAGCAGATGAACTGATTCCATCTGATGAACTCCAAGCAAGGTCAAATGTCTGAAATTGTCTCTCGTCAATAGCTTCTTTCCTGTTTGAAGTATATTTTAAAGGCATTTCTGGCATACAAAAAAGACTTGACTTGTTGGTGGAAGCATCCCCATCACCGCTGTTGGCATCAACTTCTTCTTGTTTCTTACTTGTTAGAAGCCATGTTTAGTCTTAAGAGCTTTGAATACAAATGCAGTATACAAAGTTGTCTGAATTTATGATGCACCATTTCTGACAAGCTTTTACTTACATGTGTAAAGGACATTGTTTAGGATAATAAGGACCAACAGGAACTCAGACAATATTGAACTCACATACAAAGGCCTTCACAGCACGGCAGTTCTCATCGAACCACTTCCCACTGTCTATGACAGACATAAAGGCACAATTCTGGCTGCGACCACCGACAGGCTGACGGGTGACCTCTGTCTCCCAGTTTTGGAAACGTATCCTCGACCCTGATTTATCAACCCACTCTCCCTCTTTCAACATGTCATTGATGCCCAGCCAAATTTGTTCCTTGGGTCCAATCATTTCATGAACATAGACATAGAGTTGGTAATTCTCATTGCCGGTCACAGGAGTGCCCAGGCTGCCACCCTGTAAGATGCAATCATCTGTAGCATCATAGAAGTTCTTCTTTACTGGGCTGGCCAGGAAGCACTTGCCTGGAACCTTGATGCCTTTCAGGCAAACTGCAATAGGAGGTATTACAAAGAACCATGTTAAGGTTTCAAAAGACAACAGATGTTAAAATGGATGCCAAAGAAGAAAATCAATTCCAGTTCATCACCTTGTGCAAAGCAGATAGCCATGTGGTCTAAACCAGCCAATGACTAATGCATAGCATACATGAGTGAATTCCACACATCCTGAATGAATCCACTTGTCCCAAGAGTTATTAAGAACAAACATGGTTTAGCCTTAGAATTAAACTGCTTGGGAAGTTAAAACACAAATGTGATGTCTATTTATGTGTAGACATAATAGTAGTGTGGGTTAACAGTACTACATATCAACAGCAAGTGATATTGGAGACAAAAATAAAATAAAAATGAAATACCACAAAATAAGATTAGTATCGGTAAAAATTAAACATCCATAAATGAGAATTTATTGAAGATGTCTTAAGTAGGGTTAATGTATTTTTTTAATTATTATTTTAAATATCATTTATTGTTATAATAGAGTTTCAATTAAGAAAGTGGCAGCTACCACCTGAAAGGATGTGCATATACTGACAAAAAAGGGACAAAATACAATTTTATATTAATAAAACTAGAATGAATGAATGAATGAATTAAACAAACTTGTACATCTACAACACAACGCTAGTGACAGAGTGTGACATACAATGCACAATTTCGGTCGGTGAGCTGGGAAATTATGGTGCTGCTACAGCTTCCATTCACTACATCTACATAGTGTAGATCTGTGTTGCATAAGTATTCATCCCCTTGAACTTTTCCATATTTTATAGTTTTACAACCTGGAAGTGAAACAAACTTGATACAAAATATGTTTTTATAAATAATAACTCACGGAGATTAATATTATATATTTTATATATATATATATATATATATATATATATATATATATATATATATATATATATATATATATATATATATATATATATATATATATATATATATATATATATATATATATATATATATATACACACACACACCAAAAAAAAGAAATGTTTTGTAATGTTTTCAGATTTTTATAAGTGCCCAGCTGTTGTAACAATGCTACAGTCTATATGGCATAGTCTAAAAGTATTATTTTTTAAAATAAATTGCACCCTTTGTGCAGTGTTTGCTGGTATTTCTACAGGCTGCCTCTCTTTCTTTTGAAGTATGTGGATGAGTATATACAGTGGTGATTGAAAGTTAGGATTTTTTATTTTTCTGCATAAACATCACAGGTTTTTCACAGATTTTCACACAAGTCCTACAAGTAGACAAAGAGAAACCATTTAAACAAATGATATAAAAATATTATACTTGGTCATTAATTTATTGAGGAAAATGATCCAATATTACAGATCTGTGAGTAGCAAAAGTATGTGAACCTTTAGCTTAGCAGTTCATTTGAAGGTGAAATTAGAGTCAGGTGTTTTCAATATAGAAAATTCTAAAGGGTTCACGAACTTTCAAGCACCACTGTAGGGCTAGCTCATTCTAATAACAGATGTCCAATGTGTGAATCTTTAGTGGTCAATAAATTTAGTGCTGTATTTAGTTTATTGGAAAAATTGTCGATGCAGTATATATATATATATCAGCATCCCCAGCTCAAAATGCTTTCTTAAAAAAAAAAAAAAGTTCTGCAGAATGACAAGTGCAATAGAATACAGTAAATGCACAGCATCAGGAAGAAGTGGCTACAATAATTTTTTTATAATAATGATAATAATAATAATAATAACAATAATAATAATAATAATAATAATAATAATAATAATAATATTATTATTATTATTATTTTGAACATCACCCACTATAGGGAGATAAATTGTGCGTATTGTAAGAGTTTTGTTCAGTACCTAATTGCAGAGCATGGACTTCCTTCAGGGCATTCAGCTCCTTCACAATCTCACCAATCTGTTTCCTCAGCTCTTCAATGGCAGTGCTGTGAGTAGCTCCTGATTCCAGCAGCACATCTATTACACATTTATGAAACAAACAACTCAGCAACACTTGAATGCAAATATACAGTTAACCATACCCTATTAAACTATTTGGAACAATTAAATAAGCATGTTAGACACCCGTTTATCTAACCTTTCATGACTAGACTACATGGTTAGGAAAACAAGAATAAAGTTCAGATAGTATACTTGCCTTTCATTTCATTCTTTGTCTGTGTGTTCTGCTCAAGCAGGCAGTGTGCAGGACACATGATACACAGTAGCAGTGCGACACCTCTAAAAATCATATTTACTTTCATCTGGACTCCTAAAGCTTATCCTGAACAGAGAGATCCAAGAGCTTGAGTAACTGTGCTGTGTACGTCTGCGTCTGAGGCATGAAACATACTATGTCAGAGCTGTGTGAAACCCAAATGAAACGCCTGCAGGAGGGGAAACTACTGCTGTACCATCCCTCCTCTTCACAGTACACACTAAACTGTAGAGCTCAAACTTGCTAACCACACCACCACACCCATATCCAAGCAGCTGCATGTGTTTCACCCAAGACTCGTGCTTTTCTCGACTTTATTGTATTACTTCAAATACAAAATAACAAAAAACAGCTGTACTCACAATTACATTATGTTGCAGACAAGCAGACTGAAAAACAGATAGATAGATAGACAGACAGACAGATATATATATGTATATATATATATATATATATATAGATAGATAGATAGATAGATAGATAGATAGATAGATAGGCAGACAGACAGACAGACAGATAGATAGATAGATAGATAGTCAATCAAACATGTGTGAGCCTTAGATTTTGTAGTGTTGGGTAGCGTAACTGGAGTTACATGAAGTTCATAAAACTGTTATCTGCAGTCAAACTTTAGGACAGTACTCAGATCATTTTCACACCCATCACTTCATCTTCTCAACTCTTATACACAACACCAATCTTAACTTAAAAATGTAGTCTTACACAGAGTTAGACAGACAGAGATAGATAGATAGATAGATAGATAGATAGATAGATAGATAGATAGATAGAAAGATAGACAGATAGATATATAGTCAGACAGACAGAGTGACATTATGCAAGTGAACTATTGCTACTTAACACTGAGTCTTTTACTTGTTTTCCCCCAGGATACCCCTAAAGCATTATACTTTTTAAAAGCAGTGTCTAATCACAGGGATGTCTAACTTGTTGCAACAGACCTCTAACACACCACATTCCGGCCCTGGAGGGTAATTAGCTGAGTGTTGAATCACGTATATTACGTAATGTAAACTGCAGTACTGTGGCTTTTCATCAGTTAGAGAGCAGAGGCTGCGACAGAGATACCTTCCCTTCCCACCATAGGAAGTGTCGCGGGCGAATGGGGACTCTTATTTAGTTGTGGACGGATTATTTACTTCCCCAATTTTAGCGTTGCTTACTTTGACCACTTCACGAACCACCAGCAGTGTTTTAGGGCGTCAACATGCTGCAAAGTTTGCGCATATTTTTAAATAGAAAAATACGTATATATTTTCACAATGAATATAATGTTCAATAATAGTTGTATTTATAACGTACTTTTTAAATTGTGATCCACTTTATAATGTTTTGTCTTTATGGGAAATAATATAAATGGGGTTAGATTGGGTTTAGGTTTTGCGCAGGGTCGTAAAGACTCTTTTTGTATTATGACTGGTTTCACTAACTAACCTGTTATTATATTTGAGGTTGGTTAGGTTGATGTGGTTGCTGAGGTTAACATGGTGCTGTGGTCGAGGTTAACCTGCTCATATAAATCTCTACGGACATGTATCACCGGCATAGATTACATAAAAAAATACATTGGAAAGAAAATTAAGTTTTGTTATATCTGCAGTGTCATTACATAATTTCCCTCTGCTTATTTATCTATCCATCCATGCCACTGCAGTGCACAGTGTGAACGACATCCATGGTGATAAACCTTGTTGTTGATAATAATGGGAACTATTAAAATAAATTTTAGCTAACATAACACAAGCCTATTTTCCGCTAATTTTTTTTTTAATAGTGACAGTTATGGCTAAATTGCAATGAATTAGCTAGCTGTGGAGTGTCGTCAGTTAGATTACACCATATTATCCAACCTCCTTCTGAGTACATGTTCTATTATTATGTCCTTTCCTGACCAGTAATGCAAATACTCTGCTGGGCTTCTCTTCATCCTCAAAGCTACAGAAAAACGGCCATACCAACTGGTGCAACGGAGAGGGCCTATTAGTATTTATATCTAAATTATTATGACAAAATCTTAACCTTTTAACCTCAATTATCATCATTAATTTGACATATTTATGCTTCATTAAGCACAAAATTAAACAATCAGTATATATAAATAGATAATCAGTGCACAGTCTATGTTTTTGGTGATCCATTGTTTAATTGTTTACATAAAATAACAGGCTAAATAAACCTTTTTATTTATTTATTTAATTTTTTTACATTTTTATTTTAGAGTACATGGTTCGCCTCACAATGCCAGGGTTGTAGGCTCAATTCCCGCCGCTGCCCTGTGTGTACAGAGTTTGCATGTTCTCTGCGTACTCCGGTTTCCTCCCCCAGTCCATGCAAGACATGCATGGTAGGCTGATTGGCATGTCCAAAGAGTTAGTAGTGTATGATTGGGTGTGTGAATCTGTGTGATTGTACCCTGCAATGGATTGGCACCCCATCCAGGGTGTACCCAACCTTGTGCCCGATGCTCCCCGAGATAGGCTCCAGGTTCCCCGTGACCCTGAAGGATAAGTGGTATAGAAAATGGATAGCTGGATGGATATTTATATTTTTGCTTAGCTTTAGCTCAGCGTGAAGTGGCAGTTGGTTGTTACGATCGAAATGATGCATATGTGCAGACCTCCGATTTCTCCAACCAAGTTTCTACATAACAAGCGTTATTATTTGGACCAAAGAAGTCCAAGGTATGTGTTGTAGAGTCAACCTCGTTTTGACATCGAATATATGTTTTATTTGGGGCCTGCTCTCTCTGATGAGCTGACCAAACGGGGAATGTTGATTCAACATTGAAAACTGATGACTGATACTGACTTATAGAACTAAAAATAGACGTTGAATCAACGTCTATCTATATCTAGATCAGTGGTCTCAACACTCTAAACAAACCCCACTTCAGTGGGTCACTCATGTTTTCTTTCTTTCAGGCTCTTCTTGTACAAAGGTTTCTAAATAGCCCACCTCCCATACAGTCCTCAATTATGCGTAGCTCTTGAAATAGTTGTTTTGTACGCCTTCAGTCCACTCTCAGCCACTGTATTCTATAACTACTTCAGAGTGAACGTTAGCCTCACTGTGGCTTCCCTCACAAGTATCGGTCTTGTTTTTTTTTTTGCAGAACCTTCCATTTCCTCACACTTGATCCAACAGTGCTTACAACTGAGTTGTTTTAATATTTTTACAGGTGAAGGCCAATTATTATCCTTGTTAAGACAATAATTTCCATCTGGATCTTCCAGTGTGGTAGAAATATTACCTTCTAAAGACAAATATCAAGTTAAACTCACAGAGACACAGCTGAATCTAGAGTAATATGTTTATTCTCATCATGGCAGAAATTAATCTTGAGGAAATATACAAAATAAAATCATGATTGATTTCCTGATCCATACAATTAAATTGTATGTGTGACACGCTCATTTCAGGTGGATGTCAGAGAGCAGTAATGACTGATACTAATTTGTTATTTTAATAATTTAAGCCACAATATACTGTCAATCAATATTTCCATATTAATAATGTTGCCATAAAATATCTTTGACAGTTTCACAGAAAATTATTAAAATAACATTAATAATTGGCTGTAATTACACCTTATATTATAAATCTGTTTGTGTTTTTAGTGTAGCTATCTGGCTAGGCTTTTAAACTGAAACAGTAAAAGTGCATCAACACTGAAATGTCCAATGTAAAGTTAGGGCCCTGAAGCAGAGAACCACTGCTCTAGACAAAGCATTTCTGTCCTTGACTCAGCACCATCTAAGTTACTTTTGGAATTATGAAATGGATTATGAATTATGGATGAAAAGAATTATGAATTATAGAAATGGAAGAGTAATGATTGCCTTTACTGCCTTCAATATAGTTCATGACCTACCCACTTCTACAGCCCCTGTGTCTGCAGGCATTTTTTGACTCTGTATCTAAAGGAGATATGATTTGCAGGTGGCATTATGCCTAGTCCTGCTCGACTTTTCTCCATTGTTGCATGTTGCTGACCGGCAGTGAGCTGCATGTCACACATCAGCAGTGTGATGCAGAAAAATTGCTTTAGCTCGTTAAGTGCAAAGAATCGTCCAGGACACATGGTAGCCCCTGATCCAAATGGCATGTGGTAGTAACGAACCTTCTGATTTCCTTTGTAAAATTCTGTTTTCATCTTCCCATTCTCCACAAATCGGTCAAACTGGTACTGCTGCAGGATCACACACAGATCACCATGTAAAAATTTACAATCACATTCATTAAACTTCAGTTTTAGTATTTTACAAGCTTATTTGTATAGCTAGTTAGAATCAGAATAATATTCTCATAACTGTTCTCCTTTGCTGTTAGAACTGTCTCCACAGTTAAAGAGGCTTGCCTATATACTTACCTCTGGATCTGGGTAGATCTCAGGGTCCAAGTGTGTGCTCTGGGGGTAAAGAGTGACAATATCTCCTTTACGCACACAAACCGAGCAGTGGGGGTTCAGACGCAGACAGAAGTCCTCCTGAACTACCCGGATATTCATCGAGACAGACGAAAGACGGAGACTCTCATTTATAGCACTTTCTACAGCGGAGAAAGGAACCAAGACGAAAAAAAAAGAAACAGGTACAGAGGGGGAGAGACAGAATGCAAAAAAAAAAAAAAAAGTAAATGAGTTTGCAGTTTTGTGCAAAACCTTTCTGCATCATTTAGGTTTACCGTTTTAACAATTGTGTGTGTGGGAAAATGTGTGCGTTAGTTACCAAGGTAAATCAGTTTCTCAAGTTGCTCTCTAGTCATAGTCTCGGGCTCCTTTTCTCCAAACATGCCCATTATCTCATCTTGCACAACCGAAAATGCCTTTGGGCTGGAGAGGAGGTGGTACAGGCACCAGAAGCATGCTGGAACAGTGTTCCCCACTGATGCCCACAGAATTCCAAAGTGGTGAGCTGGAGAGGGAGAAAGTTTTGCAATTTTCTGAAACAATTTTTAAACCCAATTGTAAAACTAATGAGACCTAAATGCTGTCTGGGCTACTCATGTTTCTTTTAAACGTAACTACTTGATTTATCAAATTTTTTTGGTCACTTGAACAGTGTTTCCCTTATTATTCCACTTGAAGCATGACTATATATGTTACCTGCTTTGTCCAGGTCTTTGAGTGTGTCGTATTGATTGAAAAGTTCCGTACGTGCCTGTATGAACTCTGATGGATTGGTCCATTCTGCCATTCTATGAGGATGGAAAAACCTAATCAACTGCTCTCGAATAGATTTAATTCTTCCCAACAGAACAATGGGTATTCGGGCGATCAGCAGAGGAAACATTGCATCAAATCTCCTGAAGTTATCCAGCAGCACATCTATCCAACTTTCCCTGTGAAACTGTGTGTGAACATCCATGTTTGTCTGTGGAGGTCGTCCGTACAGTGTCAGAAATGTTGCCTCAAACATGACACGTTCACAAAACTCATATAGGTCCTCCTGCCGCCAATCGCACTCTCTTCCTACCACATTGCTGGACAGGAAGTCTTGTTTTAAGACCAGCTGTAAGTTTCCCGTCATTTTGAGAGTGAGAGAGTTGAGAGCACAGCCCTGAAGGAGCTGGAATGATCTCTGGATTTTGTCACTTAAGCCAGGGAACTTTCCAGTGTTTACAGCAGGGAAGCCAAAAGTTGTGGAAGCTGCTGCATCTGAAAACTTATGGAAATCCAGCTGCTTTCCCTGCTTAATGACAGCTGGGTACAGGAGCGGGTTCATCACAAATGTCATGTATTTACCTACAACAGGGACACATACAAACAACTTTTTAAATGTCATTTTCTTATATATTGACCAGCATTGTGATTCATAGAATATATTGTTGTATGTGAAAAAAAGAAAGTACAGGGTGTACACAACAATATATTTCACCAATTTCTATATACAAACAAATAATCTCAAGTGAAAACAGAAAAGCACAAGCAATTTCTATTTTATATATATATATATATATATATATATATATATATATATATATATATATATATATATATATATATATATATATATATATATATATATATTTTTTTTTCAATATAATTTTTTTTTTTTTATATACATTTTTTACAAAAAAAAGTAAACCAACATTCAGAAGCCAGGTGGGAAAAAATAAGTACACCCTTCAGCCAGGTGTTACTACTGAAATGCACAAGATTAGTTAATCATCAAGAAGCTATGCATAGACGAATACCCTCAAACATCAATGAACTCAAGTAATATATAGAACCATCTTTATCAACAATAACACGAACGAAATGGACTCTGTAGAAGTTTATCGGTCTCTCACATCATTTTGGAGAACTTTTTGCCCACTCTTCTTTACAATATTGCTTCAGTTCATTAATGTTTGAGGGTATTAGTTTATGCACAGCTTTCTTAAGAGCCTACCACAGCATCTCAATGGGGTTGAGGTCTGGACATTGCCTTGGCCATTTCAACGCTTTACTTTTTTTTCCCCTTCTTAGCCATTCAGCTGTCAATTTGCTGGTGTGCTTGGGATCATTGTCCTATTGCATGACCCCTTAAGCTTCAGCCCAGCTTAAGCTGCTTGCCTGACATTTTTCCTCTGGTATAAAGTGGGGTTCATCATTGTGTCAATGACTACACGTTTCTCATATCCTGTGGCTGCAAAGCAAGCACAAATCATCACCCCTCCATCACCACTGACAGTTGCTATGAGGTGTTTTGTGATACCCTGTGTTTGGTTTTATAATATAATATACAGTATCTCACAAAAGTACACCCCTCACATTTTTGTAAATATTTCATTATATCTTTTCATGTAACAACACTGAAGAAATGACACTTTGCCACAATGTAAAGTAGTGAGTTTACAGCTTGTGTAACAGTGTAAATTTGCTTTCCCCTCAAAATAACTCAACACACAGCCATTAATGTCTAAACCACTGGCAACAAAAGTGAGTATACCCCCAAGTAAAAATGTCCAAATTGGGCCCAATTAGCCATTTTCCCTCAACGGTTTCATGTGACTTGTTAGTGTTACAAGGTCTCAGGTGTGAATGGGGAGCAGGTGTGTTAAATTTGGTGTCATCACTCTCACACTCCCTCATACTGGTCACTGGAAGTTCAACATGGCACCTCATGGCAAATAACTCTCTGAGGATCTGAAAAAAAAGAATTGTTGCTCTACATACAGAAAACTAGTTCATGCTTTCATCTTCTCTAGGCTGATTGATTGATTGAAAATGATTTTAATAAATGTCACCTGAATTTCATGCAATTATTCATTTATTTTCTGAGCATTTTAGTAGAATTTTAGCATTTTAGGATTTCTTTTTTCTTAAAAAAAAAAAAAAACAAATTTTTTTTTTTTTTTTTTTTTTAAACACATCTTTGTGTGGAAATATTTAACACACAAATGTACTAACACACTTCCTTAACTAGACATGCTGGCGTGTTAAAAATTAACACAAGCTCTGTAATTTAACACATTTGTTTTGAGAGTGCAGGTACATTACTGGTCAAAGTCCAGTCCTTTTTACACATGACTATAGAAACTTTGTAGGACAATGAACTTTTTTTTTTCTTTAGAAATGAAAAGTTATTTTTTATGCTGATAAACTTGTTTAGAAGGCAACACAATACATTTGAATGGATTTAAATTGATGGTTGGTGTAAATTGTTATTTTTGTTTAAAGCTCTTTTTCACCCCCATTTAGTACTGCCCTTCAGAAGCTACATAAGATATTTACAAAAAGATCAAATAATAAAAATTTACACCGACAATCCTGTTCAAAAAAGTTTACACCCCCTGGCTGCATCATGTTGCCTTCTTGAGCACCTTTTGTAATACAGTAGCTGTGTACAAGGCCCTCACAAACGATCAATCTCAACATCATATAGCCACTGCTGGAGAGGGGGTCAAATATGCAGAAAATGCTGGAAAGCCAAAGACTGTGCAGGACCTGAACAATTTTTCTGAAGAACAGTGTGCAGCAGTGGGCCAGACGGACAGGTAATTTTTTTTTTTTTTTTTTTTTTTTTAAACACGTGTGACCCGTTATCATTGTTCTCTATGAACACGAAGGTGGAAATTGGAAAAACAACTTTTTTTCCCCACGAGGAGAAAGCTAAATGATAACTATATAATAATGAATCTTTCTACTCAAAATATATGATGAAATCGAATGACAGTAATCACTCAACAAATTAAACAATTGCAAAAACATCATAACCAGTAGACTGGACTAAGGTAAAACTATTTTTTAACTTAAGTATACCCTATCTATGTATTCATGTATGAATGTTTGTATTTATTTTTTAAATTGTACTATTTGGTTGTTGTACCTGCAATCAAGACAGTGAAGACATCTCCATGACACTTCTGTAGTTGTTGTAGGAACTGAGAGGAATCGTTCCTGAATTCCAGAGCTTTCCCCAGAAATGGAATCCATCCTTTTATCAGCGGAGGCTCTCCCTCCCGCCTTTAAAAAACACACATGCACCAGGGATCTTTAAGATGCACTTGAGAAAATTTGTGAAGTGCATCTTAAGGTATTTATATGTTGTATTCATTAATGTTTAACTATTTATAATAACATTGACTTAATTTATTGTTTTGCAATATTTTCATAAAAATTGTGATTGTACTGAGGACACTAAAGGCACCTTATATTGATAATGACCCATACACACACACAAACACAGAAAGGATGTGTCAATCTCCTACACACTTTTTATTACTATTTCAACACGTATTAAAATTCTCAATAAATGAGTTAAAAAAAAAGATTTCACATGAGTGACCAACACAACATGTGCTAAATTACTGTCCAGTCAACCGACATCATCGAGTGTGTCATCACTGCATCCTGGATTACATCCACTATGTACTGGATGTTGTAACCCTAAACCTAACCATAACCAAAACCTTAGCTGAGTTACTTAGCAACATACTTAACACAATTTCCCAGTTAAAGGCACATGACGTCAACGGACATAACGCGACGCCGCAAGATTTAGCAGAATACCCAGAGTCAACGACAATAAATATCTTCAGTTTACTGTTTGTCAGTTGTTACCTTTTATGCCCAATATCAAGTAATAGCAGAAAAAAGTGTGCGACCTCCAAGTCCAGTAAGGCAGGGTAGCATTTTATATTAAATGCAGTGAAGATCAAACTTTACAAAACAGAGCTTTTTTGTGTTGATTTTGATTTATGTTTGATGGCCCATTTTAAGCTTTATGGCAGAAGCAGTCAGGTTTTCATTTAATATCTGTTGATATTTGATAGAGCCCATGATGCCATGTATCCTAACAAAATGTTCAGGTCCTCTGGCAGTAAATCAGCCCCAAAATATTAAAGTTCCACCACCATATTTAACCGTGAACATGCGGTACTTTTCCATATGGCTACCTCTCAGTGTTCACCAAAAACCACCTCTGATGTTTATTGCCAAAAAGCTCTATTTTGACTTAATCTGACCATAGAACCTGATCCTATTTGAAGTTCCATTAGTGTCTGGCAAACTGAAGACTCTCGAGTTTGTTTTTGGATGAGAGTAAACACTTTTTTTTAAATATATAAACTCTTCCAAACAACTTGTGGTGATGTAGCTGACTTCGGATAGTAGTTTTGGAGACTTTCTGATCCCAAGGCACAACTAACTTCTGCAATTCTCCAGCTGTGATCCTTAGAGATTTTTTGGCGACTCGAACCATCCTCTTCACAGTGCGTTGAGAGAATATAGACACATGTCCAATTCCAGGTTGATTCATAACATTTCCAGTTGACTGGAACTTCTTATTTATTGCCCTGATGGTGGAAATGGCCATTTTTAATGCTTTTGTTATATTCTTATAGCCACTTCCCATTTAGCAAAGTTTTGCCGCACATCACAGCTATATTCCTTGGTCTTACCACTTGTCATGGGAATTGGCCTGTGTGTTACTCATATTTATACCCCTGAGAAACAGGAAGTCATGGTTGAACAATTTCCTGTTCCCAGTCACCTAAGTGTACTTGTCATGTATATCAGAGAAGGAACTTTGAACTACAGTTCCCAGCAGCCACTGCACCTCACTGCATCACAGTCACATGACCACCTGCACCTGAATCATGTCATGTTAATGAGCACCTATGTGTATATAGCCACAGTTTGCACTGCACTCTTTAGCTTATGTTTGTCTTTCTTTGCCATTGTCTCGGTTGCTGTGTTTATGGTCTTTGTCTTTTGCCACAAGTTCTATAGCTACTGTTTTGTTTGTATTTATATTAAAGCTAATCTGCACTTGCATCTATCTCTGCCTCCAGCCAGGACAGTATTATAATTATATAGTATAATTTTTTAATCATCAATTTGAATATACTCCAAATATATCCATGAGCACAGAGTATTTGTGATTTTTTATAATAATATTAATTATTATTAATAACAATAAAATAATAATAATAATAATAATAATAATAATAAGTCTATTTTTTGGAGGTAAAATTATTAGATGGTTTCAGTCCTGATTCAGGATCTGTACACCACTCGTGCAGCTCTCCTACACTGCACCCAGATGATGCCCCCTGACTAGCTAACATGCTGTCTTGATTGTTTTATATTCTGTCACACTGTTCTTCTGTTGGCCTATTTTACAATTATGACTTGATATCTGTTCAGCACTACTTAAAATAAATGTTTAAATAGCATTTGTTTCTGTACTGTGATTTATTTTTATGCTAATAACTTGTGTTAAAAATTGGTTCAACCATCAACGAGCTGGTGTGTTATGATGTTATGATGTGTTGTGGGCTGTGGCGGTTCGCTCAGGACAGAAAGACCAGGGCTACTTTTTGGTCCCAGTTCATCCCTGATTATTGCTATTAATGCTAAATAACGTATGCTGAAAATTAATAATGGATGTTAAAAACACTGAAATGAGGGCCCCATTCATATATTTCACCTAGGGCCTACAAATCACTAAATCCACCCCTGGTTGCAGCCCTAACAACTAACCAACACTATTTTTACTAAGACAGAGTGAAGTATGTTCAATGAACTTTTTGATCAGAAAAAAAAACCCACACACACCCCAACAACAACAACAATAATAATAATAATAATAACCTGCATAAATACCCATGTATGTGGGGAGGAAATAATGTTCAGTTCAAACGTTACACAATGTTTGAGGAATTCTCACCGTCTCCTGCTGAACAGCAAAAGGAGCAAGATCAGGGAAATTATGCCCAAAGGTACCGTCAGTAAAATCTCCAGCATAGCCACAGTTTTCCAGTAACTTTAACAAACAGACACGAGACCTGAAGTCAGACTAAAATGAATTTGGTCAGTTATCCCCTCTCTGGCGGATTTAACGACGAACAATATCCAAATATCGACTTATCTGATTCCAGCTCTCTTCTCTTGTCATGTAGCGATGGGTCGTTCACGAACGATTCACTCATTTGAACGAATCTTTTATATACCTCGGGAAGCAGAACGTGTCCAACTTTCAACTCCTCCCCGACTGCAAGCGGCAACTCTCACCGATCGGTTACATCTATAGACATATAGATAGATAGAGGCCGCATTGGCTACTTGTCCCGTTGCAGCAATACGTCAACGCGTCCGCCATATTGGTCCGGGCAGGACTGCTCTACAAACACATACAAGTAAACGGGGGAGCTGCGGTTTTTCTGGATAAAAAGCACCGTTTACATTTCTCAGCTGATTTACGTGGAGTACAAATAAAGTATTGTGAAAACTCACGCTTGTCAAGCATATATTTGGCTTATTTTTCCTAGACGTCTCTAATGTTATATAATTTAATATACATAAAATGTGCCTCAAGTTTTTCTTCCATTGTGGAAACGACTTTTCGGACACATTCTGCTTCCCATAGTGACCCGCAAAGTGTTTGCTTTCTTTATACAATTGCAGCTGAAGTGGATTAGATTTTTACCTGTCTGAATTTGACCTGTAGAAACCAGAAACACTTTTCACTGGATAGGTTAATACAGTGCCTGTATGTACAAGAAGAAAATTCAACATACCCCTGTATTATTTAAATACCAATAAAGTGGGGTCTATATATATGTTTTATCAGTTTTATTTTGATAAACATGACACATGTTGTCAGGTATTGAATTTGGAGCTCAGTCATACCTGATTGTCATCCCATTGATTGAAAACACCTGACTCTAATTTCACTTTCAAAGTAACTGCTAATCCTAGCAGTTCGCATACTATTGGATCATTTTCCTCAATAAATAAATGACCAAGTATAATATTTCTGTCTCATTTGTTTAACTGGGTTCTCTTTATATACTTTTAGTACTTTAGTACTAGTATAAGTTTTAGGTCATATTTATGCATATAAATAGACAATTCTAAAGGGTTCACAAACTTTCAAGCACCACTGTAACATTAAGATGACATGAAAAGGGTTTTTACTGTTATAAAAAAAAACGGTTTTGTGAGCGGAACTGAATGTGTCAGAATAAACATGACAGCACGTCATCGTTGTCGACGGTGAGTCTGGCCAATCGTGAAACAGCTGTGTCGTCATCAGTGCTCGTGCAGACGCTCTGGAGAAGCTGCGCTGGCTGAGGGAGCCGGCTGCTCTTGTATCGATATCGCGTTACTTTGATGCCATACGTCACAGTGACGTGGCGCCGTCTCAAGGCGGACACCGATTGGTCTGCACAGAAATTAGTTAATAATTCCCAACCTTCCTTACAACCTTCCTTAGTTAGATTTTATTTTTACTGTTACAGTTACACTACGCATTTATGGTCTAAAAAGAAAATATCAAAACAAACAAACAAAAAACTCCCCTCAAGATCCTCAAGAAACATTTAACAATGAACCAATGAGACTGACACTAAAGAAAAAGGATGCAATTTATTTTCAGAAAATATTGATTGAACATGTATTTTACTTGTATTAGAGTTATTGATTGTAGATAAGGAGCAAAGTACCAGTCATGTGACAAATGAACAAACTACTTCCAATCTTCACATTGCTAATATCAGGGCAGTGCATGCGCACAGAATGCCACTAGAAGATACGGCACAGATCACATGGTCTGTGAAACAGAAGGATATTTCCATCCATCCATTTTCTATACTTATTATCCTACTGGGTCACAGTGGAACCTGGAGCCTATACCAGGGGGCTCCTATCCCACAAGGAACCATTCATACACTACAGACACTTTGGACATCAATCAGCCATGTATATCTTTGGACTGCTGGAGGAAACCGGAAACTCTGCACACAGAGGGCCATGGCAGGAATTGAACCCCCAACACTGGAGGTGTGAGGCTAACGTGATAAACACTAAGCCACCGTGCGCCCAGATGGATATTTACATTTACATTTACATTACACTTAGCAGACGCTTTTATCCAAAGCGACTTACAAATGAGAAAAATACAAGCAAAGCGATATATCAAGCAGAGAACAATACAAGTAGTGCTACCATACAAGATCCATTAACTGAGTTCCAGAAGAAGCAAAGAGTAGAGGTGTAAGTGCAATTATTATTATTATTATTATTATTATTATTATTATTATTATTATTATTATTATTATTATTATTATATTTCTATAACTGAATACTATATGTCTAGTTCACCCCACCGATTTGTTAATAAACAACAACAAAAAAAAAAAGAATTCTAAGAAGAAAACTAATTATTAAGGGATAATCCATGGATAGGTGTGCATTACACGATTTTAATTCACGATGTGGAGGAAAAGAACCACCCAAGACGAAGTGGTATTAAAATGGTGTAACGCACACCTAGCCATGAATTATCCCATTTATACCATTTCCACTTGCCACATTGATAAGTTAGCTGTCATTGACCAAATTTGACTGAAATTGTTAAAATAATGGTACATTTTTCTGTTAGTTATTTTATATAGGATTCATATTTATATTTATATTTAACATTTAAAGTAATTGTTCACCCAAAAATGTCAATTCTGTCACCAATTACTCACGTCATTTGTTCATCTTGAACGAAATGAAGCCATTTTTAATGGAACCTGGGAGACTTCTGTCTCTCCATTTACAGTGCAAGTAACTAAAACTTTCAAGCTCCAAAAAGTTCATACAGGCATTGTAATAGTAATCCAGAAGCTAGTATTGTTCCATTTAGCAGAAATAACTTCTTGTAGACATTTTGCATAATTGTCCACCAGGCTTGCCGGAATTTTTTGATCACTCTTCCATGCAATATTCTTTCAGTTGCAAGATGTTTGAGGGTTTTCTTGCATATACTGCCTGATTCAAATCCCCCTACAACATTTCAATTGGATTCAAATCCGGGCTTTGACAGATGACCTCATATTATCATCAAGCACTCTTTGATATGATGCAGAATTCAATCATAATTCTGATTTAATCAATGAATGCAAGCTGTCCAGTCCCTGAGGCAGCGTAGCAACCCCAAACCATAATATTTCCACCACAGTGCTTCACAGTTGGTATGAGGTGCTTCTCCTAAAAAGCTGTCTTTCTTCTGCACCAAACATGTCTGCTGTTACTGTGGCCAAACAACTCTATTTTTGATTCATCTGTCCAGAGCACATTATTCCAAAAGGCCTGGTCTTTGACTATATGCTCATTGGCAAACTGTAGTCTTGCAAAGGCTTTTTCATGGCATGCCTTCCATACAGGTCAAATTTTTGCAATCTCTTTCTGATTGTAGAAGCATGCACTTTGACACCAACAGTTGCAAGACTTACTAGCAGATCCTGTGATGAAATTTTGGGGTTCTTGGAGACTTCTTTTTGCATCAGAAGGTCTGTTTTTGGGCTGAATTTGCTAGAACTGCCAGTCCTGGACAAATCTGCAGTCATTTGAAATCTGTGCCATTTGTAGATGATTGTGCTTACAGTGGAATGATGTATTTCAAAGAATTTGGATATCTTTTAAAATCCCTTGCCAAACTCATAGGCATCCACAACCTTTTTCCTGAAAGTGGCATGATGACACCACACACCTCAATAACAAAGGGAACACCAGACACTAGATATGAGAGGGGTATAAATAAGACAGGTTCCACCTGCACTCCCTAAGCAGGTTCTAATCACTGGCACCCAATCTTGGACACGTGATTCTAATTTTATGGATTTGAAGGTGTGATTAATGCAGGGGTGTACTTACTTTTTCCATATGACTGATCTGTTTTTTGTTAATTTAAATTGTGAAATTTATGACAAAATGGCAATTTTATGTGTCATTTGATAGAGTGCATCAACTTTATTAATAGGCACGATTTCAAAGAGGATCAAATGTTTGCTTGTCCAAATATGTAAAATAATTAAATAAATAAATGAAATTAAAAAAGCCAACAATTACCATGGGGTGTACTTATTTTTCACACAACTGTAGATAAATAGATAGATAGATAGATAGATAGATAGATAGAGATACAGAAAGTCAGACAGACAGACATTTTTCATTATGCAAGTGTCGAATGGGGACTCTTATTTAGTTGGGGACGGATTATTTACTTCCTTAATTTGAGCGTTGCTTACTTCACGAACCACCACCAGTGTTTTATTGCGTGAACATGCTGCAAAGTTTGCGCATATTTTTAAATAAAATAAATAAATTAATAATAAAAAAAAAATATATATATATACATATATTCTACAATGAATATTATGTTCAATAATAGTGGTGCTTATAATGTATTTTTAAAATTGTGATCCACTTCAAAGTTTTTATCACCCAGTCTTTATGGGAAATAATATAAATGGGGTTAGATTGAGTTTAGGTTTTGCGCAGGGTCGTAAAGACTCTTTTTGTATTATGTCTGGTTTCACTAGCTTACCTGTTATTATATTTGAAGTTGGTTAGGTTGGACAACATGGTGCTGTGGTCGAGGTTAACCTGCTCATATAAATCTCTACGGACATGCTCATTTAATGCACGGGTAAGAAGAGTGTTCTTAGAGCTTGTTTGTTTATTTATTTGAAACTTCGTAAGTATATAAGCTTGATATTGATAATGTTAGAATTTCATTTACCATGGAATCATGATACTGAATAGTTAAGAAAACACATTTAATGTCTAGATTTTATATTAAAATGAGTATAAACATTTATAACAACAAACTGGCACGGCCAGTAAAGTAGGTGAAAGGTCATGTTTCTTTTGCTTGACTTGGCTGTGGCATTTTACATTGTTCCTAACAGTTCTTTGGAACTGGGACGAAGGCTTTATGGCAGAAGAGCCCCTCTTTATCCCAGGCAGCATTCTTCCCTCTATCTGAAGGAGTGATGCTTCCAGCTGGGACATTTAAAAACAAAGTGGCCTTCATCACAGGAGGAGGTACAGGTCTGGGTAAAGGCATGACCACTGCTCTATCTGCCCTCGGGGCAGAGTGTGTCATAGCTAGCAGGTCAGTCGTACACTTATTCACACTTTTATTCACATTCTCTGTAAAGATACACTATGTTTTAGCCTCTCAGGAAGTCTAATAGGCTGACTTGGCTCCTCTTTAGTGCTGATTATCTGAAAATGCAGCTGTCAAGGTGTTCTGCAGAAGTGTTGTCCCTCAGTGATGATGAAGAAGAAGCAACATTTGTCACACAAACATTTCAGCACAGTGAAATTATTTTCTCCTGTTGTTAGGAAGCTTGTTAGGAAGTTGGGCTTAGAGCACAGGGTCAGCCATGATACAGTGTCCCTGGAGCAGAGAATGTCTTGAGAGAAAGACCTTGCTCAAAGGCAGCTTGGCAATGTTGGGGCTTGAACCCCGACCTTCTGATCAGTAACCCAGAGCTTTATCTGTTGTGCCACCCCTGCCCTGCAAAATATAAATAAATAAATAAATAAATAAATAACATCTACAATTACATCTACAGGGCATACCTCTGGACATTTGCTTTCTAGTAATTTAGTGTATTAATTTTTTTTTTATACGAGTTTATGAATTATATTTTTCTTGTAGGGGGTGGTGTGTAATATGGGTAACACAAACATATCTTTAAAACCCTTCAAAAACATTTATACAATACATAACATAAATCACAATATATAGGTTTGATAACAAACTGCCAGGAAAACAGCAATGTTGCTTTAAAATAAACGTGGGAAAACTGAGTCTAACGATAATTTTATTAAACATTTACAAAAAATAAATGTACCATAAAGGAGAGGGGAGAATCTGTACAACAGGTTTTTAAGATTCAGTAAAGAATTTTAACATCATTTGCCTCTATTCAGTGTGTGATTCTATTGATTGTATTATACAATACTGGCATCTCATAGAAGTATTGTAAATTTGCTGCCAAGCCCTATTAATTTTCCATTGTCTTTTGATCAAATTAAAGTAATCTTGTCAAGCATTCTGGATGAATTATTGACTTAATGAAACTTTTTCTTGATGCAGAAAACTGGATGTTCTGAAACAAACTGCTGAGGAAATCTCACAACAGACTGGTAATAAGGTAATGACCGAAGCTTAATGCAGTACATTCACAAATTGGCCTCTGTGTTATATACATTTATTGCTAATTTCTTTTTTTTTATTATTATTTCAATATTTTTTCTTGTATAATAACTTGCTCAGTGGTTTTCAGAACTGATTAGGAGTGGGTACTTGCCTTTCCAGGATTCATATCTCATCTCATCAATCCTATATGACATGCATTAAAAAGCAGGCATTGATTCAGTGCAATAAAATCTGACTTATTTAATACATTTTGCCTTGTTGCTGCTGTACTGTAAATACTAAGATCAGTGCTTCAGTTTGAATCACTGAATCTTTACATCCGTAATGCTGAGCAATGTGGTGCATGTTGCAGGTTCATGCTGTGCAGTGTGATGTGAGGGACCCGGCCTCTGTAAAGGCTGCTGTAGACCATCTGGTCACCGACGTTGGGCTTCCTGATGTACGTAGGTACAGTTCGCAACTGCCTGGAAATCAATATTGTGCTACAGATCCTTGAGCTGAAATTGTTTTGAGGCAAAAATGTGAATAATGTGTCGCATTGACCATGTTGAGTCTTGAAATCGCATGAACCAATGTGTGCTCTTTCATACTCAGGTGGTGATCAACAACGCTGCAGGAAATTTCATTTCTCCTTCTGAAAAGCTCTCGGCCAATGCATGGAGAACTATAACAGACATAGTTCTGAATGGCACAGCTTACATCACGCTGGACATTGGGAAACGTCTCATCAAAGCTGAGAAAGGTTGGAATTATCAAATGAAGATAATTTAGCTGTTATTAAACTTTATAGTGTATGCAGTTTAGTATGCTTACTCACAGTTTATAATTTGCTCTTGACATTATTAGTAACTCAGAACTTAGTCCATAACTTTCTGAAATATTATGGCATTTTGATAAATGCTAAAGCGTTGACCGCAATATCCAACCACAAGATGGCAGTAAATAATCAGGTTGCGGTGTTGCACTCTCACAAACTTGTGCTTGTTAAATGCAGTTCAAGATATCTGAGAATTATATAAATTTATGGAATTTAACAAATAATGTTGTGAGATTTAAAGTACCTCATACAAGGTTTTCAACTTTTTAAAGCCAGAGACCCTTCACAGTGGCAAGACAATTTATAGACCCCTTTATGATCACAGCAAAGATGCATTTTATGGTTATAATTGAGCTATATAAATGCTAGACGCCTTAGCTAAATATTTACCAAAAGTAAGAAATAAAACAATTCATTAAATTAAATAGTTACATTTAATGTTTTGGAATGCTCATGAAACAAATTAGTTCATTTACTTTATAGCAGCAATAAACAGTTGTTCCCTCAACAGCCTCCTGAAATGTATAATACAAAAAGAAAAAAAAATGCAGCTTGGCATGTTACTGAAAACTTGCAGAAAGCAGCTTAAAGAAGTCCTCTTCCCTTGGTGGAAAAGTTAAAGGGACAGCTTTATCTCTGTTACAAGGCACTGACACTAGAGACTCAATTTAAACAATTATTAAATGATAAATTAATGGGAAAAACAGAAATGGCAGAAAACAAATGGTATGGAAGGCAGTGAGGGGAGCAGTCAAGAAGGATTGTTTTAATTACCTAGAAATTGCAATGAAAGAGACTCATACATGACGTGTGTGTAAAATCAACAGCTTTCTGGCCAATGCACACCAGTTTCTACTCAGTCCTGCTCCATAAGTGATTCTTCTCTTCCACATTAGGGCTATGTGTTATCAAGAATACTAATGTGTATATGTACAGCATGTAATTTGGGGAATGCAGACAGTCAAAATTGGGCCAGCTATAAGTATATTCACTTAAATTTGAATAAGCAGCATGTTTGTGTTTATTCATATGTTGGTTAGTGAGAATCACTTTCATAACTACAGGCCAGCACAATCATATAATTTCTGATATTTTATTAGATTTCTCTTGTGTTGATTGAAGTGCTGGTTAAAATGGAAGTGTATCAGTTCTGTCACACCCTTTTGTGATTATTTTGACCTTTTCTTTTCCTTGAATTACAGAATATGCAATTTCTTTATTAGAAATAATTGCTAGTCTCTGTTGTGATCTGCCACTCATATTTTGTTTGTTGGTTAGTGTTTGAATACTGGAAATTGTTAGGAAAAAGAAAATCTTCCCGTGACTCATACTGTAGATTTGATTTGTTGGTTTTGATCCAATCCATTAAAAAAAAAAAAAAGTAGTATTCCTTGTCTGTATCAGCACAACTTGCTTGCTTGGTTTTTTGAGCCAGAGTTAATTTGTAAATGGTGTTTTCAGGTGCCGCTTTTTTGGCCATCACCACCATCTATGCTGAGAGTGGATCTGGATTTGTTGTGCCCAGTGCATCTGCTAAAGCAGGAGTGGAAGCACTGTTCAAGTAGGTAAACCAGCTAAAGTAAAGGTTATGTCTGTTTACAATACTTTCATGAACAACCAAATAATATATTGACAATATAAGAAATATATTATTTCTTTTAATTTAAATCTTTCAATTTGCCTTGTGATGGAAGACAAAAGGATGGCTGTACATGAACAGAAGTAAAATATAAAAACAGTGTGTTGATGTGTGGAGGTTTCCACAGAAATTTGTTGGTTTAAAAAAAAACAACAACAAAAAAGTGCTTCTGAACCCCCTTCACCATCACAGAGCATATATGGCCAGATTGAGACTTTATAATAGCATAGTCTATGTCACTGAAATTATCCTTACTGGCTCTGTCATTCAGTACAATTTTTGTCTATACCAAGCCCACTTTGTGATGGAAATAGGTCTAACTGTGCTAAATGCCTGTCCTATTTCCTATGTTTTGACACTAAATATGCAGCAACGAAAGTTTACTGTCCTCTGTTACCTAAACCATAAGGACTCTTGCTGTTTACGTAGCTTATTTATTGTTCCCACATGTTATCACTGTACAGAAAGTCGTTAGTAATCAGTCCTTTTATTGTGGTGCTGTGTAGGTGCTGATAGTGAGAGCTGCTATTTTTAGCTGTGTAACTCAGTATGTGTGAAAAGAGAGCACTGTCTCAGGATAAAAGTCAAAGACTCAAAGTTCTCTTGACAATCTTTATTGCAGAATCGATGGTCCAGCAAAATTAGGCTTGCCTAGTTTCCTTGTTACCTGTGCACTGCCCATTCAGTTATAAATGAAAATACGAAACACAGTTTGAGTGCTAGTATAGTATTGAATGCTGTCAAATAAAGTACATCTTTATATGGGTGCCCTTATTGGTAGTGTTGTAGAGAAGTGTGAAGTCCTGTGGAAGATTTTCCAAGCTGTTAGTCCAGCAGACAAATTGCAGCACGTTCAGAGAGTGTGAGTAGTTATTTTGATAGGTGTCACTAGTGTTGTATTGGCCAGACTGTGGTCAATATATACCTTTGAACTTTTGAGAATGTAAACACCTGTGAGCATAGGAACTAGATTATTTATACTTTATGACTTTATGACATACATCACTGAACTTGGATGTTTCATGTCATGTCAGGAGAAAAGCTGTGTCAAACTTAATTTTTTAACCTGATCAGTCAAGATTAGGATTCAATTTGCAGAATGCGTTTACTTGGGAATAATCTAACCAATGTCCATTTCCTGATTTGGTATATTTTTAAGTGAAGTGCCACATTGTCGCACTAAATATATGTTTATTAGCATTATCAGGCATGGTAAATTTGTAGTTTTTAAATGGGAAATTCAAATTGGATTGAGGAAGAAGGTGATTGAAATACATCAGTCTGGGAAGGGTTACAAAGCTATTTCAAAGGCTCTGGTTCTCCAAAGAACCACAGTGAGAACCATTATCTCCAAATGGAAAAACTCGGCACAGTAGTGAACCTTCCCAGAAGTGGCTGACCTTCCAAAATTCCACCAGGAGCACAGCAATTACTCATCCCAGAAGGACCTACAGGCCTCTATAAATAAAGGTCAAATAAAGGTCACTGTTCATGACTCCACTATCAGAAAGATACTGAGAAAAAATGGTATTCATGGAAGAGTGGTGAGGTGTAAACCACTGCTAACCCAGAAGAACAATAAGGTTCATCTGAATTTTGCTGAAACACACCTTGATGATCCTCAAACCTTTTGGGAAAATGTTCTGTGGGTTGATGAGTTGAAAGTGGAACTGTTTGGAAGATAGAGGTCCCGTTACATTTGGAGTAAACCAAACACAGAATTCCACAAAAAGATCATCATACCTAAGCATGGTGGTGGAGGTGTGATGGTGTGGGGATGCTTTGCTGCTTCAGGGCCTGGGCAATTTGCAGTAATTGAGGGAAACATGATTTCTGCTCTCTACCTGAAAATCCTAAAGGATAATATCCGGTCTTCAGTCCGTAAGTTGAAACTCATGCACAACTGGATTATATAGCAAGACAGTGATCCTAAGCTTAGGAGTAAGTCCACCACCTTGAAAACCCTCCAGTGTGGCTGAACCAAAGCAGTTCTGCAAAGAACAGTGGGCCAAAATTTCACCACAGATCTGTGAAAGTCTGATCTCCAGTTAACAGAAGTGTTTGGTTGCAGTTATTGCTGCTAAAGGTGGCACAGCCAGATTTTAGGTTTAAAGGGGCAATTAGTTTTTCACATGAGTGATGGGTATTGAATTACTTTTTTTGCTTCAATAAGAAATAAATATCTAAAAACTATATTGTGTGTTAACTCGCATTGCCTTTGTTTGCTTGCCTATGTTGTATTTCGTTTGAAGATCTAAAACTATTTAGTATAAGATATACACAAAAACAGAAGAAATCAGGGTGGGGCATATACTTTTTTTTACAGCACTGTGTTTGGAATATACACACTGAGGGCAATTTAGGGTTTTTCCCCCAGGGATAGTATCATGGTCTGACCCCACACAGCCCTCCATTGACTACCTTATCATAATTAAATGGTCCTCTTCACTCTTATTCTGAATTCTGTGCATGTGTTGATGTTTTGATGGCTGTGGCACTTCAACCTGTGTGTACTGGGGGTGGAGCATACATCACAGTGATTAATGGGGATCTTAATGATTGCATCTGTTCTTTCTGCCTGGCATTTCTTATAGATTTAGGCTAGATTTAGTATTGCAATTGAAAGATTTGGAATCATGTGTGCAGTGTCCAAAATGTACAGAAAACATCAGTAGTAACACAATTCAATGCCATCTTTCTGCTTATAGCATCAAATGAGAATGTATTGCACGTCTGGTATGCTTATGTGTTACTTTAAATTATCATTTGATAGATAGATGGCACACTTCATTGGTCAGTGAGGGAAATTGTTTTGCTGCAGCAGTACAATAAACAACAGCAGTTACAAGGACAGAGACAAAGCACACAAATTACAGTACCCATACTTAGTAAACTAATTAATTAAGAATAAAATGAGATGCTAGGTAGTGACAAAAGTAAGTAAAGTGGTTGTAGTGCAGGAGATGATCATAAGGTGACTGTTATTAGAATGTGTCCATAAGAAAAATAATTAATAATAATGAATACAGTGCGGTGGAATGTTGGGGGAAAAGGTGCTATTGCACAGCTAACACAGAGTGGTTGAGTTGTACAGTTTGATAGTGGTGGGTTTGAAGGACCTCCTGTATTGCTCTGTGCTGCACCGTGGCTGGACCAGTCTGGAGCTGAAGGTGCTCTGCTGTATGTTTAGTTGTTCATGGAGGGTGGGAGTGAGAGACTTTGTTCATGGTGAGCATCAGTTTAGCCAGCATCCTGATTTCAGTGAGTCCAGATTGGTCCCAATGACCTGTCCATCTTTCTCTGTCAGTTTGTTTAGTCTGCTGTCATCTCCTGCTTTGATGCCACTGCCCCAGCATATGGCTGCATACAAGATGATGCCCGCTACAACAGACTGGTAGAGCATGCATAGCATCCTGTTGAACAAGCAGGATGTTTTCCAGAGTGTGGATACTTCAGCCTTTTTTCAGGCTCATGATGAAGAGTCACTATAGTACTTCACAGGGCTGACAGCTGGAGTCCCAGTGTTGAAACGGTTGAAGAACTGGTTCAGCTCATTGGCCCAATCTGTACTTCCCTCAGTTTGCTCATTGCTATTCTTGAAGCTATTGATCAGTTTAATACCATTCTACTCATCCCTGTTATTATTCTGCTGCAGATTAATTTCTAGTTTGTTTTTGTAGGAATCCTTGCATTCCCTTATCTTCACTTTCAATTCTCTCTGGACCTGTCTCATGTCATCCTTATCCCTTGCTCTAAAAGCTCTCTTCTTTTTTAGATGTTCCTTCAGCTGACTGGTTATACAGGGTTTATTGTTTTGGAAACCAGTGAACTTCTCTAGTGGGAATGATGTTTTCAAAACAGAAATGGATGTAGTCTGTGACACAGTTAGGCATTCCGTTAATGTCCTTCCCATGTAGATCACAGAGTACATCCCATTCTGTGGTCTCAAACAGCTATGCAGAGTCTCTACTGCTTCAGGAGTTTATTTCCTAACTGTTTGTTTGAGTGGTGGATGTTGATGGACAGTTGGTGTGTAGCTGCTGGGCATGAGCAGGACCAGAATGTGGTCTGATCTGCTGAGTGGGGGAATAGCAGTAGGAGATAGAAATGCATACCAATCGTTTGCATACAGTAAGACAAGTGTCTCGTTCTCTCTGGTTGAACATTTGACAAACTGGTGAAAAGTAGGAAGAGTTGAGGATAGAGAGACATGTTTGAAACCACCACAGATGGACAGAAAAGCATTAGGCTGTTGTGTCTACTGTCTAGCAGTGACACCGTGGATTATGTATTGTTGATATGCTTGCACTGCATAGGACCATTGCATATCAGCCCTGATATCACCTAACAGAATGACACCTAGGAGAAATTGTCAGACGTAAAACTGGACACTTTAGTGATCTTTATAAAAATATTTCCCCTGGTATATTTCTAAGGCACTACCCTGCCATTTCTTTAGAACCTATCAAGCATGCTGTGGATTGGATTCTAAGAAAACAGCTTAAACAAATGGATCAGTTTACCTTGGCCTGACCCCCCAAAGCAGCCTGATACAATTTGTTTTCCCCACCAACCTGTCTCTATTGCCTTTATGGTCTATTGGAAAAGCGAATGGTATCCTGGAGATAATGGCTGTCTATCTCTCTGTGTGAGTATGCGCGTGTGCATGTTTGTTTGAATCAGAGCCACTGAAGATTATTCAAGCCGATTCCCTTTTCATCCACAGGTCTCTGGCAGCAGAGTGGGGAAGATATGGCATGAGGTTCAACGTTATTCAGCCAGGGCCAATCAAAACCAAGGTACTGTGTTGGAGTATGATTATATGAAATTGTGTATTTGCAAGATGAGGCATTATTCACACCCTGATGGAAACTGTGTGATGCAGATTCACAGATTCTTGATGGTCTTGCTGACCATTTGTGCCCCTTAGGTTCTGTATTGCTATTTTATAAAGCAGAGTTGTATAGCTCTTGCCATCAGCCAGCTTGATGGCAAGTCTTGATGGCCATCAGTGTGGCATTTTATATTAACATTTTCTTCTATGAATTCTGAAGGGTGCTTTCAGCCGCTTGGACCCCACAGGCATGTTTGAGAAGTCAATGATTGAGAGGATACCAGTGGGTCGGCTTGGTACTCCAGGGGAGATTGCCAATCTGGCTGCCTACCTCTGCAGCGACTATGCCAGCTGGGTGTCGGGTGCGGTGAGTGTGCTCTGACCTTGTGGGAAAGTACTGCTGTCTCTTCAGACTGCAGCCCACCTAATAGCTTCCCTCAGGACTTCTCCCCTTTCAGTTATAGTGTGAGTGAGCCAAATACATAGTAATACCTTCTCTTGTGCCCTCTGACAGGAAGCGCACAAAGGTTGTGGGAGGCAGAAAAAGGAGTTCTCTTTAAGTAGACTACATTGTAGTTGCCAACTGCATAGTCCTGAAGGTCATTCTTGACCCTGTATCTTATTTATGGATTTCTTGTAGATCATCAGAATGGATGGTGGTGAATATGTGTCTATGGCTGGGGAATTCAATTCACTGAGCAAGGTAAGGTTTTTAGGAGATTTTTTTTATTTATTTCTCAAGTGTTGCCATCATGTTTTAGATTTTTGTTTATTTATTTATTTTTACATGACAGGTCACACAAGAGCAGTGGGCTATGATGGAGGCCATGATCAGAAGCACAAAGGGCTCTTAATGACTGAGGGCTGTTGGCGGATGACCCACTTAACATCTAACACCACTGGGATCCATAAAATCCAACAAGATGGTCAGCAACTTCTTAAACTTAGAATTCTCACATGATGCTAAAGCTATAATAGGATCAAGGAGCAACATGGAACGACCATTTATGAACAAAATATGGTGGAAATAAAGAAAAGATGTGTGCAGAAAAGCATGTGAAGGAAACATCCTGAATGTTTTTTCAAACCGTAGAGCCTTTTTCCAAGACTGGCATTTCATCATAGATTAATGTAATTCATATTCTTTTATATTTAATTCTGTATTACGTGTTCTAGCATTTAAGGGATGGTTAAAACAAATGTACTCCCTTGAAGTTGTACATAAATGTGCTATTCCCATAATAAGTAAATACATGTATTAAAAAACCTAATGCAGTTTTTACTAGTTGTTGTATTTTACAAAAGAAATAAATGAGAAAAAAACCCTGATTCTTAAATTGAGTTCCAGTCACTGGAAAACAGCTGTTCCATTCATAATATTCAGTTGAATATTGCAGCCTATGAATATTAGGACTTAGTAATGCTACAGTATATGGTACTACAAATGACATGCTCTGTTGCCCACATAGCTCGTCAGTACAAGTTCATTATCTGTAGAAAGGCAGTGAAAGTCATGTTCCTGAAAGAGATTCCTTTTTGTATCATTATGTTGTGGTTCATTTTATAGATGCACAGAGAAACTATAAGCTATTGCTTCTTTCTTTTGAATCCCTTAGATCTGCTTCTTGTGTAGAGAAAACTTAAAAATAAAACTAGCACAAGGTATATATATATATATAATATATATATATTTCCCTCTGTGAATTCACAATTACAATTTTCTTGTAGCTTCATGATAATAGAGAATTGTTGACACTGTCTGATTACTTAGAACACACAAGAAACAGGGTTAGTGGAGGACCATTAAATGCAACAAAACACATGCCTTTCTTAGGTAATTAATCTCTGACTGGATCTGTTAAATAAATGCATTGCTGAGAGAGAGAGGGGTCTTGTTAATGCTGTGTTAAGTATCTTTCACAATGTATTTCAACTGGTTTTCAGAATACCTTAGAATGCATGCTCATAATCACCTCATGTTAATACCCCAAGGTTGAACTTTTAGTATCTGTGCACTGTCATAGATGTGGTGTTTCTTTTGATAGGAAGGAGCACAATTCTTGCAGCAAGTATTCAAGATAAGATATGGCTGTACCTTTCACAACTTTAAGAGGCAGCAGCTCAATTATCAGATAAGATCATCCATCCACTTTCTATACCGCTTATCTTACAGGGTCGCAGAGAACCTGGAGCCTATCCCAGGGAGCATCGGGCAGAAGATGGGGTACATCTTGGCGGGGTGCCAATCCATTGCAGGGCACAATCATATCCACATTCACACACCTATTCATACTCTATGGATACTTTGGACATGCCAATCAGCCTACCATGCAGGTCTTTGGACTGGGGGAGGAAACCAGAGTACCCACAGGAAACCCCCGCAGCATGGGGAGAACATGCAAACACTACGCACACACACAGGGCAGCAGTGTGAGGTGTCGTGTGAACGTGCTAAACCACTAAGCCACCATGCGCCCTAGATAAGATCATGAGTTGTTTTGTCTTTAGATTGCATGCCCACTGTGGATCTTACAGAACCATTTATCTGAATTCTTTTAGCGCTATGGTTCTCAAAGTGGGGTCTGAGGACCCTCAGGGACCTGTGAAGCAGGGCTAAGTTTGTTACAACTCAGTATTATCAAAGTGATTATATTTATTAAGTTCCTATGGTTATTGGTCTGTTTGACTAGTTGCCTGATTTGAATAGCTTCAATCTAAAACTCAATAACTCAAAAACAAGTATACCTGTAATAATACCAGTATTGACTTAATGTGGTCATTTGGTGGAATGTTCAGGAATAAAAAACACACTATGGCTCCAATAAATAGACACAATATTATTGTAAACATTTAAATAATGTAATATTTAAATAATTCAAATGACATGTACATAAACCTCTGCTGTGGGGGTCCATGGAACCTATTTTACACTTGAAGGGGTCCCTGGCTATGAAAAGTTTGAGAACCTCTCCTCCATACTATACTGTGATGATATTAAATAAAAATTAGAATTAGAAAATGGCTTTGAATATGTACTTATAAAAACAGGTTTTTAGTTGAATATACTAGTTTGCCAAATATTTAAAAAGAAAGTATGTACGTTATGTCCATGGGAACAAACCACACCACCAATGAGTAGTTCAGATAGTGCTTTATTAAGTACAATATCCTCATACACAGTGTCACTGGGGGTCAGCACGTCATTCATTACAGTGCAAATACGGAAATATGAGACTGGATAGTGAGCTGGGGCAATGCAGTTCATATAGATGTGGTATGTGCTTATAGATTCTTGCTGGAATTGTTAAAGCCTCACAGCAAGATGTGCCTTCATTCGCAAACATGCACTGCGAACAGAAATTTAGCCTGCTGCATTTTACATACAAGTATTTTCCTATTTTACAGCTTCATCCTATCCACATTCCTCTACCACTTTATTGCTTTGGCTGTATTATAAGGTAGATCAATTTTATTATGAAATGATTTGCTGATTCTGTGTTGAATTATGGTTTGAATATAGTTAATACACATGGAGTGTCAGTATTTTCAGGAAATGTCTCATATCTTCTGGGTGTGACGACATATTTCATGAGTGTAGTGACCACGTTTCTGGTCCTTTTAAGTACTGTATTAATCTTGTGATTACAAAAATCTGTACATTTAGAAACGGTATAGAAACAATAGATTGAAAAGTATGTGGCATCGGTTTCTGGTCTGTGTACCTACATACACTCAGCCTGTACATTACACGTTCCCCAAATGAACAGAAATACATCCAGTGTTTAGCTATGTTCACATGATGAGTGAGCAGACAGCTTTGCTGGCAGTGGGATGTGGATGGAGAGGATGTAGGAGGTTGAGAGACATTAACTGACGAATCTCACATATCCTCAGCACACAACACCAGCGCCAATTCCGTTCTGTAGAGTTTCCCTCCATCAGACAGAGCCATGATGGCATTCTTATATATAGGGATTTTGCTGACTTCTAGAACCTGTCAAATATAAGAAGGTGTGCATTAATAAGCAGTTTATATCTCACCAGTATAACGATGATATTTTAATACCCTCCCAGCCTGAAACCTTTATTTACAATTTGTAAAGCACAATAAGTGTCCCCATCCATCTGTCATGTGTCAACCTTCCTCCATGTGTTCTATTAGTGAAACGGAATCACAACTGAGCAGATATTATATGGATGAAATGACACTGACATGACAGTGGCATATTAGTGGGTGTTGTGCTGGGATTTTTAAACACCTCAATGTCACTGCATGGTTGAAAAAAAATTCAACCAAAATATTCACCTTGTTGAAAAGCTACAGGAGGATTAATGCTCGCTGTGCATGCTGAAAATGAGAGGAAAATGAGCTATATTCTTTAACTGTACCCCCAAAAGATGCACCCCCAACATACAAATATCTACTAAAATGACCATTAAGAACACACAATGCTTAAAATATATATCTGGCACTACCATGTCTGTGCTAAGAATGATTCACAAATCAAAATAAAATCTGGTCAGCGGTAATCCTATGGTGGTCGTTAACATTGGTGGTTGCAGTAAAGTGGGCCTGACAAACTGTACAGCAACAGATGCTCTACAGTTAGTAATTGTATACATACTTATATGGTAGGTATCCCTGAAAAAAGGGCCAATGAATGTAGGTAGAAGCAAAATATACCTTATAAATTGACAGCTGAGAGTATCTACCATATGTATACTGCATGTATATTTTGTAATCTTCAGTTGGATGTTTGTCATAAAAAGTGAAAAGAAAAACTGTATAAACATATACTCACCAAATACCTTATTAGAAACACTATAGTAATACTGAGTAGGGTCTCCCGTTGCTCTTAAAACAGCCTCAATTCCTCATGGCATGGATTGCATAAAATGTGGCAAACATTCCTTTGAGATTCTGGTCCATGTTAACATGATTGCGTCCCACAATTCCTGCAGGTTTTTCAGGTGCACTTTCATGCAGTGAATCTCTCATTCTACCACATCCCAAAGCTGTTCTACTGGATTCAGATATGGTGACTGGGAAGGCCATTAAAGAACACTCAACTCATTGTATGTTCACGAAAACAGTTTGAGATGACTTTTTCTTTGTTACATGGTGCTGGAACTAATCTTTAGAAGAGAAATAGTGGCACATGGTCAGCAACAATACTCAAATAAGCTGTTGCAATCAAGCAATGACTAATTGGTATTCACAGGCCAAAAGTCTGCCAAGAAAACTTTCCCCACACCATTACACCACCTCCACCAGCCTGGACTGATGACACAAGGCAGGTTGGCTCCATGGATTCATGCTGTTGATGCCAAATTCTGACCATCTTTGTATCTCAGCAGAAATTGAGATTCATCAGACCAGGCTACGTTTTTATAGTCTTCAACTGTCCAGTTTTGGTAATCCTGTGCCCACTGCAGCCTCAGCTTTCTGTTCTTGGCTGACAGAAGTGGAACCCGACATGGTCTTCTGCTGTTGTAACCCATCCACTTCAAGGTTTTGTGCATTCTCCGATGCTTTTCTGCTCACCACAATTATACAAAGTGGTTATCTGAGTTACTGTAGCCTTTCTGTCAGGTTAAACCAGTCTGGAAATTCTCAGTTGAACATCAACAAGGCATTTCTGTCCACAAAACTGCTGCTCACTGCATGTTTTTTCTTTATTGGACCATTGTGAGTAAGCTCTAGAGACTGTTGTGTGTGAAAATCCCAGGAGATCACTATTATAGAAACACTCAAACCAGCCCATCTGGCACCAACAATCGTGCCAAAGTCAAAATCACTGAGAACACATGTCTGATGGCAGATGGGAACATTACCTGAAGATGCTGATTTTATGCATTGCACTGCGGTCACCTGATTGGCTGATTAGATAATCGTATAAATGAGTAGGTGTACAGGTGTTCCTAATTAAGTGATAATTAAGTAAGTGCATATAATGAATATATATATATATATATATATATATATATATATATATGAACGGTCCATATAAATAAATTTTTTTTTAAAAAACAACCCACAAATACATATGTAAGTTGGCAGATGTTATGGATTAAAATAAGCCAGGTTTAAGTACTGCTGTAGTCACACATCTGTATGCAGGGCACGCACAAAGCAGGAGATTGGATTTTGACTGATGTTAGCATGCTTTCATGAGTCTGCTTCAAGAAACTGTGTTGGTACAAGCCCATCCCAGCACTGGCAAAGATGTGAGTCAATGTAATTTGCTAAAACAAAATCTTTCAGACAGCTTGTGGAAGAGAGTCTCACCTTTTTGTTTTTCCCACATAGGTCTTTGAGCAAGGCATCCAGCTCGTTCTCATCCATGTAGCCATTCCTGTCCTGGAGGAAACAAAGGAAAATGTGAATTCAGGTAAACACATATGATTGTCGGATACACATTTTACTGCCATGCCATTTAAATCTCTATTCAGACATTAGAAATGCTTTATGTGGTGCTCTCTGAGATAAAAGAATGAGAGATAGCAGGCAGTGATGATTGGTTTTACACAGAGTCAGTCCAATGCCACGCTAGCTGTTATGCTGCTCATTTCATGCTACAAACAAACAAGGCTAAAATGGGAATTCTGCAGTCTTGATAAAAATATGCTATTGCCCACCGTTCTGAAAAGCCAGCACAATAAGTTGGTCTTGATAATGTTAATGATGTGGAACTGCTTGCGGTAGGCACCACAGAGGGGGTATCATTCATCACCCACGTCACTATCAAACTAAATGCAGTCTTGTGACCCATTGCCACTTCTGTCAGAGTGACGGGTGGAGCTTAATGGGGGCAAAATTAATCAGCAAACAATATATGACCAAACCAGATGTGTGCCGAATATGTCAACAGCATGCCAGCCTGCTCTGTGACACATCATAGTTCTGCTAATGAGTATGTGCTGTCTTCTTTTATGTCAAATCTCTTCTCTGGGTATTCAGATATCCTAGCATCCTACACTCTGTGTGTGTGTGTGTGTGTGTGTGTGTGTGTGTGTGTGTGTGTGTGTGTGTGTGTGTGTGTGTGTGTGTGTGTGTGTGTGTGTGTGTGTGTGTGTGTGTGTGTGTGTGTGTGTGTGTGTGTGTGTGTGTGTGTGTGTGTGTGAGGAGGTAGGTGAGTGTGCAACCTGAAGCTGCCAGTCAATAAGGATCAGAGGTGCTGTCATCAGCAGCACAGAATTCGCCCTATTCAGGGACACACTAATACATTGTGGTGAAGCCAGTGCCAAGAACTCCAATAGTGCTGGAGGTGATATCCAGACAGGACACACTCTATGCATACTAATAGGTGTTACCTTAAGGATCCAAGAATAGACTCACATCTTGAGAATGCCTCACTGATCTGAGTACTTTTGTTTATGCTTAAACCGTATGCTGCTAAATACGCTGTAGAAAATTTTATGAAAACTGTATGACATTATTTTCTATAATCATGCTAAAAAAATGCTCATGGTCACACACCAAGATAAATATTGTACAAGTAGTTACCTTATCATATAACTCAAAAATCTTGTTGAACTCTTTTCTGGCCATTTTTACTCCCTGTAGGAAGAATTAATAGAATGTTAGTGCTGTTAAATCTAATCAGAGTAATTGCAATATATCTAAACTTACTCAACCTTCATAACATCTAACCTGAAATTTCATTAGAAAGTTCTCTTCGTCTGGCAGTAACCTGTTGTTATAAAGTTGATGTTATTAGACTTGCTGAAATAGAATTTGATCAGATAAGCAGACAAATACATTTTTTTTAGTCATCATAAGACAAACCTTGCCATTTCCGCCAGACATAATTTTCCATCATTATTCAAATCGAAAATTTTTAGCTGCAAGAAAAAAAAAGAGCATTTCAATAGCATATTCGGGAAACTTGAATGAAATAAAAATAAATCACTGATGTGACTATTTGTGGTTCTTCTACCGTGGTTGATGTGTATTCCTCTAACTTCTTCTCATCGAAAGGTTTCTTTGCTCTCTGAAGCAGGTCTCTCAAAAAATTCTGAAATGGCAGAGACAGTGAATTCTTATTAGTGCTCAAACAAAACCAGCATTAACTCAACTGCATTATGCTCTAATAGTGAACTCCTAATTGAGTGGCCATTCAACAGCATTAGCTTTGTGTTACTCTCACACTAAGTGTGACTATCATGCTTTCTCCAAATGGATAGCCTCCACTCTACAGGTTTCCTACTGACCTTTTCTTCTGGAGAAATGAACCTTTAAAGACATAATTTACTAACTCATAAATTGGAACTACATCTAATTTGCTGACTTAGTTATTCAATTCTTGCTCTTTTTGCTCTGATCTGTAACCATATTGGGTTAAATTTATAGTGAGTGGAAGTGTTACAGTCTCTCACAAGCTTTTCATGTACTTCTCTACAAATAGTGGTAAGACACAATGACACAAAGTATTATTGTCCACGGAAAAGGCTAGCACTTGACAGAATGTAATGGTTTACTTGGCTCTAAGTTATAGCCTAGAACTGACAAAGTCATAAATCAAAGGTTTACGTCTAAAACTCCTTGTCATATGTAATCGAAAAAGGTCAGCAGTGCTTCTGAATGACAAATCAATACAGAATCCGTGGAGTGAAAAGTAGGCAGGTCATTTTTGGAGTGTTGGCCTGAAGGGTTGTATTTCAGTTACACTGGCAGCTGGAATATAAGGCTGAGAAAGTACTGCAGTATGAAAAGCCCTGAGGTGCACTCTTGGGTAGAGGTGGTTGATTATTAAACTTGTACCTCTCAGATCAGGACACCTTTTCTTATTACCTTAAGCTCATCAGCTTCGATGTAGCCACTGTGATCAGCATCATAATTTCTCCAGGCCTATTAAAGAGAGACGATCTTTTGGTCAGCATAAATGCCTGCATTATTGAAACTGAAAATCAAAACAATATAGAAGAAAACTACTTCTAGTGCTTCCGCATACTGTTTTGGTTTACATTTACATTCTATCATAATATAGTAGTGCATAGCTATTAACAATGCTATATGGAACTACTAGGCAAGCCACATTCATTTGTATCTTCGAGTCTGGCCTTAAAACCTACTTCGCATTTGAACAGACACTATATAGGATAGTATTTGTTATTTTGTTTCCATTTTACAGTATGTTGTACTTTATTTGGTCTGCTGTGTTGTCATTATCCCAAGGACATTTCAAATGTTATTTAAAACTCTAAACAATTTTATTCTATGTACAACACTTTAGTAAAGTTCTTTTAATGTGCTTTATAAATAAAGCTTACTTATTATGAGATTTTCATAAGCAATGCATTCTGAACATGAAATATTTTTTATGTCCAGGATTACCTCCATAAATTCTGTACAGGACCTCAGTTGTTGACGGAAAAATAGCAAGAAATTTTCCTCTGTGGGTAGTATTTGTACCAACTGCAACAAAAAAATAAAACTAACAAACATCATGAAAAAATGCCCTGCAATGAATTTATGTCAATGGTTGTTTCAATTCCATGATTAAATCATTGTGAAAGAAAAAGTTAATCAAATTTGGTCTATCAAAGTACATCATCTCAGGTATAAAACACCTGAAAAAAATCGTAGCTCTTAAGAGAGAGTCACGGTCCACTGCAGGAGGTTTTACTCCAAAAGCTTTCACAGCTCTCTGTGGCCTTTGGCTGAAATTGGCAATTTAACCAGACAATGTCTAAACTGGGACTTATAATTTATTGGTCAAGTATAGGCTTGTGCACTCCAGCTGTCCACTTTCAAGTGTATTTATGTGTCAAAGGGTTTGGAGAAATAAACTCTCACACAATTTAATTACAGGAAACCTGAAAAAGTTGTCTCAGTCTACATGTTATCTGATTTAGGTGTTCAAATGTCCTTAGCTTGAGCTAAACACAAGGCACAAGCCATTTATTATGAGCAAAAGCTTTACTGGGTCAAAAAGATGTACAATTTACGACATACAAGAAGAACAAACAGAATGAAGTAATTCTGCTTTTATACTACAGTTAAGACCCATTATAGTTTACCTCAATAATATCTATTTTTCCGTCATCATTTTTCTCATATTCTTCCACAAAAGCCCTCATTTGGTCTGTTAGTTCCTGTAAAATACACATAATAAGAAAGAAAAAAGATATTAGTCGCTGTAATAAAGCATTATAAAACAAAAGTCTGAGAAGGGTAAACTTTAAACCATTCTATTATAAAGGAATCTGGATCTTGTTATTCAGTTTGAATGTGAGGTATACAGTTCTTCATGTCTCCCAGAACAGAGATGTATGGGTTTATACATACTGCTGCACACACAGATGCCAAACACTGACTATACTACAGTATTTGTGTAATAAGTTTGCCAGAGAAAGAGAAGATTGGTGAGGGGATTACTGTTTATAGCTGTTGTAATGTAAGTGATGACAAGAACTAACTAACAGATGTGTACACAAAATGTAATTGAACTATAAACAGATAAAATGTATGATGTGTAGTGTAAGCAAATTACTGTGGCACAAAAGTAGTTAAAACACTACTTTGGACTGCGCTGACAAAGCAGATATGAATTAGATGAGATGAGATTAGATCTTTGTATGAATTTCTGTTTTTCCAGACTCATCTTAGTGTCATCAAGTGAAGTGCTTGTCTTATCATAAATTAAAACACTGCAGTGATTGCACAGGAAATTTATCTTTAATCTTCACCTGAAGGTCAGTGAATACAGCGAGCACGTCATGAGATATTTGTGAGAGATAGAGGAATGTCACTGTCACTGCATCCCACAGTAAAGTTGGAGAAACTGTACAGCATTTATTTATCAGCAGGTGTTTACATATTAGCCAACATTGTTTGCATGAATCAAAGCTGTGCCAGATTTTTAGGACGTGTCTTCTTCCACAAACTCGATATCAGCAGATACAGTTTGATTCAGAAGCTCCAATGTAAACCTTTCACCACTATTACTGTACTTCTGAGCATTACACAGTGAACTGTGAACGATTCTGTCTCTGTCTTGTTTGTACTGTGGTATTGTAAATTGTAAATCATCAGCTAATCACCAGTTAAATAGTCACATAATGTGTTATGCTATTTCCATGAAAATATTGAAAGCAGTAAGCCCTCAAAATTCAAATGCAAACATGCACAATGGAAAACAGAAGTTCTTACTCATGTATACAATTTTGGGCTTTACATGAATATTTAAATTCAATAATGACATTTGTATTTGCTACTTGGTATATTAGTATAAATATTTCAATTACAGAATGACTTTGTGCTTTACATATTGTTAAATAATCATGCAAACTGGGAAAGGAATATGTATTCCCACTGCATGAATAAATATCATGCTAACATGCTTTGAATTAACAGTGTCAAAATCATTAAAATGTTTTTTTTTTAATCTTATATGCATCTGCACTCTATTAAGCCCAGTAAAATTAAACATGGCAACATCTAAAAGAGGGAAACAATACCTCCCGTATTTGCCTTTATATATTTTCGCTACTGCTCTGATTCTGTTGCACAATTTAGTTGCATATTTATTTTTGACAGCCTTCCACCTGTCAGTCAGCCCATCAGGACAGTACCACAGCACACAAAAGGAAAAAGGTGGCTCTAGCCTGAACATGACGACTAAGATCTTTTGGATTTTGGACTTCAAACCTTATTTTAAATGACAATTAATTTAATTACATAATAATACACATTGTGACCAGCATTAAAAAAATTGCTATTATTGTCACTGGTATGCTCACAGAGGTCAAGAGAAAAGAAAATGTAAATGGTCAGCTTTTGTTTTCCCAAAATGTAAAAGAAAACAAGGAGACAATGTGGTCTATTTTAACTACTATTTGCATAGTAGTTCTGCACTTCATCATACGTGTTGCCACAAATAACTTATATTAGCTAAATTACAGTTACTACCAATAATCCAGCTGTGTTAATGAGTGAGTTAGCTAACATTCATTACTCATAGTTGTCTTAACTAAAAATTAAACTGACAGGACATTTGTAAATATACATCGTATGCCATCTCAGATATTTCAAACATAATCATATAATACCTTATGCATAAATGAAGATCAACAACATGACAAGAACAGGCAGCAGGTCAGGGGAGAGCCAAAGATTATGTGAGTGAGAGGGCTATATATTATACTCTAAGTGGGGAAATGATTCAGGACTAATGCTGAACAGATAATTGAACATTATTGAACATATTACTGAACATTGATTGTTTTTTAATTTTCCTAATTTAGTGTGAAGGTAATCACTGATAGTCTACCGACTCATTCCTAAAAATTTTTGACAGGCTGGAGAACAAAATACACAGATTATATAATAAAATACACAGAAAATACAAACTATTTAATCAAATATACAAACTGAAAGCAACCAGACATGATAGTTTTGTTGTCTACACTGTATTTTAAATAGCTAGCAGTGGTGGCTTGTCCACAGGGGTAGATTTCAGCCGTTCAACAACATGAATCTTCATAGTCCTCTTTCTCAACTGCATACATTTTAAATTCACTTGAAATACTGAAAGATTGAAAAAAAACCTCTTTGGGGTGATCCTATTTATTTATTTATTTATTTATTTAAATATTTGACAGATATATGCTGGTTGTCCTTTAATTTGCTTACTTTTCCAGGTCTTGGGGCAGAGTGCTCACTGTCACTCAACTTCCATAGAATTATTATTGCACCTACTGGTCAGAAATGGGAACTGCAATAAGCGATAATAGATGTCCATTGTGGCAGAAATCACGCCGCCCTATGCTTGGGGGAGGAGGAGAGAACGCTCAGGACCGGGTTGCCAGATTGGACTAGTTTAAAAATTCTCCACGTCTGCCAAAATCTTGTTTTATAGCAAATTGGTAAAGTGTAAGCACAGACAGTGTGTCTATGATGTGCAGAACCATTTATACTGTAAGATGTATTACACCAATTGGAAGAGTGAAAGGGGGATTATAGAATGGATAATGTCCTTTCATCAGAAATGAAATGCCTGTTGTGAGAAAGAAAATTAACTCATTTTTCCAGGTCCCCATTTTTGGGGGTAGTTTCAGGACGTTTGTGTGGTTTTTGAGATGTAGTTGGGTTAATTAAACATGGTTAATGGTAATACCTTGAATACAGTTGAACAAAAATGTGTCTAAAGCCGCTCAAAACGAGCTGCTTGACTGTATGCTGTACTGTATGATGTCGAGTCTCAACTGCCCATTGAGGGGTTTTTCAAAAAAAAAAAAAATTCACTAGATAGTAGACTATAGTATTAGTCAATTGTGATAGCCATTCTAATTAATTTTATTTGAGGCTATGCTGTACTTAATGTCATTCTACCCCAAAATCTATGAGCCATGAGCCACTGCTGCTTGCTAGCTAGAGTTAGTTGGCTAGTTTCTATTGGATGCAGCACAACCCATGTTACAACCCATGTTCTTTGATGAGTAACTTGCAATAGGGCAAAAGTTCCTAAATCTTACATTCAGTAGCTTTATAGTGCCGGACAAGGGTATGGACAAAACACTCTAACCCATTTGTTGTGGTTTATAGTCTAATATTAATAGAACTATCAGGGTCAAATGGTGGATTAGTGGTTAAAGGCTCTGGGTTACTAATCAGAAGGTCAGGAGTTCAAGCCCCAGCACTACCAAGCTACCACTGTTGGGCCCTTGAGTAAGGCTCTTAACCCTCACTTGCTCAGTTGTATAAATGTAAGTTGCTCTGGATAAGGGTGTCTTCCAAATACTGTAAATGTCAAATGTTGGTCCTGTAATTGAAAATGTCCAGTTTTGAGTAAAAAGACCCATCCCTTATAGAAGACTGACTATACACCTCTATCTATTACTTCTAAATTGACTGAATATATGCCTCTACCAATCATTTCTTGTAGACTGACCGTGTGTCTCTACCCTTTCGTTCGTGCATTAATACAGCGAATTTGCTTTAAGTTATGAAAAGCAGTTTGAATTTTCTTTGTGTGAGAAATGTTATGTATGCTATAAAATAAACTTGCCTTGCCTTCTAGTAGACTTGTCCCTACCCTTACACCCTACTCAGAGATAAACTCAGTATCTGTATATAATAAAGCCTGGGTTTGAGAAATAAAATAAAGCCAGTTAATTATTCCATTATATGACACAATCAAAATAAAGCTTCCCAAATATCACCACTGTCATTGGAAGATGGAAGGAACAAAAAAATAATCCGTGCTCAAAAAACATCACATCAAATGACAATTACAAACAGGGTATATGTGAAATCTAACTAACTAAATAACTAACTAATAAGATCTCTCTGACTGAAACATATGCTCCAGGCTGTTCTCATTTCAAAATATAGAATTTGGTGCAAAGTCAAGCCTGGATGCATGTCAATGTGCACAAATTCTCAGTGAACTAAAATAAAAATAAAATAGATTATAATTATTGCAATTAAATATTTACATTTAATTGCATTGTATATATTGATGTAAATAGTTAATTTCTATTTGACACTGTTAATGTTTAAATGGATTATATTCATAACCTCACCCTGAAGTTCTAAAAACAGAATAAATGCTTACAGCTCAGTCTGACCTCACGTCAAATTTGTGTTCTCTAGTCTACTGTAAGAACAGCTCTGACAGATACTGTAAACACAACTCTCATGATCATTTTAACCATTTATAACTTTTTATACGAGTTATGCTTTATGAGTAATAGAAGACTTACCAGGCCTGCTTGTTTCCGAGCTTGCTGAAGTTCCTTAATAAAGTTCTGTAACTCCTTTCCCTCGATATACCCATTACCTGGCAGAATTCACATGGCAGTGATATCAGTGACAATTTAGAAAGAGTGTGAATTCAGATAGCTATGTAGTGCAGTAAAAATATCTCATTGTATATTTTAACAAAATTCAACAGACAATTTTCTGGACAAATGAATGCAAATTAAATATAAACACGTGCCTATATCAGATTTTGTTTGAAACCACAGTAAGGTTAAGGTAAAATTCATGTAGAAAAAAAATTCTTGCAGGAAAAAAATAATAATAAAGTTGCAAACTTGCTCAAGAAAATCAAGCAAATAATCCAGAGAAAATTTTAAACAGTCTTCGTTCCATTAAATGGAGACCACATTACCGTCATTGTCATAATGATGAAAGATATCCAGGAACTGAGAGGCAGAAATCTCCACTCCCTGAAGGTAAGAGTTGGCCATTTTTTCCCGCGCTGATGCTGATGCGATGCTCTAACACTGAGACAGCGCCGCTCTGATCGCCGCACTCTCTCTATATAAACCACACTAACAGCCTTATGCTGGGTCAACCGGGACAAAAATTTCACCCTCACCTTCCTCCCATCCTCCACCTCTTGCAGCTCAGCGTCGAAATCAACACGTGACAAACACTGGTCTTCCATAGGTCATTCCCCAATGCGCTCCTTATGCCTGATCATATAAAATTAATGAAACGCTTTGTGTTCAAGTTATTGGAGAGAGGGATGGCATATGTCTAGGCTACCTTTTTAAACTAATTTTTGCATTATGAAGAGTAATCTATCTTTATTCCTTCTTTGTCTTGCTTTTAAACTGATATCATGAGCAGGGGTGGCACCACTACTCCAAAAGATGCTTTTAATGATATTTAATAAAAAATTGAGCTACTAATGATGTTTAAAATAGATATCATGTGCCGCAGCAAATACTGCAAGTAGAACATGTGTACATCAAGAAAATATTCTTTACATTTATTTTATTAAGCAATAAAGAACCGACAACATCTCAGTGTTTGCTTCCTTATACAATACTAGGGCTAACTCGGTTACATTCCACTTATATATAAAATTATAGAACATATTAAATTACAGTAATTGAATTACTGCATGCTTAACCCTTTATTGCTCATAGGAGATCACCTTTAGGAGAAATGTCCCAACCCCCAGCTCACATGAATGTTTTGATTGGTTTTTCAACCGAGTCAGACCTGTGTGTTATTGCCTGAAGTGTTGGGTCACCGATCCGGTAGATTGAAAAGTGCCGGGTCAAATGCAAGCCCACTCCTGTTGCTCTGGGGGCCCTGAGAAACAATATTTTATGTAAGCTATATGCAATATATTCTCTTAACCATTTAATGCATGCATGTTTCTCCAATCATTATCACATATTCGGGTTGTTTGCGACCCGGAGTTGATATCTAACGGGGATGGATCTCTAAACTGGCCCAATAATATAAAACTGACCTAATGTTTTATTATCAATTAGAAAATAATAAAATGCAGCATATTTCGTTATATTTTGACATTTTATTTGTCAATCAACAGATAAAAATATATACAACGTTAAAATTATGCACATAATTCACGCACTAAAATAGTGAAAGTATTGTAGTATTATCATTCAGTCATTTCAGTCACCATAACAAAATTAAAACCATTACAATATTTAATATTTTCGTAATTAAATTAATTTTATAAATAGTAATTGTCATGGCTAAAAATTGGGACTGTTCCCAGATTTTTCTCCATGAGTTTTTCCCAGCTCAGCTAGTAGCCTTCCATAAAGTTTTATTTTATGGAAGCTGTGGTATCTTAGCTGTCAATATATGACATTATCATAACACTTGCCTCGGTTGTTGTCACTGTTTGTAGGACTACCAGACCGATAAAATATAAAATATTTCTAACTAGGCTAGTTTGGTGTTGTTAGCCAAGGGGAGGTACAACTAAGCTATCATTGTCTGCGTTTAGCTGCTACAGTGCCATGCAAAGTATATTATCTTTCCTTATGCTCTGCTCATATCATGTTCACATAAACTGTAACTTATAGATATTTACACATTGTTTTCCTGCTCAGCATCAGAGGATGTTACGGTTTCAGTTTCAACCCCTTTACTGATTTAAAAAAGAAAACATATCGGCATATGTCCATTTTTCCTCACAGTGACTGTGTGAGCTAGTGGTTGGCAGAATTTAGAGCTGTTAGCCACGAGTATTTCCACGTATTTCCTGTAAAACCTGTCTGATTGGTCTCGCCTCCATTCACTGAAGATATAAAATTACAACACTGCCTTCTTCTTTTACTGACATTCAGTTTTTTAGTGACAAACCGCTCCAGGTGGAGAATTATTCAGGACTAAAGAAAAAGTCTTTGGGGCTACAGCCCCCAATGCCGGACCAGGTTACGTCCCTGCCTAAAAACAATATTATCAAGTAATATTATGATAAGCAAATGTCTCCCCTTCTTTGCTTCCCTGGAAATTCACCATTTAGCTCATATTCAGGATTTAGTTCATTCAAAGCTACTATCATGTTCATAATCATCAAGATCAATATTTTGTTTGCTGACAGCTTCATGATCAGATCCACCATCAAACGATGCTAGTATTTGATTAGAAACTTGTTCTGCAGTAAATCGCTGAACCATGTCAAGTTTTGTAATGTTTCTTTAACATCTTGGGTAATTATGAATGACACATTACATCATCATTGTTTACCAAACATTCCCACCTTGAGGAATAAAAGTGAATTACACTTATTGAACCAAGAGAGGTTCAATATTGTTGCACAGAAAAATATACTTACTCTATTACGTACCTCAGGTCAGTAGCGACCCTATAGATTTTTTACAATAAATTCATTATTGAAAAGATATTATTTGACAGTGAAAGTTTTTCTTGTTATATTGTTGATAATAAATAGATTGAGGAATACTAATGTAGGTCTAATGTGAAAAAAATAACGAGGGGGAGGGTACTGAATGACATCCCGGGTCGCTATCAACCCGAGGTATACGTTTAAGGGTTAAATCTGACCGTCCATATAATCGCTTTTTTCAGCATATATGCATGGAGATTAAAAACTGTCCATCACACTATTCCCATTAGTTCGTTGTAGACTACACTGGGAAAAACAATCAAAGTCTCACTTAGTTGTAGATGAGGGAGGGTGAATTAGGCACAAAAAATTTTGTCCCAGAAGACCCATCGTTCCAGGCTGCTGTGCCGTCCTGTCCTCCTCCCCTCCTGTATGCTGAAAGGATCCTAAACGCCTTTGCGCTTCTGCAGTCTTGTGGTCACAGGTAGCGACGAGGCATACACGCTGGTGTACACAGATGTGAGTGGAATTTAAATTAGGATTTGCTCTTCATGCTGTGGTTTGAGATGAAGGCACAGGACAATCCCATTTACCAGCGAAATTCGAAAATCTTTATGAGCAACATCTGGCATCCGAAAATGACGTGCAACAATTTGACATGCATCACATGCGTCCTAAGGCACAGCTGTTACGGCTGTGAGGGAAGTGCCTAGTCATTCTGCATAGGCCCCTCAGGCTTTTCAGTCATAAAACACTTGCTTTGTTATCCTTTTGGATGAGTCTGAACAACCTATCTCTAAACTCAGCAAAATATATTATGTAGGGCTTTAAGTCTGTCTCTCGGCATTGATAACTGTTCTTCTTCTTATTATTACTATTATTAAAGAATGTCTCATTTTTTTACTACTAGGCTATATTAATCTCCCCAAAGTACACTGATAGTACACTTATTCCCTGACCCAGTGAACCAGTATGAGGATGTATTTATTGATATAGAGACTTCAAAGCACTTCTGTAAGTCACTCTGGATAAGGACATCTATCAAATATCATAATGTAAATGTAAATTGTGTTTACATCCTCAAGTTTGTCCTAATTCATTATTTAATTAATAAAACCCAAACCCCACCATGAGGCTCTGAAGTAGTGTGGATTATCTTAATACATTTATAGACAAAACATATATTCATAATAGTTCATTAGATGCACGACATCTTATTTATTTTCAGTACTAATGAGTCTTTACTTCCTTTAGGCCCAAAACAATACCCAAACCTGGTACTCTGCCAGTGGTCATCTATTCAGTCAGCTCAAGGACAGAGATTTGTAGGGTTGTTTAATCCAATGGTTCTTCATAACATATGGAAATTATTCAGCACCGTTGTAATAAAAGTGTTTTATTTAGATACTTACTTCCGTTTGCCAAACTCCTGCTCCTCCAGCCATTCTACCTTAAGCGGAATAAATAATATCCAATCTAGATCTCGTTTTAAGGTCACTAACAACCACTGGGCAATGGAAGGTAATCAGACATCAGGAATAATTAAAAACAAAACAAAGCATGGGATTGCCTCCTAGAAATCAGATAAGCCAGCCAAACGTGAGTGTCAGTTACCCGAAGTATTCATGGAGTGTTTCACACACACAAAAAAAAGTTATAATGGTATGAAACAAGAGAAAGACAGGGCTTGATTTGAGAAGGGATTGAAGTGGATGCTATTTTGCAATTAAAAAATAAAAGATCAAACTGATCACCCTTCAGATGTCACATCAGGAGTTGACAATCAATATTTAAATTCCACTCATAAGACATACACACCAGGTTGTACTGGCTTTATTGTAGTTTCAATCATATGAAATAGCAAAAAGAACACTATCTGTGAATGCTCTGTAAAAGGAGAATTAGGCACGATAACCAGCATTAAACAGAGAAAGATGTGTAGAGTAAATAAAGCAGTTTTGTGTTTGTAATCTTGAAGATTTGTCTTATCCTATCAGACAATTAGCCATTGTCATTATTGGGTTGGCAAATAAACTGGGTCATATGACTGTTTCCTAGCACGATTTTGATATTTGCAAGGATCCTTCATCAATTAAAAAAATATATATATTAAAATTTTTAAAAGCCAACCATAAAAAAATTAATACAATTTCAAATAATGATTAGTAACACATAGTAGAACTTTCTTCTAGAACTTTCTTCTAGTGAAGACATGACAGGCATGTGGGGGTTTCTGTGGATCTACTGACTTCTTTTTGAGAATGGGCCACAAGGCAGGGTACACCCTGGACAGGGTGCCAATCCATCACAGGGCATAATTTCCTAAAATTTTCTTGGAAAGTTATGATGTTATTTGGCATATTAGTCCAGTTCATTTATCAGTGACTTCTCATATTGTTTTCATTATTCTTTTTATGTGAACAACAGATTAGCTCGACTTGAATTGTGTGACCAGAGTGTTAATTGCACTCCATGTGTTCCTAGCAGCATTCTATGCCAGACTAAACAGATGCTGGCTTACTCACTGCCTGAAGATAGTACAGGTTTGGACAGGCTTAGGAGCTAAACGTACACTCCTGGCAGAGTAGAACTTCACTGGAATACATCCCTAAAAATTTCCAAAAGATCAAGGCTAGAATATATAGTATTTTTGCCTACATTTCTGCAAATAGTGCCTTCTTCCTTCAACACCATTGTTAGCAGCTAAGTTACAGGATGCAGTCAGTATCCATGGGTCAAGCTCAGTAAATGATGCCTGTGGTAGTCATTTAGACCTATCCATAGGTGACAGACAGTTAAAAGTGACACACCAGATGTGGTGTGAGCAATATGAAACACACCTGCAGAGTGTGACGTGAGAAACTCATATCAGAGGGTAACAAGTACATGGTCACACCAACATTTGGCAACATATGTAGAGACTTTACTTTGATGGAAATATAGGCAAATAAATTCCTTTCATATTAGCAATAGGAAAATCAGAACCTATATTTTATGATTCAGCACACAAAACATCAAAAGTTAATTTTTTAAAGTCTACATGAATGGTTTCGTGACATCCAGTTACTCAGTACTGAATTCTTATTGTGCCCTTAAAGCACCAATAAGTCACAAGAGCCAATGTATGAACTGGCAACTAATCAGCTCAAACAGTAATTCTGAAAACCAGTTATTTTTCACTTTGTCTATAGAAATACCACAAATGATTTCCTCAGATTAATGACTTGTTTTAACACATGATGAAGCCTAGCTAAAGTCATTACCAAAACATTTACACTAAATAGATTGAATTGAATATTTCACTTAGCAATTTGTATTCTATAATACCTATTCAATTTGGTACCTTTTCAGCCTGCAGACTATGAGTCCAGAACATAAGAGGATTTGTAGAATATATATTCTTTTCAGCACAGTTTATTCTGCAAATGCACATATATGACAGTCTTGGTATATCACCCGACAAACTGTCTCACATTTGTATTCTATAGTCCCACTTAATCATATGTTATCTTCAACTGGCTGCAGACTTAGAGGGCACTGTGGAGAATATATATTCTCTTCTGAATAGTTTATCTTGTTGGAGCAGTAAAGTTATGACAGCCCTGGGGATCTACCATCAAACTGTTTCACATTTTGTTCAGCCAATTTTGGACCACTTCCATTTTGGAACAGTGGACAACGTGGAGACATAATATTGCTGCTTCTGAAACTGAAGTTTGCTGTCTCATTTCCCCACCAGGCTAAACCTCTCATCTGTCCCATAAAAGTCATTTTGCTTTGAGTGGATATGCGCATGGAGTTCAGATCGATGTTCTGTCAAGAATTGAAGCCAGCCTTTAAATGAAGTGGGCCTCTGTTCTGCATAGCTGCCAAAAGGTCACAAAACTATGGGAAATGACTGCAATCTCCTGCTGACTCAGAACATTAGCATGTGGTGCTTTGCATAAAAGTAGAACTGGATTGACTTTCTAAGAAAATCAAATAAGGTCACTGGCAGTATTAAAACAGAACTAAATGTGGAAATCCACATTACTGAGTGGTATTACTATTACTACTACTACTACTACTACTACTACTACTACCAAAAGTCTCCATACATAGGGGACTATGTATGCCAGCACCATTTTGGTTGTGCCTTTTCAGTGGATGTTTGTGGACGTTCACGTCTCGTTTGGTCCACAACACTTCCAGTCTTTAAAAAAATTTTTTTTATAAATTTGGCAGCAGTCTCGTGTGTGATGTGCTTGTCGTGTTTCCTGTTAAAGTCCACTGCAACCTTGCGACAGCTTCTCGATCCAGCCATGAGAATGATTTCAATACGTTTTTCTTTTGTCAAAGGCTTTCTTAAAGGCTATCTGATTTTTTTTTTTTTTTTTTTTTAAAAGCACCTTTCGACACTCTAGGTTGCTTTACAAAAAATTCCAAAGCAAGAAGAGATGATATTTGGGGAAAATATATTTCAGCTAATACCTAAAACTGACAGAAAAAGGAACAAGCACATTGAATATCAGAATACTACTAATTGGAAAAAAAACGTTTTGACTCTTGGGACTGTTGCAAAACTGAAGAAAAAAAAGCTTGTTTCAGGGTAAAGTCTTTTGTCTTGGGCAAATGTTGTAATGCCAGATAAGGGAAAGCTACATGTGTACATGATTACACAGATCAGCTCAGTCAAATAAAGAGCCTTCAAGCATAGAGGATATGAAATGATGTCTAACAAATCTTTGTGTAAAATATAGCTTGTAAAATTGAAAGGTGAAAAAGGAAAAGAGTTGTATAAAATAAATGTTTAGCTTCAGTAAAATGTCATAAATATTTGTAATATTAGCATGCAACTGGCATTTTAAAGGGCAAATCCAGTGATAACTGCCACCTCCATTTGTATTGGATCATTTATTTTCCCAATAATGCAACACTGAGTAAAAAAGATTAATTAGGGTTTATTTAAGATTTAATCATTTCTTTTTAATGCATGGCCAAGCAACAGTCAAATGGAAACATTTGATTTATTTTGAATAATTGATAAATTTTAAGCCAGCTACAGCACATGGCTTTATTACAAATTACAATACTCATGTGTTAATGAGCCCTGTATAAATGTAGTAACTATTATGTATTCTGAGGTTCTTTCTTACAAGAGCTCTCTTACAAGCATGGATTTAGGATCATATACACTCCATACCGTACGTGCAGTAAATCTAAATTCCCATAAACCCCAACCATCACATATCAACTATCACCTTTCCTTAATCTGAGAGATGACATTTGGCCATTACAGAACTCACAGTGCACATCCACAGGTGATTTCATAGGGGATGGAATTGGTGCATTTGCAGTCCTACTGTGGGTATTAAAACAGATATTTTTCAAATGTCAAAAGTCTGCTGGATCTTCATCATTTGCACTTAATGTGTATGACTAATTAATTAAAAATAGTCAATAAAACAGAAAATAATGTATCAAATGTTGTATATGTGTAGAATAAATAGGTATTCTACACTGAAGATACATTTTAATTTTTGTACTCCTTTGTTATCAAGTTCCACTTGGCTTATGATTGCACTACTGTATATTAAAATTATTTTACATAGCTATAGCTATCACAAAGCTTCTTATACACAGTCAAATAATGTAAATAACATTCACACCCTATTTGCACCGCATTTCTTTGTGTTGCACTGTGGGAAATCTGAAATCCAAGCTATTAGCCTCTCACTGTTAGCCTTCTTCATTTTCATTCACAAGGTGCTCAACTCAACTTAATGTTTGAGGCATGCAAAACCCTTTTCCATGCTAATCTGAATCAAAGCTGAATCAAAGTTGGTTAAAAACTCAATAAATATTCATATTGACCATAATTTGCTATAAATTCATATTGTAGCTATGCATCTTCACTCTCTAAATGCTTGCTCTTACATACACACAACTAATGTATATTTTTAGTAAACTTTTAGCCAACATCCTGTCACAACTTCAACAGCTGATGCTACTCTCACCTTGCAGAGCCAAAACCACACTTGATTATTGAAGCAGTAGCCTCCCCCTAGGCCTTGTGCATGGCCAACTGGGTTTATGGGAGATGCCATGACATGGTTGAATTATGATCAGTTAATATGAAAAAATGATTGATGATTAAAATTGTAGTTAATAATGTTTTTATTTAAAACACCGCAAGCATATGCCAGAGCAATTACAGTGACCGTTTAGTGCATCGGACTTTGGTACTCTGCTGAACTCTTGCAGATGGAAATTATTGATATATTTAGATATTGTTAGAGAAACAGTTAGAGTAATAATACACTAGGCTAGTTTGTTCACTGATTTGGTTCTATAGTTTATTTATATGCTACATTCCCTCAGCCCTAGCCCTGAAAAAACACTGTCCTGTGCTCCACACACCACTTGAGATGGCCCTGTCAAGTACTACATAGACTTACTCAGGCTGCATTGTTTTCACTCATAGGTCTTCGGTCTTCACTTGGTCTTCAGTCTTAAGGCAACACTAATCAATCCACATGTATTTAAACTCTAAAAGCTGACTGAATACAACTGTGTGGCTGTAAAGTTTTGAAGCAATCTTCATGCAATGTGCCTTCTTTATTTCTCAGGCAACGAAATGCACAATTCATTGTAGCCACTGTGAGACTTGTGTCCTTGTTTTCTATTAAGGGCAGTTTCCTCTTTCAGCTGAGGTGTTTTTGCACATGCAGTCAGGGAGATCTGGCAGCACAATACAACACACCTTGACAACAGTGATTCATTTCAGTGTTTAATGCAGGTCCCTGCATCATAGCAGTATATTCAGGGGTTTCACCTATCTTTCTCTTTGCACTATACTAAATATCATAGTGACTTGTTTCATGCAAATGAGGTTTGGACAATAGTCTGAAAATAAATGGTGTTCGTAGATCATTTGAGGCTGTTTGAATGAAATGATTAGTAGTTTCAGAGCATTTTTATTTACAATGACTCTAAACATGTCAGCTTATAGAGGATGAGTGAAAAATACATTGCCTGGGTAAGGAATTGTAACAAGCTCTGGAAAGTTGTGATAGGAAAAAAATATTCCTTGGTGTCTGCATAAATTCAGTCTGCCTGAGTCAAAATAAAGGAAGCCTAGCAGCTGTTGATGGTCTCCACTTGATGGGAGCGAGTAATAAAGGTGTTGAGCACATTCTGGAGCATCTCAGCCCTCATCTTGCTGATCTGCAGCACCTCGTCATGATTGACCTTCTCCTCATTGCTGTAGTCCAAGGACACCTTGTTGGTAATGAGAGACAGGCCTAAGACTTGCAGGCCACAATGCTTGGCCACCGTCACCTCAGGGATTGTACTCATACCTGCAGGGACAACAGGAGACAGACACTCTTCATTAAATTGCTATTTAATTATTATTTCTGAAAACCAGCGAAGAGTAGAATGCACTGCATCGTTAATAAGAGTGTGCAGTTCTGTTTTGTTTTTCTTAATGAGAAGACTGTAATAAAACATTCAAAGTTGACAATAAGATGCCTGGAGAGACATGTGATGCTTAGTAAAAGCATAGTTAAATTATAATGCGTAGAATTGTTAGAAATAATCATTAAAAAAAAAATTAGCTGGATGGGGGGGTTGGGGGGGCTTGGGTGCAGCTTTGCATGAACATTAAAGGAAGGACTGTATCTGAAATCTGAGATTCAAAACAGTTCAATTCTAATCATTTCTTCCAAAACTGCTCACCATGCCTTTAATCACTTTACATTTTGATGAAGTGTTAATTACAGTGTAGGCAGTTCACAATGGAAACAAACACAGCAATAGCAACAGTTTCCTCTTAAAATATGTATGAAGGCTCAGACAAACTCCCAAGTGAATGTGTGCACAATTGTACTGTGCGGGTGTAGTTTTCTTTACCTACAGAGTCACTTCCAAGGATATGCAGCATCCGTGCTTCAGCGACAGTCTCAAAATTGGGTCCACTGACCATGCAGTAGACCCCTTCCCGCACAAAGTCAGAATAACCCAGCTCTGTGCTGATGTCCAGAGCCAACTTTCTTAGCTCTTTGCTGTATGCATCAGACATGCATGGGAACCTGATCCCAAATCTAAAGAACATGAAGAATAATACAAGGTACATAGTCATATTTAAAAAAAATTGTACATAGTCATATTTAAAAAATTTTGTGTGATATGTTAAGCTCCTAAATGCAGTTATATAAAATTATCAACAAGACACCTGAAACACTTCAATTCAAGCGAGTAAATTCTAGTCTTATTCACTACCATCTCTGTAATGCATTTTATTTCTCTGTCCTCTAGTCTCTACTCTTGAGCCTTCATCAAGAGGAAATTTTTTTTAGTGCCAAAAATAGTAACCACCCAAATTTCCAGCCCAAACTCACATACTGTGGTTTTTCTTTTCCAATCTCAATGGACTAATTACATTTGTAGTCTGCATTCACAAAGAGAAACATATCATTTTTAATGGTAAATGTATGTTAATATAGCCACATTTGAGCAACCTTTGTTTTTGCAATTAGGACCAAGCTTTTTGTATCTCTTAGTCCCTACCGTTCATCATTGGGCCCACATAGTGGATGTTGTCCAGCAAACCCTGGCAAGTTAATGTGGTCCTTGATTATCATAATATCACCCACTTTGAAGTCCTGACAGAGGCCTCCTGATGCATTTGTTACGATAATCATCTCCACTCCCATCAGCTTGAAAATCCGCACAGGCAATGTAACCTGGAGAGAGGCACCGACTATTTCATTGTATTTTCATCAGAACCAGAACACAGTTTTTATACAACAGTTCAAGGTCTCTCCTAGAGTGTTTTCCAACACAAAAATGTGTACTCTCTTTGGGGTCATACAAAGCTGAGAATTATGTATCAAATTAATGGGATTCTATCCAAATCATGCATATTTTACTGTAAAAGCCTATAGCACATGTAGACAATTCTCATCCTACTACCATAATCTAAATTCATTCATTCATCTTCAAGAACTGTTTTATCCTGGTCAGGGATCTGGAGCCAGTCCCAGTAACACTGGGCGCAGGGCGGGAGAATTTGCTCCAGATGGGAAGTGAGTTTCAATCACTGGGCACCAAGCACACATACACATTCACACACTTATTCATACAAGGTGGCAATTTAGTCAATACACCTATCTGCATGTTCATAAACAATGGGAGTAAACAGGAAAACAGAGAGGAAACCCACATAAACACCTTGTGAACATGTGAAACTCCACATGCCGGCAATAACCTAAACTCAGGATTGAACAAAGGACCCTGGAGTTATGCGGTCAAACATCACCCACTGTACCTCTGTGCAGCCCACCACACTCTAAAGACAACCTGAAATAAAACTGACCTTTTTACCTTGTTTAGGCCATGTTCCTGGTGCATGATTCATGTATTAATCACTTAAAAGACAAAATTCTTATTTTCTTCCAAAATCAAAATCCAATAAAATTTGCCCATTGCTAATTGTCTTTTGATTATTACTACCATCTTATCACCATGCAGAATCATAACAGTTTTACATATCCCTTTCCCCACTTCCAGTTCTTATCAAGTCAAAATGTGAACAGAAACAAAAACGACGAAAATATCTTAGAAATATGTTATCATTGTGGAGGAAAAAGCATTATAATTTCTGTTTCACATTGTCCTTAAATCATAATTAATCCTACCCCACTATTTAATTTCTAAATCTTTATTTTGTGTGTGTGTGTGTGTGTGTGTGTGTGTGTGTGTGTGTGTGTGTGTGTGTGTGTGTGTGTGTGTGTGTGTGTGTGTGTGTGTGTGTGTGAGAGAGAGAGAGAGAGAGAGAGAGAGAGAGAGAGAGAGAGAGAGAGAGCAGCTGCAGCTGTGAGCAGGGGGTACAGAGAAGCTTTAGTGATGTTAAAAAAGATAAATGCAGAATGTGGATACAAGGCTATTAGGGTCTTTGCCATGCAGAGAGTGTGACAGTAAGAAACAGAGAGAATGAGCAAGAAAGATAGATGAATAATGATCTTGATGAACTGATGAAACTTGGTGAAGGCAGGAGGCTGCAACTGACAGCAGTGACTCTGTTTTAGCAGTTTATGCTCAACCAGCACTTTCTAAAACTCTAATTCCAAATCAATACTCTCCAAATTAAATTGGACACCATTACAACGTATAAACATTTTTCATGGATGGGCAATTATTTCAGTACAATTAAGCAAAGACGAGGCTACAACAGCCAATAACCTGTGCCTGTGTATACGAAATCTCCTTCAAGCATGTCCATCTGTCTTACACTCTTAGGAAAAAGGTTCTTCAAAGGTTCTTTGGATAACTAATGTTCTTGGATTACTAAAGTGATCTAAACCTCTGAACCCTTTCTGACAGGAAAAGACTGTTATAGGGTTATACCTAGCACCATATGGATTCCCCAGATGGACAAATTAAATAAATGTTAGGAATTGTAGAGTCAACCGTTGGTTTTGTGTAAGAGTGAGTGACATTATATTAGCAGTGGTTTATTTCTAAATGTGTCTCAGAGAAAGCTTGTGTTAGCCAGTTACAGGAGTCTGTTAGCTCATTTATGCAAAATAGTGTGATTAGCACTCTCCTCTGAGCATGTTCAGCTGCCCTTTCACATCACATTAGCAATATATTAAATTGTGGTGTCTGTATTTTGGAGGAAGCACCTTTCAGCCTTTACCTTTCCAGTTTGGTAGTGGTCAGTAATTAGCAATGACTAATTTACGAAAGCAAAAAAAAAAAAAAGATATGGGGAAGGAAGCTAAATTCTGAATCCATATAATAATAAAAGAAAACATGAGGTTTGCATAAGTGTATGCATGTAAATTCAAAAGGTTTCCACTCCAAGTTCCTTTTTTTGTCTGTATTTTGTATAATTTACCCTATACTTACTATCAAAAAATAAATAACACAAATAAATAACACAAAGAGCGGATGTGTATAATCCTTAAAATATCAAAATTGTGTTGTGTCAATCTCATTTACAAAGCTAACAACTTCCTTTATGTACTCTGTTTCTCTCTCTCCACTTTCTCTTCAGAGCAGTGATGGTGTAATCAGACTTAAGCTGTAGAAATAAGGAAAGTATTCAAACACTAACTGCATCAGCTCCGTGAAAGTGCCTTACTAATTAACATAACCAGGGGGTCAGTGAAGGGCTAGGAACATTATTATCCAATTACCCTCAACAGCACATCTGTCAGCAAAGAAGAGCTAACTTAATGAAGTTGTGTACATGTTTGCATGCATGTTATTGCATGCACTCAAAATGATAACCTGTAAATAAGGCAAGTTTCATGGTAACATATTCTTCTCATTCTACAACTCTAAACTGAGGGATAGGTTAGCAAATCAGTATGGTAAATGAACTGATTGAGTGAGTAGTCTGCTTATTCACTCAGTGAGCAGAACACAATCATGTCTGTCAAATGCTTCATGATTTTAGCTTCTTACGGTGCATTCAGCTTCAATTGTAGATTGACAGGTCCTCATGAAATCTCTTTATTAGAGAGTGAAAAAAGCAGAGTGATGGTGCAAGGTTTAAGAGGATTATCATCCAAACCAGCAGAAAAAGAATTTGCTTTCCAGTCATCTTGTACCTCAGATTAGTTATTTCAAATCTCTCTGGCTGCAGATAATCAAGGTGCACTGTCTGTCAAAATTAGAATTGCTTGTGTTACAGGTTTTGGAGAAAGACAGTCTGCAGATGACTATTTTTTAAAGTAAAATTTCTCCATTTTATTCATTGCCAATACCAACACAGCAGTTAATTCCAGTGTATAGCACATCTGCCACCAGTCTGTGAGGAAGACCATTCCTTTCATCCAGAGAGCAGAACCAATAGTTCTCTTTTGGACTCAAGCTACAAATGGCTATGGCATCATCAGACTTGCAATCTCCTCACAATAGGATGATACAATGCTACATTGATAAACTGTTCTGCTACTTTTAAATCGTACTGTTGTGCTGAAAACATGGACCATTTTCGAAAAATGGTAATTCATTATAGGTAGGGTTAACCTCCTAATGAGAGCTTGACGTGTAATTACACAAAAATCCCACACTAATTTGAGTAATCTTAATCTTGAATTTAAACATTGATGAAACTTTGATTCCGGTCAGCAGCATACCAGGTAGAAGGCTTCAAGTAGAACATTTTCATAGAGATGACCCCTTGAAATGCTGGTACTGAACAAGACGGGCAATGGATTGATTTAATGCCTAAACCTGCATTAAGAGTGAACTGCTCTTGTCCAGCTTTAGAGACACATTCTGGCAGTGATGTCTGACTGTAATGCGTTGTGTCATATTGTCAGAGGTGCAATTACTCTGGCAGTTCTTCTGCACTTTTGGAGGATGTCAATCCCTCTACGATTTAATGAAAAGATGGTCCTTGGCACCTTGTGCCACACTTAAATGATCCCCCTGGATAGACATGTGTAAATTTCAGAGCTCCTCTCTCACATGACCCAGGCTAAGCAAGCCTAGAACTCAATTTGTTCTGGCTTCTGTAAAGCTAACAAGTCAGTAGGCAGAAGGACATGAAGTTCATTGCCAAAAAAAATATTTTTACAAATAGGCTGTGACTTAGTAGTCTAATACATCAAACTAGTTCTTCAGTGGATATGTATAATCACACCATACTTATACTCAAGGGGTCTGATTTAAGATACTAGTACTTTAAACTATTTCTATTTCTAATAGATATTGGACAGTATGTGTCCAGCATTCTGTGAATGAAAACATGTATGCCACTTACTGTATATGACAACATTGTTTAGATTTCTGTTGTTAAATCTTGCTTTTATAATTCTAGACTCATACTCACCTATCCTCTTCATGCTTGTGTATAATAGTAATATTGGGAGAGAACAATATTTCTTTCTAATATCAGCACCTCAGTTGTACTCTCTATATTTATGCAGCACGGGTTCTGATTGTGACAGCTAAAGTTAATGAGCCATACCCGAGGTGCCAACTCCATTTTTTTTGCAGATAGGAGTAGCTTTCTCTGGGTTCAATTGTCCTTGTGGAGTCAGAAAGATTGCCAGGGTCAATAGCTTACAGAGGTAAATGCCACATTTACCTGCATTCATTAGGAGTTGGAACAGCTTACATGGGCAAACCCATGTAAAAAAGAAACATACTCAACCTTGTTTAAGATTATGAACAGGGATTTTACACACAATGCATTACAGTTAAAGACACTGAAGAATAATGTGAATATTTCCTATAATCTGATCAGCACATTTGGGGTGGATGTCTTCAATAATTTCAGTGATGTGATTGGATGTGATCTAATGCTAATGCACATGATTTACAATGCTAAAATGCCCTGGTGTCAAATGATTGTTATGGCATTAGATTTAAGGGCATGAAGAGTTCAGACTCACCTTGCACAATGAATAACCCTCATATAGATGGAACCTGCCCTGCATGAAGACACAGGACTTGTCTTTTATATGACCAAACACAAGCTGCCCATCATGGCCAGGCACTATGTACATGGGAAAGAGATACATCATTGACATTTTACAATGACTGTTCTCACATTTGCATAAATGTGATATAAATATATCCAATTTTCAGTAACATATATTGGTAGGTAAATCAGCAAGATGGTAAAACCTTTGAAAATCTATTGTGTATACCGTGTATTACTCATTTATAATGAAAACATTTATGTGTGTTCAGGATGACCAGTGCCTCTTTCAGAACAATGCATTACATCATATGTGACATATCTTGTTTCATGTGTTATTCTCTGACTAATACGGCATGATGTATGATGTAATATAACAATAAGTTGGTATGCTTTGCCTTGAAGCCATAAGTGTCACACACTAAATAAAATGACAAGTATTTGGTGGACATCTTTCGGTGATGCATTAATAAATTAAATAACACTGCTAGATTGGCATCCTTATTTTATTCAATCATTACATTTGCACTCCAGGTAATATGTCCAGCCTTAAATATGACTGGTGGGTTTGATGCCATGTAGATGACACAAGGTGCCTATTTACTATCATTAACCTTCATATTTGGGAAAATATGGGCAGAATGTATTTCATCACCTGACCAATCCCAGCCTGTTCAAATGCAACCTTGAATACTGAGATTTGCTTAGCCCTAAAATCTGCACGGTTATAAGACAGCAGCTGGATCATTACCTCTGTTGCTCTATAAGCTTCTTTTTGTTGTTGTTGAAGATTGACAGATGGATCTAGGAAGGGGGTTTATTTCTTTATTGTAACTATGAAAATGGTGTATTTTTTGTTTTTGTTTTTTAATATTGCAGAGTTAATGAGCATGATAACCGCTTAATCTGTACATGTTTGTTATTTTCTGGGTGATAAAACAATTGTTATAATGAGAAAAAATAAATACTGTTTTGTTAATTATGTTGTTTAAAACTTTTTGTTTAAGTTTTTTCAAGGTCATTTTGAGGTCATTTAAAATGCACATTGCATAAAATCAACATTAAGCATTTTAAGCTAATGTAAGATGAATTGATTTTACTGCAATTATTAGAGATCAAATGATCTAATACTAAGTATCATGCTGAATATTTGTATCAACACTGAAACACCAGATAGGTGTCAGATCAGATTTTAAGCATTCTGATGCAATGTACTAACATCTTGTATACTCAGTGCATGTGACACAGACACAACACAAATCTTTCATATTACTTTACCTTAAAGCTTGCTGTTATTAGTGTTGTATCAAAAATGGGAAAACGGATTGGTGTAGTAACCTTAAATATTTTACTAAAACAAAATTTGAGTAAAACATTAAAAAAAAAAAAAAAAAGTTCTTATAATTAAAAGCCGTTATCACAATGTAGTCAATAGGCATCAGTTAACAATGATAAGTCTCATGATAAGTTTGGCACAGTCATTAAACACAGTGAAAGTTTTATACTCATCATTTATTTCATCAATTCAAAATGGAGCACAAACAGACATGCACACACACACACACGCACACACACACACACACACAAATATCATTATGTGCATTCTAACACTTATCAAGATTATTCACTTCACCACATAAATATTTAAATATGTCCAAGATATCATAATAAGAACCCCCTCTGGCAGAGATTACGGACTATTTTTACCCAAGTCGTCATATTTTATTCATGGCCAGTAGTTATTAATTCTCATGTATTCATGGCTCATTTTACCAAGACTTGGGCATGATTTGTTAACCACAACAAAATGAGAGGCATAGCCAAACCCCTGTGTACGGTACTGCAGGCTCTGAGCTTTCCCAACAGCCCCATACCCTGACTGCATCCTTTTCATAAGATGAATAAATTTATGATAGTTTCTGGGTAATAACACAAGCCGATTTCTTCCATATTCTATGTGCACATCGGAATAAACCCATTCTTTAAGTTTATTTCCATATCAGTATTTTTAGACCCCTGTTAGCTCAGATTGACAGGAAAAAATCTTGACCTAACCAAAATGATGTCTTTTTCATCTATAGGTGTCAAGGTCAATAATGAGATTGAATTTAAAGGTTAATATACAATAAGCAGTTTTCAGGTACTGACTAGTTTAAATCTGTACATCATTTATGATTGTACTAGTCAATTTTAAACATGTACAGAACATGCTTCAACAAAGGTCAAATACAAGTCAAATACCTGTGCTCACAGGGAAATTGGGGATGTCCTCATAGCGAAAGGCCTGTTTGTTGGAGACGCTCTCTGCAAGGAAGCTGAGTCCAGAGCCACATATTACAGCTATCTTTGGGCGGTGTCTAGTCCTGCTCAGAAGCCACTCTGTAGCTAGCTTACACTCATCAAATGAGCAGCAACTGAAACAGAAAGGACATAGTAAGTAAAGTCTGGATATGATATCACTAAACTGATGATGAAGAGCTTCATTTGATTATCAGATAGAGATGTGAGACATGATACAGGATTAAATTCACTTCAATGTATAGGGGAAAATATCGACGTAATGTCAGAATGAGCACAAAATCAAAGCCATTCATTCCTTCATTCTTCTTCACTCATTCTTGCTTTATCCTGGTCAGGGTCTCGGTGGATCCAGCGCCTATGCCAGGAACACTGGGCACAAGTTCGAGGCACACATTGACTGGGACAACAGTCCATTACAGGGCACCATGCACACTCATATTCACACCTAGTGGCAATTTAGCACAGGCAATCCAGCTACCGGTATGATTTTGGAAGGATTTTGGAACACCATGCAGAAGCAGGGAAAACATCCACATAGACGGCAATCCAGGTTTTGGGTTAGGAAGGGAGTTAGGGAACCATTTCTTCCTTTTTGTTTATGCTTGTGAATGTAGTTTTGTTTGGAGAGTTAATGTTTAGTGTTAGTGTGACCACATGAGCCCCACTGTGCAACTACTCTGACATCAAAACTACCCAAATTAAAATCTTTAGCTTTAAAAAAGAAAATAATTAAAAATGTGAAAAATTTTAAATAATGTAAAAATTGGAGAACAATTAGTGTGATGCAAAGCAATTAGATGTCCAAAAGGGATGCAAGATTAGATATTTTGGGGTTTTGTTTTCATGCTGATGCAAGTGTAATTTGTTGGTTAATGCTGGAATGTTGCTATTTTGGTGCTTATTTTGCTATAAGTGCTGTGATGAAGTTGGTGTAGTGGCTCAAAAGCAGGAGTGACATTCAAAATCCTGACACAGTGTGATTTTCAAACTTATTTTGGGGCTACCGCCTTTCAAGACAACCTCTTGTCACAGACACAAAGATAAAATGATATTTTCCTGATCTCAAGCACAGCTTTAAATGTCTTTATTTCTATAGACATTTCTAAAACAGTGTCATGGACATTCACTGTGTATTTCACCACTTTCCAAAGTAAAAAGGCAGGTGACAAAAACACAAAATAATAGAAACTCATCTTTTAGCTCTTGAAACAGATGTTTGCTTATAATGTGACTAGACATAATTAGTTCATGTATATAGTGATCCATGACCATTCATTTCTAGTGATAAAATCAACATATGAGAACTTGGCTTTTATCTTTATACTGAAGCTTATATAGACTCCACAGTATAGCATGAATCTTGTATTTCATGGCTTTTATAGTGGGAAACCATGTTGAGGGAGAACTGACTGTTCATCTGGTGTACTCTGCAGCATCTCTCTCTATTTTCATCATTGACTTTCTATACGGTTTCTCTTTAATGCCTTTCAATCGTTCTCTTAGCCTGTTATTTGTATATTTAACCACATGCATGACTTTTAAATGATTTTGGATTTTTTGCTGTTGCCATTTTTTAAATGTGTTTTTGTGATACCATCACTACATGACTAAACAAGAGCAGCATGAACTCTATGTTTGAAATTATATACAAACAACATAAATAAAACCAATTAAATCATTGCTTACCCTAACTAAATTAAAACAACTGCTTAAAATAACAACCAACCCAGGCTAGATGGTCCACATCACCTTCATGGTCTAGATAAAATACAGCTGTTTTACATCTTTAAAGCATTATTTATCTTGTGCATGACAATAATATTATTTTCCACTGTGTTGTCATGCCTAAGGCTGCTGTGAATAGCAGTGCTGTTAAACTGAAAGATAGTCAAAGTACAGGCTTACTATCGGCTAAAAAAACCTGTATTAATTAAGTATATTAAGTATACATTAAATATACACTATATGTTTAATACAGAATCTAAATATGAATCCTTCCATAAATACAATTAGAAAATAATACTCAGATATGACTGGATTAAAACAGATTTACCATGAATTTCCCTTGTCCCTGTGCATGATTCCAGGCTATAAAGTGAACAAGAAGAGGACCTTGTATTGTGGGAAGTTAAACCTTGTAAAAAGTGATAAAAGAGAGAGAGAGAGAGAGAGAGAGAGAGAGAGAGAGAGAGAATATGGTTAAGTCATTCTAGTGATCTTCTGGTGTCTTCTCATTGGCTGAGCTTGTGGTGGGAGAGAAATATTTACATAGTTTCCCAGTGAACTGTATGGCTTTGTCCTTTTACTTGTGAAGTGCACACATGTTGTGTGAGTGCAATGTTTTTGAGGGCCAAGTTACTTACAAACAGTAATTCATGTGCCACATGTGCCATATTTATTTATTTATTTATTTATTATTTTTTAAATCAGATGAATAAGGAATCTTTTTCATATTTAACCTGTTGTACAGAGTGATGGCTCATATGTACTGACATACTGTCCTTTGTACACAAAAACATGCCTTGTTTTTGTGATCCAAGTAAAAAGCATTACTTGGAAGTGAAGTAAATTATGTTTGCTCAACAAGAAGAACCAATTTTCACTGTCATCTATGGAGGAGAACTATACTAATTCACAGGTTTGTTTTTGGCAAAGGTTGAAAAATGAGCCTGATTGATCAATAGAATGTAAACATGTGCCTATTTACAAATCTTATGGAATAATCTGTGGACCATGAGGCATGTTAGATATTGTTTAAAAACTAACATAGAAAATTGTGAATATACCAATAGGCTGAAAAACTATGTAGTAGTAGAGTTTCTTTCATATGAATGTAGTAACTCTTATTTGTTTGTTATATCCACTGACTGTGAATTTTCATAATCTGTATTTTCTGCGTCAGTGCTAAAAACATCAGTTATTATTCAGCATTTATAATCTTTTGATTAAATAAATATACCATAGCTTTGAATGTCCAGATACAAGCTGAACAATCAATCACAGCTAGGCATTTATACACGTTCACCTACGACTTTCAAATCATCCTACAGTCTTTTTTGTTTGTTATTATTTCTTAAGTATCTTTCCTTTATGAGCTGTTGCATTTGGCATCTTTTTAATATTTTCAGGTTACTTTTGTTAAGTCAAGTGCTGAAAAACAAGCAATGCCAAATGAATCAGACAGTGCCATAGGATAAACAGACACTTTTGCATCTGCTCCAGCTTAGGCATTGAATTCTGTATTAAGGGATCACAGAGTGTAGATGAGCACCTTGTGGTGCTCTCATCACTTCTCTCACATGACTACTTTTCTGTAGCCCTGAGAGAAATTCGACAGGCCATGTATTAGAGAGGTATGAATCTTTCTGAATATGCCTGATTGCACCTGCCTCATCTGTACCTGAGCTACTTACTGACAGACACTAGCATTCCTACAATAAGCTCATTTACATGGGATAGACATAAAGCTTTCCACAGCTGAACATGTGGTAGTCATGTAAGAAAGTCACATAAAATCTAATGAATCATCACATAAATCTTCAAAGATGCTAATCTTTGAGACAAACTACACCACTTTTTTTTTTTTTTTTTTGCCATTTCACTGTCAAATCCTAGAGGAGAATTTCTTGGTTCAGATGAGTCAGCACTATGCCTGGAGTCCAAGGTAATAACAGTTAATGAGTAACACAACTAAACCCACAGTTATGCATATTTATGTTTCATCTAGGAGGTCACAGGAAAGGTGGTAAGGGATTAGATAAATGAAAATGTATCAGTTACTTCTCATGTGTGAAAGAGTGTGTACCTGTTCAATCTGAAGGACTGATCTGGTTTCAAATAAGAATTTGAAAAGCTCACTTAAACACCCATTTTGTCTCTGATTTCTCAAGGCAGTGGCTACTTTATATGAACAGCAGGTCATAGTGTTCATAGCTTCAGTTTGCCAATTTCTAATGCCAAAAAGCTATTAAATGATAATATTTGACCACAGAGGGATGCCAACATACATGCCTGGCAAAGTCCAGGAAAATGTGTACGTTATATTAATAATGATTGTACTGTAGATAATCAAATCGATACTTATTACTTAATAATCAAGATTAGAAATGATATTTATTTAGGGCAGAAGAGCTCTAGTCCTGTTTAGTCCTGCTTCTTTGCATTTTAACTTTGTACAGACGCCTTTGCCATTTATCTTTGAGTGCCTAATAATCTCACATGCTAATTAAAGTTACTTTAAAAAAGAAAAACAAAAAGAAGATTTCAAAGAATTGAGGGTAATATGGAATTAATTTAATTGATTACACTGTTACACCAAACCCTTACAGATATGAAGGTGTGAGAACATGTTGAACAAATACATTCCAATTTCAGCACACATTTGCTCATCTCAAATGATAATGTTACCTAGCTATTTCCAGTTTTGATGGATTAAGATTTTGACAGTGTTCATGCTTTCACTAAGTAAAAACTTGTCTGCTCTTTTTTCACTCATGAAGTTTAGTCAGTGTTATGTTATGAAAAAAGCTTATCTGTGCATAGAATGTACTGTCTGTTTATCCAGACAGTATACCGAGTCTCTCTCTCTCTCTCTCTCTCTCTCTCTCTCTCTCTCTCTCTCTCTCACACACACACACGCACACACATACACACATACACAGACACACACACACACACTCACACACACACACTATCTCTCAGAGCCAGAGGGTCATTGACTTATTTAGCAAACAGCACTGGTTTAAAGATAGACGTTTATATATGTATGTGTGATAAGACAACAGAAAGAAATCATGCCCTCCTCACAAAGGTGTGTGTGTGTGTGTGTGTGTGTGTGTGTGTGTGTGTGTGTGTGTGTGTGTTTGTTTGTTTAGGGGTGAGGGTGGCACTAATATTTCGTCTTTTCTTTACTATGTACTAAGGACTTCCTGATAATTTCGGCCTGCAATAGACTCAGTGCTAGAAGTGGAATAAGTGCTGGAACTCCCCTGGTGTTACCTGTTTTAGCAAACAGGTTACCTGCTTAAGTTGTTTTGAGGCCCTGCAGTGAATAAAACACTAAATTACCAATGTTTAAAACATATTGTATATTACTCTAATTAAGAAGACAGAATTAAGAAGATACAGATTTATCTGAACATTCAAAAAATGTAAACTATGCATATTCAAAATAATATTAAACTATTAATTATTTTTGGTTTAGAGTGCCATCAGTGCAGCTCATCATTCCCCAATTTTGAGATATGTTTGAATATTTACCTCCATTCAGGCCAAATCACACTGGACACATTTCTAATATGATTCTTTGATGCATGTGCTTCGCGACAGTAATGCTTCCCTATTCAATCCACAGTCTTCAGCTAGTGATTCATTCTGACGGGCCAGACCCACAGGCTCAGGTGACCTGGCTGAAGATGCCAAATCTCTGTGTATATTTGGGACAGCAGATTTGCTTTGAGAGGAGGCCACAAGACTTTTCCAACCAGCAGCAAAAGTAGTAGAGGAAAGATTGGCCATCTTGAGGCCATGAGCTATGCAATATGCATCATATTCTGGATTTTCCTCTGCAATATCATACATCATCCATTCTAGGGTTTACAATTATGGCTAGCTGTAATAATGAAACACAATCTGATTAACATAACCAGCTAGCTATTGAACACTGGCTATCAAGTTACACACTCTAGAAAATTCATCTGGAAAGCACATGTGGGTGTGATGGTCTGGTGTCTGCAAACGTTTGACCACAAAGTGTTCATTTAATCACTTACTTTTGTAAATATATTCTATTCCTCAGTTGGAACAGTTGAAGCAAACGCAGTAATTTCACTGTTTGATAGACTTTCATGGAAGTCATTTGCTGTGAGCATAATTATTCACTGAGAATAATGAGGAAAGATGCACGTGATGATGCCTTCAAATTTTAGCCACAATTAGACACCGTAGATGACAGCAGGCATATACACTATTCTGAATAAAGATGGACTTGATGGATATGAATGGATGTAAATGTTGGCTAAAATGCTGTTTTCTTAGAAAACTTCTAAATTTAACCCTGAGGTACATTATTTTAAAGTGTTCACAATGGCACAATAATGCATACTGAATATCACAGTATCTTGTGCTGATTGTGACTACAATCCTAAGAGAACAACTCCCATGCACACACAAACACAAACACAAAATACCAAAGAGAATTTGAATAAACTATATTTCCTAATAATGACAGTTGGTGCGAAGTCTTATAGTGCTCACCATGCTGAATAAACCAAATAAAAAACATTTTCTATTATAAAAGACATGAGGTGTATATGCAGGCAGCTGTGACACAGATTACTGAATGTTCACTAAAACGGAATACCTGCAATATCTAAAAAAATATAATTCCCAGTAACTGCCATGTTTTTTAAATGCCAATCATTTTTAATTTTACATAATTGGTTTTGGGGTTGTTGAGGTTTTGATTCTCACTTGAGGCTTGCCAAAAAAGAAATACACAACTAAATAATACAGAAGTACTGGCACAGCATTTTCAGATTCGCTCCAGTGTTTACTGGCCTGTTCTAAGATCAGTTCTGTATGCTGTGTTTTAAAGCAAACAAGTCTTTTCTGTCTATGAGATGAGAGTAGCATTTCTATGTTGATATGTCTGAGGGCCCTTTTACAGAATTTAACATACTTTATGTCCAGTTAGGGTCATTACATTTCAAGTGGTCCAACGCAGGTTGCTTGACTGTTTTTAATTTTCCTAATTTTTTTATTTTTGCGTGATTACCTCTGGGTATCTGAGCTATGTATGTTACCTCTATGTAGCTGAGCTTCTGAGCTATTGTCACTTACTGCTTTTAACACCGAATAAACAAAACCATGGCTCTTTTTATGACACTATTCATTTGTAAAACACCCAACTGAACACTGTACATCCATATGTATACATGTATACATCCATATCCATAATGGATAAAATCTATTCACGCATACCAGTTGTACATCTGTATCAACATGATAGATCAGGTTGGTTCTTCAAATCTGGTCTTTGAGGTCAACTGTCCAGCAGAGTTTACCTCCAATCTCAAACTCACAATTTTTACAGCAGAATGCTACTACAGAGAACTTATTTCTGTCAAAATTTCAGGTTCGTATCTGGTCCTCCACCATAGATATTCAACCCGAAAGTGTGGGAAATTTTTAAAAATCGCACTCTCGCTCCCATAAAAAAGTCTCAAACATGAAATGTTCTGCATGTACACTATACTTACCTAGGTACCCCCTAAACAAATTAAGACTGAGACTCGAACCCTTCCCATTATAAATTGACCCTAAAAGTGGAACTGTGAGCAATTTTGAGCATTGCATTTGGATTTAAGTTCTAAGTCTAAGGAACAAGAAAGTGTATCCATGCATCTACTGATCTATTTTTCCCCCCAAAAGAACTAGGACCATCCTGAGCTGAGATATTCATGTTTCTGTAAACACCTGTATAACCAAAATTTATTGTGTACCATGACACAAAGATGACAGTTAAATTAATTAAACCAAGTAAAATTTTAAAAAAAAAAAGAAAGAAAAAAATGGTGATTTTGCAATGTAAACACATAGAGGTAATCACTAAAAATTTTTAAAATAAAAACAGTTAATCAACCAACTTTGCAATTATTGGACCATTTTGGATGGAATGGCCCATTACTTTTCCCTTTCACAAATTAGTAGGAATGGTGTAACATCACAACAATGTGATCTACTTCACTGCACCTCCAGGGTTTTGGGTTCGAATCCTACCTCCACTCAGTGTGCATGGAGTTTGCATGTTCACCCCCTGTCCAAATACATGGCTGACCATAGTGTGTGAATGTGTGTGCAGTTGTGCTCTGCGATGGGTTGGCACTCCATCCAGGGTGCCCTCTGTCTTGTGTGCCGAGCTCCCACGGATAGACTCCAGGCTCCCCCACGACCCTGTGTAGGCTAAGTGGTATGGAAAAGAAATGGTTGGATAATAACAATAATAATTATAATAATAATAATTATGTTTTTTGTTGTCGTTGCTGATAGTATTATGGCAAGTTCCATGATTAATTACATGTCCACTGTTATTCAGCAAAGAGGTTGTGCTTACATCCAAAATATTATCAAGGTCAGATCTTTTCCGTTATAGTAAATTCACTGCCATCATTTTCAGCAGTCATGGTGTTGAATAGGTCATGCCAAACCTGTCATTGTGATATGGCTACAGATTTTTCAGCATTTATTTTGAGGCTGAATGTGTTTTGTGAAGTGTGACTAGAATGGAATATATTGCCCAGTCTATTGCTAAGGTTTAAAAGTCAAGAAAAAAAAATATTAGAGTACTATTCTCAAAGGTAATTTTACAGAATGCAATCTTATATCAGTAAAGCAGATGGGCCAATCCAATGGTGTTTTTTCATTCTTCCCCACAGTGGTCTCTCTTGCGCCCTCCATCTGTCTCTCTCTCTCTGTCTCTCTCTCTGTCTCTCTCTCTCTCTCTCTCTCTGTCTCTCTCTCTCTCTCGCTTACACACTCACACACACACACGCAGCTAGACAAATGTGACAGCAGCTCAAAACTTCAATCAGTAACGCAAGAGCAGTACAGGAGACAGCTCCTCACTCTGCTGATATCTATTTTCAGAATATCATGTTTAATGTTACAGAACGGGTATTACATTTTCTGAAAAATACCTAATGATCCTTGAATAGAATTTTTGCTGGTATATCGCTTTTCAGAAAAATATGAGTAGATTCATGTGCCTTTCTGACATGTACAATATGTGAAATTCTCTAATTAATCCATGATTGAAATGAATTAGGCTATTCATCATTTATAAGCATTTCTAAACATTGTGATGTTTATACACCATTCCTTGTTTGGGCAGCATATAATAATGCAACATATTCTCTTTTTGCCATCTGTAAATAGGACTATTTAAGGGCTGTTTTTCTATTTTTATTACATGAAGCACATTTATAATATAAATGTTATTCCAGACTTGATGTCTAGCTTGATGTCTAGGAAATGTCTAGACAAGCACAGTGGACATATGGCTAGAATAGTGATTCCCAGGAAGGACATTAGCTTCACACCTCCCCAAACCCCTGTTCCATTAGTATGATATGACCCAAAATAAGTGTGTTCTGCATGGCAGGCACATAGGTACACAACAATCTGGCAGTCAAGCACTTTTTTTTAACCTACACCCAGATTGTGCCAAATCATGAGCTTTCTTGGAGTAAATGTTGTTCTGTTTTGCAGAAAACTGTGATTAGCCTGTCTGTTAAATACATTTACAGTACATTTACATTTATTAATTTAGCACATGATTTTATCCAAAGCGACTTACAAAATACAAGCAAAATACATAATTTAACAAGTGAGACATTCATCTTATGAATATGACTAGTCTAAAATGATGTGACAAGTCAAATCAGATTGGCATTTAATAACACCTTAAGCCTTAAGTAGCCATAAATTGCTGGATAAATCATCATTTTAAACCATGAAATAGTTTGCATGTGTGTTAATTACAGTGTAGTTGGTTAAAATTGGTTGAAAAGTTATTGCAAAATGTTTCTCTGAATACAATGGATCAGTGGCGTGCATGGGGATTGGGAGGCTCAAACATCTCAGAAGGTAAATGTGCACCTCTGGTCATACTAAGAACAATTATTATTATTATTATTATTATTATTATTATTATTATTATTATTATTATCATTATTATTGGTTGTTGTTGTTGTTAACAATAATATCAAAAATATTATTGTCAAATACATTTGACAATACATTACATTAAAGTAATAAACCTTTATTTACTTATTTATTTTAATAATTGGTCCTTCCACCCCGCCACAGTGGAGATCTGTGCACACCACTACAATGGATAGTATATAGGTAGAAGGTTATAAAGAGGTTTTTAGACACTCTACTGGACATTTTAAAAAGTTACACATATCATAGGAACTGTTACCTGTTACTTGTGTCCGTACAAATCTTATCAGTTCTGTTCTGATTTTGTAGGCTAAGTGCATTATTATTTGTAGCATGTACTTCCCTTCAATATCTACAGCCAAAAGCATGTCATTCTCTCAGATTAGATCTGAAGAAACATCTAATCAGCATTGAGTGATTGGGTAACAGAAGGCAATTAATTTGGGCCACATTCTCATATGTTGGAAACGTGCTCAGAAATCACTAATGAGACCGTTGCTTATCATAAAGGTCATTCTTCTATTAAGTCAATGTCATTTAATGTGTCCTAGGTAGATTGCTATGAATATGCGAGAAAAGATTTTCATTTCATGTGCCTTTTTATTCTATATGGCCTAGAACATTATGCAGGGAAGACTTATTTACCTTGCCTGGTTATATTGTGTGAGCAGAGAGAATGAGAGAGCAGCTGTCCTTGCTATTGCCTGAAAGCAGAATGAGACAACACTGCAATGTATCAGCATCCCAATAACACTGAGCTGGAATAGCACTATTTCTTTGTGCATTGTGATTTTAAGCAGAAATTGAGAAAAAAACGATTGTCATGCACTGCATTTTTAGTGGCATATTGCTCAGAGAAAATTACAGAATAACAATGTGAGCAATGTTTGAATGAGAGAATAAATTGCAACGATCACAGTTATACATATATACAGTGGTGGAATGTCCTGTCTTTATTCAAGTAGGGCTGATTTGATTCATATTACTACATCACTGTGGGGGAAAGAAGTGCTGAATTACTGTGGAAACCAAACCCAGCTCACCTGCTGGTGTGTGTGTGAGGCATATAGCACCTACACTTGATCACCCTACAGAGAGCAGCACTCTCAGCTTCAGGGGGTTAATTAGATCAGTGAGTGGTGTCCAACAACAACCTGCTGATTATTTACTCACAGTTAAGGGTCATGGGGCGTTTCCAAGGAGAAAGGTCAAGAACAATGAGATGCCTAATGTGTGAGGTAACTTCTTGGGGATGCACAGATTTCTGTTTTAAGAGCAATACAAAGCCATCTTGAACTAGAGGGTTTACAATAATGTATTTGTCTCTAATACAATACAGAGCAAAGATCACCCAGTTAAGCTATGCTGCAGGGTCAATAATCCCAAATAGGTCACTTATACTCTAGAAGTTACCTGTTTAACAGTGCATCACATATAAATTCCTACTTCTCACATTTAAATCATCACATGGACTTGTTATACATGATCTCTCTGACCTCCTATAGTCCTACACCCCAGCTTGTTTTCTCAGGTTCATTCATACTAGACTACTCATGGTGCCTAAGACTGGACTGACATCATGGGGGTAGACCTTTTAGTGCCATAGCCCCACACTTTGGAATGCCATCCGTGAGGGTCTCTGTGACTTCTGTCATAAGACTTTTCTTAAAGTTTTCTCCCAACACTTTCACCTTTCTGACTCCTAGTCTCTTCCCTCTGTGTCTTTTATATCTTAGCTATTATAAATTGACTTTGCATGTTACAAAGCCACTACAGAAATGGAACGTGTTATTAATAGTAATCACATATTATCCCAGGTCAAGCATCTAAATTCTACTTCTTTTGCAAAGAAAGAAAATGAGAATATATATGGTAACCAAATCATTATTATAATATTACTATTATGTGTCTTATTTGAAGAATGTGTTTGATCAGAAATTAAATTTCTGATTACGTGAGTGGAGAAACAGTCACAAAGGATAAATAGCAACTATGCATTTGGGGGCACTGATGAATGGTTTGTTGAGTATGAAAATGATGTAATCATATGTTTCAATTCAATTCAGTTTTATTTGTATAGCGCGTTTAACAATGGACATTGTCCCAAAGCAGCTTTACAGAATTATATAAATTCATAAATTCATATAGATTTTTAAATGTATAAATGTATCCCTAATGAGCAAGCCAGAGGCGATGGTGGCAAGGAAAAACTCCCTGATATGATATGAGGAAGAAACCTTGAGAGGAACCAGACTCAAAAGGGAACCCACCCTCAACTGGGAAACAACGGATAGTGCAATTATAAATAAGTAAATCTCTTCTAATAAATGTGCTAATACTACATGATCAAATAGTGCAATTGTGTAACCAGAAAAATTCATTTCAGCTTTTACATGAACTCTGTTATGTTGAACATATGTTATAGCCTTCATAGTCACCAGATCTCAATCCAATTGTAAACCTCTGTGAGATTTTGGAGATATGCATTAGAAAGCACTCTCTGCCATTATCTTCATTCGCATTTGAGGGAATATATTTTAGAAGAATGGTGGCACCTTACTAAAATGCTTGTTATTTTCCTTCGGTTTGTACATGGTATTTGTACATAGCATCTGGACAGTCACAGAATTAGTATATATTGGTAACTTTGAAGTTAGATATTGAAATGACTACTTTAAATTGTATTATGTAGATGTTTGTTTAAATCTGAAATATTATAGTAAAAATATTGGCTTTTGTATTGACTATACTGTAACAACACTGAATCTAACATTACTAGGCCATATAATGGAAAAGGCTTCAGGTCCTTCATGTTACAGGCTAGCACTAGCACTCCCATTTCAGAAAGGAAATCAGTTTGATATCATGTTGAATTGACAGAGATTAGTCATGCTAGCTCTCACTCTGAGGATATCAGTGATAAGGATGACAGGCCATTGAAGAAAGAGGAGATTACACTACCTCCCCTTTCTGTTATCTCCCCATGTCCCCCCATGATGTACAACAACTCAGTCATTTGGCCTGAGATGGAAACGAATGGGCAAGCTGTGTTCAGGGGGTGACAGCAGATTGTGGCTGTGTGCTAAAATCTTACTTCTCACACAAATCAACATTCCACTGAAACACATCTGAATAACATGAGACATTGCCTCCTCTAATTGTATCTAATTGCATGGCAGTTATAGTTACAGAAGCATGATATATATAAGTCAAGTCAGTGACAAGAAAAATGACTGATGGTAATGCTTCATTTGACTTACCTCAGAAGTGGGATGTCCGAGATCAGAACTTTTATTTTATTTTAACCTAAGTGCACTTTTCAAACAAAGTGGGAAAAACAGGAACACCTCCATGTTTGTGTTTTCTTAGTAACAATCTAGCCAGCTAACTGTGATGAGTAATGTATGTTCACCTACTCAACATTGTACTGTACAAACTCTGTAGTCAATGCATTGAGATTTAACAAGCACATACTGTATGTCTGTATGTTGATTGACCTACAGCAAATATTAATATATACAGCATAACTACTTTAAAAATAAAGTAAAGTGTAAAGTGCTACTTTGTTTACTGTAGATGTCGTTAGCAGCTATGTTGATTTGACACAACTTGCTGAACTTGGGGATTCAGGAGCACTTTTTGAGTTTCCAAAGAGGAATTCCGAGTTGAGGGGTGTTGTCTTTAGTTTGAGTTACAAGTTTGAGTCAAATGCAACATAACATTTTAGTATTTATTAAATATTTAATATAATATTTGGTGAGAAAAATAATAAACCCTTTGAGACATTTTGGGAGAACCTATTATTAATCCAAATAGCAAAATTATCAGAGGTAGAATAAATACAAGTAGAGCATGTGTAATGTCTGATATTTGGAATAAAGGAATGTATGATATTTGAAATCAGAATTGGATTATTTTCTTTCTGTACAGCACTTTCAGAATTCAGCCTGCAAATTATATCAGATTTACATCAAACACAAAACTAACACTGTCTTTCACTCTTTACACACACAGTACTGTGCAAAAGTCTTAGGCACATGCAAAGAAATGCTTTTAAATAAATACTATAAAGAGCAGTAAACAATAAATGAAACAAAGGCAATATTTGGTGTGACAACCCTTTGCTCTTTTTTTTTTTAAGTTGTCCCAGGTAGAATTAGCAATTAGTGCAGTTTTTATAAGGAAATGAACTGTAAGTTTTATTGAGCATCTTGCAGAACCAGCCACGGTTCTTCTGGAGACTTTGACTGTCGCACTCGCTTCTTATTTTTGCAGCAAAATCCAGCAGCCTTCATTATGTTCTTTTGTCTGAAAAATGTCTCTTACCACTTAATATGCTGGTTTCTTTACTGACATACAAGCATTTTTCTGTAACATTTAATTTAGTTTTTTGTATATATACAGTATATAATATATAGTCATGGTTGAACAATTTCCTGTTCCTAGTCATGCAGGGGTACTAATTTTTTTTAATATCATTGGGAATATATGTCAAATATATTTTTCTCTTATGAATTCATAGCAGTGCCAATAATTGTTGCACACCTATATTTAACAAAGATGTTTTCTGGATAAACCTGTGTTGTATTTGCAATTGTTTGATATCCACAAGAGCAGAGTATTTTTTTTAAAACAAGAGATCGAACGGTTAAACAATAAAAATTGTTCAGTCTTCTTTGCTCATATTTGCCAAGGGTGCATATATATATATTGCTACACTCCACACATATTCTTGATCTGTTACAAGAAATTCATTCATTCATGTACAGTAACCGTTTTAACCTGGAGCAATTCAGATTTTATCCACTAATTCATTTGAATTATATTTCCATAGCAGGTCACAGTTATGTTGTTCTAAAAAACATGGTTGATGTTCTATAATCTGCTCTGCCAACTGGCTATATGTGAACATGCATTCCATAGCTCCATGGTTAGTTTTTCAGTGTTAGTCACTTCTTCTTTTTCATGATTTACAGAAACGTTAGGATGTACAGTATACTAATTTTACGCATTTAGGAAAGCACAAATTTGTTTTACAAATGGAATATAGTTTTTGCCAGTTCTCTATAGCTATGTCTGTCCCATAGGTTTACCATCATGTTTAGATTTTTTTGTGTGCTCACACTATCCTTGAGCCTCAAAAACAAAAGAGATGCACCTCTCATTCCACTACTGACAAGCCAGAAAAGGTTAATGGTTGTGTATTTCAGGAACGTAATTCATTCTGTTCATGCTTATCTGACTGTGCGCTCCGCATAGTTCTGCATATCTTTGAATTCATTACAGCCCTTTAGTGGCAGAGCTTGTTGGAGCCTGAACCATTGCTCCATTGAGTACGTGTGAGCCTTTTGTCGTTCAAATGCCAAACACAACACAGTGGCACCATATTATGGCTCTGTCAGATAGAGTCCAGAACATGAGTGACAACAAGGTGAGAAAGTTAGACAAGATCAAAAGGAGAATCTAGATGTTAAATATTATTCAGTAAATACAGGGATAATTGGAACAGAAATAATTGGCTGTATTTCTTTTCATTCTGACTGCTGGTAGAATTCAGACAGGTTCTGATGGAGAAAATTAATAATGTTGGCCAGATGTACCTTCCAAATGAAATAAACAATGCGAGCACCAAATGTGCTTATAATGAGCTGTTTCATCGCAGGAGAATCAGGCATACTCTGTGTAAGTTCACAATGTCCAACAGTGGAAGAAGCTGTCTAATTCTGAGTTTTTACACATGGCTGGTCTGAGCTGCTCTTCTATCAGTGCACCACCATGTGACACAAAGCTGGGCTTATGCTAACATGGCATATGCTGTGCATACTGCTGACATAACATGAATTTGCTTATTGTAAAATAGTTTGGTGCCAACATATGAGTCAGATGTCATAGGTTATGTTCTTTGCCTTATGTTAATTCAGTTGAACAAGAGCCATAAAGATGTCCTTAAAACTCAGTATAGTATGTGCCATGCTTGTATGCGTCTGTTAATGTTATAAACCAACTTGTATGGAAACTATGATGGTGATAAGGTTTTATTTTCATTGCATGCTTTATACAGACATCCCTTGTGCAACTAATTAAGATTTTCTTTAACTCTTCAGACATTTTGGATGATAGAGATGTAGAAATTGGCACTTTTATGAACATATAAGAGGATGAGGTCATGATCATGATGGAAGCCTAAGTGCAGTTGTTATACTCTTTGTATAAGAGTGTTTAACGATATAAAGAGATTATATGGGTAGAAATTGTGCAAAATACTACTCCCTGCAAGACTTTTTTTTCATGCATAAATGAGCAACTGAAACATATTTGAAAACATCAAGGTTCATATTTATAGACACGATTTAAACATTTTAAACAATTAACTGATAAATTAAGCTTTAAAAATGGGAGAGTTGTATCTCTTTGAAATCACATTCTTTTAAAATATGTTTTCCTATTATGCTTTTTAAATTACAGCAGAAATTAATTTCAAATGTGCTTCTGCAGTCTTTTAAAAATCAGTAAAAAAACAACAACAAAAAAACAAAAACAACTTATCAAGGATTGTGGTATCATTGTGGATCTGGAGTCTATTCCACAAATCCCCTGGTTATGAGGTGGGAATCCTGGATGGGACAAAATTACAAATTTCGAAGATAAAGATCAGGTTTAAAGAAATATGAGTATTTCACTGACTCAAAAAAGTGCTTAAAAATGCTTCTATTTACACTTTGCTGTCTGGCCTTAAAACTGCCCTCATAGAAGAGAACTCGGTGTTATAATTTCATGGATGACCACACACAGCGCCTGGTCAACTACCTGAACCTCTTTATGGACAGGTGTTGGTGCCACTAGAGAAATAGGGACAAATGCCACCATCCCCCCATTTCACTCTTTTTGAGATAAAATGCATTTATGCTTTTAGTATCTCAAACCCTTACCTCTATAAAACTGTTACAAAACTTAAGTCATGAGCTTTTTTAAAACCTAACATAATTAGTACAACAGCAAGTACCAAGCTACTTTGTCACCAATATTGTTTAAGAAAAAAGTCAAAAATAATTTATAGCACCTATTTAATTATTAAATTAGAATGAACAATTACACCAGACATGCTGTATACTAATCGTGCTAGCATATGTATGCTGTATGTCATAGTGAATTTAGCATATGCAGAATGAATAAATAAAATCAGCATGAAATAACACAGTGATTAAGAGCAGAATGGAAATGAAATATGCTGTGTGATCTGCTGCATATGCTGGATGTTTACAGAGTTGCTCTTTTCAATCTGGACATGCATGTTAGGATCTCTGTTGTTTAGCTATTTCCCTGTTAACCTATTCTCTCAGACAGACTGGCCTTCCCATGAGAGGCTAAACCATTTTAAAAGGAAATAGACCTTCAGTTAGACATCACAACACTTTTCCCATTTCAGTATAGCCCATTACTCACATTATAATGCTGGTCATAAATCTTGGGAGATTTAAAGGTGATAATCTCTGGTTCACTCTGTATGGGATTTATAATTTACAGGCTCTGAGAGGCAAATGAAAACAGTGAACACAATGGGAAGGCGATGGAGGGTGAAAACGAGTCTGTAATTACTTCTCTTTCCTCCCGCAGCATTTGCTCCCCCAGACATCAATTATGCCAGCTAAGCATCAACTTTCATTTAGTGCTTGTTGTGCATGAAGTGGAATGGTAGACAGAACTGGACACTATTTTGCAGCAAATCCTTGTCAGGATAAAACAAGGGTAGCACTGAAGGACTGGAAAGGCATGCAGCAAGCCTAAAAGAAAAATGTGTATTTAATGGTTTGGATAATTTCACAAATCTTGAAAAAAAACCCTAAGTCCCCTTCTTGAATAATCTACAAACCTGTCTGATCTTTAGACTTATAATAGTGTGCCCAGTGAGGCCTATGTAAAATGGCTATATCTGCTTGTAAAAATAAATGTTATATTAAGAAAAAGACTAATTTGAAATGTACAAATTCAAAGTAGCAGAGAGAAGTTTCTCCAGTACCACAATACCAAACGAGGACCACCATAGAAGAAGGCTAGCACATGCTTCATCAAAACACATTTAGACAGCCACTGCATTTTATTTTTCAAACTGTTGCTCATGTTGTGTCACAGGGCAGCAAACATATGCTTCTTAGAACATAATCAAACTATGTATTGTCCCCTAAGTTGTATATAAATATAATTGGAACAATAAGGCCAATTCCTTTGTTTTTGTTATATGTTGAAAACAGTTGGGCTTCAGATCAATAGATGAATGTGACATGATAAATTCATGATAGATTCATTTCAGATTTTTTACAAATATGACTTGATATCTGTTCAGTGCTACCTCAAATAAATATGTTTAAAAAGCATTTATGTTTCTATATTGTGTTATATTTTTATGCTAGTAACTGGTGTTAAAAATTGGTCTAACCATCAATCAGCCAGTGTGTTATGATGTTATGATGTGTTGTGAGTGTGATGGTTCGCTCTGGGCCAGAAAGACCAGGGCCACTTTTTGCTCCCAGTTCACCCCTGATTATTGCTATTAATGTTAAATAACGTATGCTGAAAATTTAAATATCAATGTTAAAACACTGAAATGAGGGCCCCATTCCTATATTTGGCCTAGGACCCCCAAATCACAAAATCTGCCCTTGGCCCTATGCTTGTGCAATGGCTCTGATCTATTTTCCCTCTTTTCTCAGCTTCAAAATGGGCTTGCTTTCTCCCATAGACAGTTCTCTGGTATACTTGTTGGTTTATCCTTTCTTTTTGGTCTATCCTTTATTTATTTTTTCTTTTTTGCAATTATTATTGTGTTTAATATTATCTTGATCTGTTATTTAAAGTGCCTTTCTTTCCAAAGCAGGGCATTGCCTATTTTCAGACTTCAGATATAGAGGAGAGAGAGAGAGAGAGAGAGAGAGAGAGAGAGAGAGAGAGAGAGAGAGAGAGAGAGAGAGAGAGAGAGACTCGTCTACACTTATGAAGTGCCTGAAAGCTGCAGATTACATACACTACATTATGACCATTATAAAGAGCTTCAGTAGCTTTTAAATGACACCAGCCCTGCTCGTTATGTTTCAATCGATCATGTTTATAGTCCCCAGGACAGAGACTGTGTTTTTTAAATTTAAATCAATCACATTTGAAAGTCTGTGTCTTTAGATCAGAAACTGTAGACCAGATTCATGTGCACATTGAGGTGGTAATAAGTCCTCTCATGCCATCTTATGGAAATGTTGTTTTTTTTTTCTTTTTACTGATAGCATTGCTTTTCTAGCTTGTACAGTAGGTAAATGTAAAGTAGATAGTGATCTCTAGGATTTGGAAAATTCAAAAATGTATAATTTCTGTTCAAAGGCTTACATTTATTGTAATTGTATGATTCGTAATACCATGATTGTGCACAATATATTGAAATTATTGTATTGAAATAATAGGAGCAGTCATTTTAATGCAGCATTTTATATGTAAGTTAGGGATAGAAGGCATGAAAAACATCCACCTTTATGTATCTAATTGGAAACATTAGTAGTTGCTTATTCCAGCATCGTGCTTTTCAGGTGTAAAAGTACAATTCCAGTACACTGCTTTATTAATTTGAATGTATCTTGTCTTAATGTGCCCCCAATAATATTTCAAAATATTAGCACAATCCATCTATGACAGGGATCTCAAACTCAATTTACCTGGGGGCCGCTGGAGGTAGAGTATGGGTGAGGCTGGGCCGCATCAAGTATTCCACAAAAAAAGGATTTCAAGTATTCCAAAAACAGTACAACCGATCCAATCTTCTTAATCTTTAGTAATAACTATTCAGAACATGCAGCACATGAACGGTTCTTCAGAACATAGGTTTCTCTTACTTCCTCCTACTCCTTGCTGCCAGAGACTTGGCAGCGCTTCCTCTTACACAGCTGAGCCACATTTGGCTTGAGGGAGGAAGCAACTGAGACCCTCAGTATGGCTCGAAGATGCTCATCTGTAAGTCTGGACCTGAACTTTGATTTATTAAAGTTCATAGTGGAGAAGAGCTTTTCGCACAGATAGGTGCTCCCAAAAAGGCACATGATTCGCTTTAACATCTTGGAAAGCTCAGGGAACGTGGGGGGCAATTCTCTCATAAATTGTCCAAGCTTGTCTGTTTTTCCACTCACCTCATGAACTTGGCTTTAAGTTCAGAACTGCACTGCAGGTCAATTAGCTCCAACTGAACCACAGGGGGGCATCTTCCACATCGAAGGAGAAGGGGTCAGCAAAAATTTGAAACGTGGCTCTGTGTGTCTTGAAGTCTGCAAACCTGTGATCAAATTCTTCCTGTAGCTTTAGAATGGTATCAGCATATTTCTCACCACTGAATGGTGTGCCTGAATCCATGAGCGCCTTGCATGCTGGGAAATGGCAGTGGTTTCTCTGAGAAAGCTGGGCTTTCCATAAGACAAGTTTTGTGGAGAATGCTCTGACACTGTCATATGCAACACTGACAAGCTGGCCCTGGCCTTGTAACTTCTTGCTCAGTACATTCAGCTCCTGTGTGATGTCAACAAGAAAAGCCAAGTCCATTAGCCATTTGGGATCACTTAGTACAGGAACAGCCATCCCATCCTTATCCATGAAGGCTTTCACTTCTGCTCTCAACTCAAAAAAACCTCTTCAAGACGTCCCCCCTGCTAAGCCAACGTACCTCGGTGAAGTAGAGCACATCCTCATATGCTGACTCTATTTCCTCCAAAAAGGTGCGGAACTGCCGGTGCTTTAAGCCCCTGGATCTGATATGGTTGATGCATTTCACAACGTCAGACATCACATTGTCAAACTTAAGGCATTTGCTGCAAAGGGCCTGCTGATGGATAATGCAGTGCAAAGCAATGGCCTCTTCCACACCCTCCTCTTCCAGTTTTCTTTGAACAAGTGCCACCAGTCCATTTCTCCTCCCTGTCATTGATGGCGCTCCGTCGGTTGTTATTCCAGCAAAACTCTTCCATAGTAAGCCGGCATCCACAATGGCATCACACAGCTGGTGGAATATCTCCTGACCGGTGGTCTGGCCATGCATTGGAATTATTGTGAGCAAATCCTCCATCACTTCAAAATTGTCATCAACACCACGGACATATATTGCGAGTTGCGCAGTGTCAGTGACGTCTGTGCTCTCATCAAGAGCGACTGAGTATGAATGGAAATGTCTAGCTTTCTCACGCAGTTGATCGTAAATGTTATCCGACAGGTCAGAAATGCGCTCTGCCACTGTGTTGGCTGAAAGGCTGATGTTGCTAAACTGACCTTTCTTTTCCAGACAGACTATACTTGCAGCCTGTAACATGCACTGTTTGATGAACTCGCCGTCTTTGAATGGCTTTCCTGCCTTAGCAATCATCTCACTCACCACGTAGCTAGCTTCGACTGCTGCATCACTCTCTTTGCTTGCTTTCTTGAAAAAATCTTGTTGCCCCAGTAGACATGTTTTAAGTTTGGCGACCCGGTCCTCTCGCTCATCTCCCTGGTATTTTGCATACTCCTCAGCATGTCTAGTTGAGTAATGACGTCTGATGTTATACTCCTTGTGCACCGCAACTTTATCTGTGCATATTAGACACGTCGGAATGCCCCTGTGAGCTACAAAAAAAATATTCCGTTTCCCACGTCTCCTGAAATTGTCTGTGCTCATCGCCAACCTTTCTCTTCACGGCAGGTTTTGAAAAAGACATGTCTGGGTGACACTCCCAAAACACGTTTCAAGTGACCAACGTTGATAATTCGTGTTGTTGTCACGAGCCTGAGCTATGGTAGCCCACAAGTGTTAAAAAATATAAAACGCCCAGGGCAATGACTCACGCAGGTGCATGTGAGAAAAAGTTAGTGGAGCCGGGCCGCACTAACAGCAAGCTTTGATTTCAAGTAGGGGGCCACAAAATATCGTTCCGCGGGCCGCAATTGGCCCCCGGGCCGCGAGTCTGAGACCCCTGATCTATGAAATATAATATTAACTTGTAAAATAATTGAATGAAACAACAGAGAATATTGTGACTTTCTCTCGTGACTCCATTCATAAATCAAGTGTCCACATGTGGGGTCACAATATATACAGTTTGGGGACCCCTGCCTAAAAAATGTAAGCAACATTTAGGCAAAATAAAAATTAAATATGCACAATACTAAATTAAATGAAGTTATCCATGCCATATAAACAAATAAAAATGTCCTTACTTTGTACACATGTATTTATATAAATCTTTCCTATTTCCTGTTCAGACAGGTCAAGCAGTAGGTTTACGTTAGTCAGACCAGACAGCAGCTTTCCACAGGCAGTCCACATAAAAAAAGACATTGTTGATAATTATGTTTGTTATATGGCCTGTGGAAGAAAGAATAAGAATTTTTCTGATAATATATGAACAATTGTACCGTTTCAGCTTTATAATAGAAAATACATTGATTAATGAACCTTTACTGTCATAACATCATAACATCTGACAGAAGCCAGCATGGGAGTGGAGAAACGCAATGAAATCACTGTTGTTCTTACACATCAGGGAATCCTGATTCTCACTCATAAGGTAAGCTATTTTAAAACGAAAAACAGACCAATCTGAAAACATTTTAGGGCACATTAGACAGCTTGGACAGAAAAAATCAAGAGAAGTCTCTGGGAGCTGAGCCCCTCATTACCTTAACGCTCTAGAAATGCCACTGAACCTGATCAGAAAAATCAATAATAAATCAGAGTTCCTGGGGGCACTTGGGTCATTTCAGCCGTGAGGTTTCTCATTTGGACTTTATTTCAGTAGAATAGACAGAGATCTTTCTCTACAAGAGTATATCGGTATGATTTGGGAGAAAGTCTCTCTTCTTTTATTTTTCCTTTTAGCTGTCCCGACATGGAGGTCTTTATTTAGAAAGTAAATTGCTTTGAGAAGGCAAGGCCAAAGGGCAATTGAAATTTGGGTGTTGACATTAACACAGGAAAATAGAAAGTCACATGCATTAGAGGAGACTCTCTGTATGTGTGTGTGTGTGTGTGTGTGTGTGTGTGTGTGTCTGTGTGTGCGCGCGTGTGTGAGAGAGAGAGAGAGAGAGAGAGAGAGAGAGAGAGAGAGAGAGAGAGAGAGAGAGATCATAAACACATCTTGACTAAATGAATAACATATGAAGCATTATCAACACAGTTTGAATAGACGGTGAATGTGCTTGGCTGTTTCATCAATTCATTTTATTCTTATTTGTTATTTACTAAAAAGTGCATATTCACTTGTCAACCTATCCTTCTGTACAAATGGAGCAGTTAGCATTTCACACCAACAGCTTGTATAAAGTCTGATACCTAGTGTATATCTTGTGCTATTCACTATTTTACATATTATTAAACTCAACTGCATACCACACAGTGTTACTTTTTATACCATTGCAAATGTATACTTTTACATTTAGCAATTTGGTAGATACTCATATTTGGAGCAACTTAGAACGTGCAAACAGTTGAAGACACAACAAATATAAGCAAATAAAAAATCTGCAAAGAATCATAACCTAAACGACAAGAGACTAATGAAAAAGACAAGAGACTAATGATGGTTTATACAAATGTTAGGCTTGTCTAGACTAGGTGGTAACAAAGGACACATTCAAACCTAAGGATATAAACAATAGTATAAATGCAAGTTTTGGAATCTAAGAAATAATACAAAAGGTTAGCTCAGAAAAAAATTAAGCATTGTTCTAGAAGAGGAAGAGGAAGGCATTTAGTCTTTTGTGGAAGTAATAAAGCCACAAGGCTCATTATAGCACTGAAGGGCCAGGACACTGTAGCAGTGCATTACGAGCATGTGTTTAGATCTCAGTGAAGGACTTGTCAGTCTTCCTGAGTTGACATGTGAGTGTGTAGTTTTAAACCAGAGTACATGGATAATCTGGTTCAAAGCTCTTTGATGCATGGAATGACAAGACAGGAGTTGATTTCTTTCTGCAACAAGCCAGTGGAGTACCCTCAGTGATAACTTCAGGAGGTTAGGAACCAGACACGCAGAAGCATTGTCAGTGCTTTGTAGAGTAGATAATACATGCCATACAATGTAAAACAAGGAAGGAGGAAATCAACCCTGGAAATAACTAAAGCAGATTATGTTGTCAGGAAAGGTTGTATTGTTCCAATGTCATGAAGAAGTCAGTAGGATTTGGTTGTTTATGTAAGTGATCAAATATTGGAACTAAAAAAAAAACACTAAGCAAACAGTTTTATTTTTCAGTAGGTTTTTTAAAGGTGACAGATGACAGTGGAACCACTAGTCTGGTTCCCTAATAGGGATCTTGTAGAAACCTCTCCATGTGACACACTACATTATGACTAAAGATATACCAAAGTAATACCAAAGATTCTGAAGTTTGTATTGTTAGTCCAACACACTTACACAGTCCTCCATTCTACATACATTGATTCTTAGCAACAAATAACAGGGAGCAGAGCTTAAGTGCACTTGGATCATCACAGCAGTGTGTAACCTTGAAGGCAAGTGAGGCATAACCCATATGTGGGGGCTGTAGTGGTCCAGATCAGTGTAGAGTTAAATATAATCACTCAACCTTCTCCAGCTTGATGACTCAAGTGTTTACAAGCACATGAGTGGAGACACACAATTAAGTGCCACAAATGCAATCATGACAAAGGTGGACACACACAAACAACATTTAATTATAGCCCATATGCTCAAATGGAATCGCTCTCTTCAAGGGCTCTTATAGATTTGATTAGTGACTAAAATAACTGAAATAGGTTTTTGCTTTTTCAAATATTGACTTCATCTTTAGCCTCAGATGTTGACCATTCTGATGTTGTCCATACTGATCAATTTCTGTAAACATTATGCAACGTATAACCTGGGACCAGCAAATTATTTTATGGCACATCTCCAAAAAAAAAAAAAAACTCTGGACCTAAATATATTTCATTTGCTGTCATGTTCACCATAATTTAGTTCCAAACACATGATTTTCCTAGAAACTGTGAACAATAGGAAGTTGTTTTTAATAGTCTAATAATCAAACTACTGTAGTGTCTCCCTGTGGCTTGAAATCATAGTCTGCAAGACTGCGAAGCTAATTTTGTGCAGATTCACGGGGAAAAAGATTACCGCCTCTGTGGGGAGATTGTGATAATGATGATTATAATAACTGGATGCATTGTGCAGCAGGATCTCAGAAAAGGATGCACTGTGTCAATTTTTTCAATCCAGTCCTAGCTGATGAGGTCAAATTTTTCCCAATGCTGAACAACAATCTATGCTAAAAAGAATAATATAGTGGTTTATGTGGATAGTAAGGATATGTCAGAGGAAACTCATGTACACAGAGAGAACATGGGGAAACCCCATATAGACAGTAATTGGAGCTCAAGATTCAACAACCCCCCCTACTTCACCACCCCTCCTGCCCCACACTGTATATGTGCACTCACTGTCCATTTTATTAGAAACACCTATCAATCATTCTGCCCCCCATGACCCCCCCCCCCCCCCCCCCCCGGCAATCTTCATATGCCCAGTTTCAGTGAGCCTGTGTCTGCTGCAACCTCAGACTTCTGTTCTTGGCTGACAGGAGTGGAACCCATTGTAGTCATCTGCTGTTGGAGCCCATTCGCCTCAAGGATCTACCTGTTATGCATTCTAAGATGCTTTTCTGCTCAACATGATTGTAAAGCGTGTTTTTTTGAGTTACTATAGACTTCCTGTCTACTCATACCAGTCTGACTATTCTCCTCTGACCTCTGTCATCAACGAGTTGTTTCTTTTTTTGCCTGCCTTTTTTTTAAAAACATCATTCTGTGCTCTAGAAATGGTTGTGCATGAAAATCCTAGAAGATCAGCACTTTCAGAAATACTCAAACCAACCAAAAAAATCCATGGTCAAAGTCTCTGAGATCACATTTTCCCCATTCTGATGTTTGGTGGAAACATTAACTGAAGCTCTTGACCTGTATCTGCATGGTTATATGCATTGCACTGCTGGATACAAATCAACAAATTTCTTCTGGATGTTGGGGGCTCACCCATTTTACCATTAATAAGCTTTTCAGAAATGAATGTATAATATAATGACCAATATAACAAACTTTCTTAAGTAATATAATAACTGAAAGAAACCATTGTTATCATGTAAATGAAGTTGACCAGAATGTTAAATTGAAACTAAATGAAATTAAACCTGAGGCTTTTTGCATGAGACTAATCACCAGGAGGCACATCACAACAACACAGCCTGAGCAGCTGGTGGTTGTTTTGAGAAGTAACGTCTGGCAGCTGTTAAACGCCTTAAGACGTCATTTGCTAACCTTTCTCCAGCGGTCAACACCGCACCAGATGACACACAGCAGTGTTCATGGCAACTGAACCATGGAGAAGACACTCAGTGGGCTGCAGGCTAAAGAAAAAATAGCTAGTGTATGCCACTTGTTGCTCTGTGTGTGCTTTACCCAAATCTCACCACACAGAGACAGTTAACATGTTTTGAAATGAAAGACAGATGAGAGATGGATCATTTGCTCAGCCATAACTAAAAACAATCAAACAGCTAGAAAAGATAAAAAGAAATAAATGAAGCAGTCTCAACTGATACATCAAGGGCTTATTTGAAGAGTAGAGGTAGTATGTGTGTTTTACTATGTCCAATGCAGTACATGATTGAACTGCCACACTTCATCAAGAGCCTTCTCAATTACCACCATGTTATCAGTGAGACATTATATGTCCTTCTCTATCTGGCCTGATCCCTTCAGGAAAAAATCTGGAAATTAATGTGATCACTGTTGTGGAAATGCCAGCTTTGTGCCTCATTTTCTGGCATTCTCTGCTGCTCACACTGGGTGCTTGAAGAGTATATTTCATAATACTACTGTGTGCCGGTGCTGATCATGAGGCAAATGTTCTCAGCTTTTTAACATACTTTAAAAGATAAGTTGGCGTAGCTACTGTCATGGAATGGATACGAACGCATATGCAAGTGCAGACCTTTATTGTGAATGGTAAACCAACAATACAGACAGCACAAATATGTATATAAAAAAAATCATGAACCATGGTTACGAAGCAAAGTATACACATAGAAAAAAGGACAACGTGATAATGAAAGAAAAATTCTAGACAATGAGCATTGTGCCAGACGTAACTCTTATAGTGCTCATTAAAGCTAAAACGTGAAACAGATGCGAGCAGTCATGTGACATGATTTGTTAGGTGCAGTGGCTGATGGGAATTGTTGTCATGCCCTGGCTTTGGCGTAACCATGACATCTACAGTGTGATACATATTACTGTGCTATAGAAGTCCACTCAAATACACAACAATGCACAACTACACGCAAACCTTCTATCTTCATTCATCTATATGTAAAATTAACATCAATATAATTAATAGGAAGTTAGGAAGTTAGGAAATTCTTCTCTTTGATTAACCCCTTAAACTTCACATTTCCATTCCTCACTCTTGTAACTACATACCTTCACCATTAGTTTCACTGTAGTTAGTGATTAATTCATATAGCAGTTATTTTATAATATGCTTTAAGATGAACTACTGAAAAGTAAGACTCTTTAAGAGGCTGGTAGATTATTTATGTGCAGTCCAGTTCAAAGTAATGCTTAAATAATTGCTAATGTTAATATGAACATACAAATTCAAATCCACATCTGCAAAGCAAAGGCATAATAAATGATCTGGTATGATATGCAACAAAGCAGTATGGAAATTACTGCAGTTGCTGAATAGGCATGTTGCACTGAAGCTTCTAAAGAACAGTTCGAATATGATGTAGTACGAAGCATTGACAGATAGCCATAACTGAAAACAAACAGCAAATTCATAACCATCTTCAAAGTGGTACACATGCAGTTGTGCTTAGAAGTTTGTGAACCCTTTAGAATTTTCTTTATTTCTGCATAAATATGACCTGAAACATCATCAGAAGTCCTGAAAGTAAATAAAGAACCCAATTAAACAAATGAGACAAAATATTATACTTTGTCATTTACTTATTGAGAAATTTTCCAGTATTACCTATTTGTGAGTAGCAAAAGTATGTGAACCTTTGCTTTCAGTATTTGGTGTGACCCCCTTGTGCAGCAATAATTGCAATTAAACCATCCCAGCCCAGATGCAGCAAAACAGGCCCAAACCATGATACTACCACCAACATGTTTCACAGATGGGATAAGGTTCTTATGATGAAATGCTTGAAACATAACTGATGATGAAATGATGAAATTTCCAAACATAACTCTTCTCATTTAAGCCAAAAATTCTATATTGGTCTCATCATCCACAAAACATTTTTCAATAGCCTTCTGGCTTGTCCAGGTGATCCTGCAGAAGGGAAGCAATTTTCTTTTTGGAGAGCAGTAGCTTTCTCCTTGCGACCCTGCCATGCACACCACTGTTGTTCAGTGTTCTCCTGATGGTGGACTCATGAACATTAACATTTGACAATGTGAGAGACGCCTTTAGTTGCTTAGAAGTTACCCTGGGGTCCTTTGTGACCTCTATTACATGTCTTGCTCTTGGAGTGATCTTTGTTGGTGGACCACTCCTGGGAAGGGTATCAACAGTCTTGAATTTCCTTCATTTGTATACAATCTGTCTGACTGTGGATTAGTGGAATCCAAACTCTTGAGAGATGTTTTTGAACCTTATCCAACCTGATTAGCATCAACAACTCTTTTTCTGAGGTTCTCAGAATTCTCCTTTTTTCATGCCATGATACATTTCCACAAACATCTCTTGTGAAGATCAGACTCTGATAGATCCCTGTTCTTTGAATAAAACGGGGTGCTCACTCACACCTGATTGTCATCCCATTGATTGAAAACACCTGACTCTAATTTCACCTTCAAATTAACTACTAATCGTAGAGGTTCACATACTTTTGCCACTTACAGATATGCAATATTGGATCATTTCCCTCAATAAATAAATGACCAAGTATATATATATATATATATATATATATATATATATATATATATATATATATATTTTTTTTTTTCATTTGTTTAATTGGGCTCTCTTTGTCTACTTTTAGGACTTGTTTGAAAATCTGATGATGTTTAGACCATATTTATGCAGAAATATATACAATTCTAAAGGGTTCACAAACTTTATTAAGTCATTAAGTGCAAAAAATGTTCTGCCTCACAACCAGTGTGCTTTTCTTATCTGCTTTTCTTCACTGTGTTATCTACTTAGGCTTATTGACAGCTCTAGCTGATCAAATTTGAAATATGGCCAGTGGACAAGATTGGAAGTGCTCTGATGAATCGGCCCCTGCTAATCTGAACAGCCACAGGTGGCCAGGAGGTGTCGTGACAGCTGGTAATCCCCATGACAACACTCATCTGAAATCAGTTTGTCTGTATTGCATTCTGTGGTAGACAATTTCTGTATCCAAATTCGCCTACTTATACAATGCATTAAAAGTATATACTCTTTTTGTGAAGAAAAAGTACATACAATATATTTTTTAATTTACCATTCACTTGATTTATTTTTCCAGATTTCATGTACACATTTCTTAATTACGTCAAAAAGCAAACAGTCACAAAACTCCTCTTCCCTTGCGCAAGGAGTTGTGGACAATATTAGCAGTAAATGTGTCTACATATCCACACTTCGAAAATCTACTGGAAATTATAGACCATCCAGGTATCTTTGGGATACTTGTTTCAACATACTACCATTTGGGACACACTAATTCTAATTTCGGATAATATTTAGGAGGGATAGTATTTTCAGTAGTCTTTAAGTTTAAATTTCTTTGCAGGGTTCTGAATGCTGAAAAGTCTCATCAAGTCCCAGGCAAAGTGATTTCAAGGTTCAGCACACTTTCACTGTAATGTTAAGGAGAGTCAAATACAGATTGGTTTTATGTACAAAATTAGATGTGTCTGCGGAAGCAAACAATAAGCTATACTTCATCATGACTCTGGTTATTAGATTTGCTAGAATTGAGTGATTGACTTATATTCAAGACATGCTCCTTTTCCCATAATAGAAATGCTAATTCCATAGCAATACTCCTTTTCCAGGTGATATTATAGACTTTGTTCCCCTGAGCCTGCATAAATGTTTTGATGATAGACTTTATGCCATATTTTGGAATTGTTGGTATGGGGCAGAGTTATAGCAGGTGATTAAGTAAGAATATAAACAGGAAAGTAAACAGGAAAGCTGCAGTGGATAAAGACAGGTGCTGTGCATGATCTTTCATGACTGATTTTTGTACATTGCCCAGTAAAACAATTAGGTTTTACTAAATGTCACTACATTACTCCCATAATTACCATTTTCATGAGTGTCAGACCTTTATTTCTATGTAAAAATCAGTGCCTGAATGATGCAGTGCCTGAATGATGCAGTACATGAATGATGCAGTAATTATCAGTAAAAAAATCTGTAAAAATCTTGTATGGTAGCACTACTTGTATTGTTCTCTGCTTGATATATCGCTTTGCTTGTATCTTTCTCATTTGTAAGTCGCTTTGGATAAAAGCATCTGCTAAGTGAATAAATGTAAATGTAAATGTAATTAGCATGTAACTTTACATTGTGTACATTCTATATGCATGTACTCATTATTTAGTTATGCTCATGCTTAACAGGAGAGAGGTTGGGTGTTAGGATTTTATACAAAAATGCTTTTGGCTAAATGATTGATTAACATTCTACATACTAATCTGATTTGCTAACAAATTAGTGGAGTAACACACCAAGATCCTGCATAATAATGTATATGGTATAAGCTTTTGTCTTTTTTCTTTATACGTGTATCGTGACCAAGACTCAATAGTTTCTCATGATCCCACTAAATACATGCCTCAAACTGCCAAATGAATACAAAAGTCAGATGTTTTTGTAAACTGCAATTCCAGTGTCAAATCAATTATGTAAAAAATTAAGGAGAAATGAATGTAGCAGATAAAGAACCTTGAACAAGAACCTTGTTTGACACTGTAATAGACATCTAATGACATATGCAGCCAGGGATTTAAATAAATCAACAATGCATTACAAGGAGAAGTATAATAAAGTGCCCCTATCAGAATGCAGGTCAGAAGCAGCAGAGAAAAAAACATACTTTACATTTTCATTTAAATAATGCTTTAATATCCTGTTTCATCCAACAATACATTAAATATATTAAATTCCACAGATTACACATGAAAAATCTGTTTAATTTGAAAGCCCCTGTCATATTTTTGTTCATTTATTATTCTTAAACATGGTTTAACCATGGTTGAAGGTTCAACCTTAACATTGGATTTTCACTGAGTGTAATCATATATCTAATTAAATATGAAAGTTGAACAGAGAAAGGTAGCTACTCGCATGTGAGCTCTGCTGTCCACTGGAGATGGACATAGACCATCCACTTTACTCTGATACAGAATTTACAAGCACATTTCTCTTTTTTAACCCATTTCCCCAAACCTCCAATGACAAATAATTATTCTTGCTGACAGCTTGCCATCATTCCTGATTTCCAGTGGACTTTACCGGCATATTTCAATTCTGTTTGGATTAAGCAGCAGAGAAGATGAGCTCCAAATCAATTTTCCAAATGAAAACACAGGGCCCTGTTTCCTAACTCCCCACCAAAGAATTATTCCCATCCATCTGTTTAGACAAGGTTGTCCAGTGTTGCCTGCAAAGGTGACTGAAAGAAAACAAAAACCCTTGCTGGAAAGCGTGGCAATAAAAACGTAATGCTGATTCTGGCCAAGGATAACGCAATTTATTAAAATTATATCGAGTAAATGAATCAAATGTGTCAGTGCTGTGTACACATCACTGCAGTCTAAGTGTAGCTCAACATTTTGAGTACAGCACCAGTATAATATTGCTGCTTATCAGATCTGTTATTTTGCTTTATAATGGCTCTTATCTATTCCCTTATGTGGGCTTGTGTGGACTACTAAAAACAGAAATGGTAATGCTGGTAAATACAACAGCTTATAGATGAGAAGCAGGAGTGCTCCAAAAGGAATTGCTATAGAGGGCCCTCCAGTGGAAAACTCCAGCAATAATTAAAACATGTAATAATAATAATAATAATAATAATAATAATAATAATAATAATAATAATAGTTTAGCATGATTATTATAATAGAGTCAATTTCCACATCATGATAATTTCTGTGATGTCAAATCCTTGGATTGTGACGAATTATACCTAATGAGTTCCAAAGAGAAAAGGCTGCTTAATTAAATACTGAATTTACACACCAAAAAGGCCTCAAAAGAGGTTCCAGCTTTTATGCTGTTAAATAAAGTCAAATTGTAAGAGGAACTTCATAAGTACTACTCCACTGAAGACACAAAAGAGAACGTGCAAAGAATGCCCCAGTGATCACTGGTGAAACGACCACATGTCACAAGTCTCTTCAACCCACCAGTGTCATGGTGTCTGGCCGTAGCTGAGTGCCCTCTCTAGCCGCTCGCATGTAAACGCGGTCGAAACGCAGTCGTGCAGAGAAAGGGAGTCCTTTGTTATTATTATTGACAGTGTCCCAGGTGTACTTGCAATCCTCTGGCTCTCCAAGCATCTCCCATACATCTGTAATGCCATCAGGGAGACCTCCTAACTTCTTCACCTAATACACAATACAAGCAAGTCAACACATGCAACATACCAGGTTCAGAGATATCAGTTTACAAACATAATAAGCATGAGGTTAGACATCATGCTATCATGGTGCAGTCTAAAAACTGCACACACACACACACACACACACACACACACACACACACACACACACACACACACACACCTCCCAGTCTCTCATGTTGGTGTCTCCTCCAAATATGACTGTCTGGCTGTCTGGTGCCTCTCTCATCCTCTTCCAGACCCTGCGCAGCTGGTTCAGGCGCTCCTGTGAGCTGGCCTTTAAGCTCTCCAAGTGAGAGGTCATAATACAAAGCTGATGGCCTAAGAAGTTTACCTGGGCACACACACACACACACACACACACACACACACACACACACACACACACACACACACACACACACACAGAGATAAGGGCCACTTTGGGAACACAGCAAAGGTAAATAACTATTCCATTTGTTCCACCTGTACAGCTTTCTATAAACATAATTGTTTGCTTTTGACAGGGAGTGTTCTGTTGCAAACTAAATTACAGCTTTTATTACTGTGAGATCAGTAATAGTGCTAGAGACAAAGCAGTAAAGTACAGAATGACATTGGCCAAATGTCAATGTCCTACACTTTGTTTGTACAAACAGAGTAATAACACCCCAAAACATTTGTCATTAAAAACTGAAATGAATTGCTTTGTACGAATAAATCATGTCGGTCTTGCTGAAAAGTATAATGCATCTGTCTAAACTGGTAATATGATCGGAATAATCTCGTACAACTATGGTATCAGGATGTGCCATGGCACCCAATTACTGAAATGCAAATCAGTCAAGCAGGTTTCTACCTTTCAACAGAGGTTTTCTGTTGTACACAAGTACGGCATGTTAGTACAACAACCACACACACACACACACACACACACCCCTTGTGGTAAGAGTTCATTAGCAGATAAATAACAATACATACAGCTATAGTGCTATTGACATTACCTTGATGACTAAATATTCATGTCCCGACATATACTAAAATATTATTGCACATGGTTGTTGTACAAACCTGTTGCCAAGGGAAAATGTCTTATTGCAGAGAAATCTCCAAACTTTGCCAGAACTGTCATATGTACACAATAGACAATGTTATTCTTCTGTCAGTAAGATTCCATGGTATGAAAATGGATAAAGAATATTCTTTAACTATCTGTTCATAAACTCATAATCAGTCATCATCCAAAAACACCCTCCAAATGCCCCCACTGTTCAACACTTCAAGAGCTTATATAGTGCAGCATGAGGAGAGTCACCAGCAGACCGTAACATTCCTTTACTGATTCGAATAATGTGACGTCTCCGTATTTGTGTGCCATTACACGTTGTCCGTAATTACAGAAGAGTTGATCAGAGGGGCACTACAGAGGCGGAACTACAAATGATTTTAAAATTCCTTATTCTAACAGTTTGGAAGGGTGTGTTACAATTTTCAGCAATACTAATGTGATTTATTCTTACAAAGCCTTTCATTTCTTTTTCTTTTTTTAAACTAAAAATGTAATTGCGCTTTAATGACTTATTAATTACTGAGATCTTGGATCACGTGCCTAACAGCATCCTTTTTCTGTTAGTTTCACTGAATAATTCATAGAATTACTGAATAATATGCTTTAAAACAGATAACTATAGTAAGCAGAGACTGTAAAGGGTTATACCTATAGTTAAAAACTAAAAGACAAACACTGTTCAAGACCTAGAGGGTTTTTTCCATGTTAATTCTAGACACAGGTCTCACATACCTATGTTGCACTGATGCATTGAAACACCATTTTAAGAAATGTTTCATTACGACATTGTGTTTCAAACCCTCTAACGAGTACAACCTTTTCAAATGGCTTAAGACAATACAGGTGAAACTGATATGCAGCATGTAAAAGTAAACATATTGTATAGGTTGGCCAGTAGAAATAGCGCATTGGAAGCTCACCTCAGCCATTAACAGATTCCTCCCCATTTCTGTAGTGGGATAATTCACAATGTTCCTCTGAACTAATTCAATTCTGCACCTTCTAAGCAGTATTCCAGTAAAATAGCCATCATCACTGCCTAGAAAGAAAATTTCATCAAAGTCATCATTTACATTTTACATTACAGCATTTGGCAGACGCCCTTATCCAGAGCGACTTACAATTATCTCATTTATACAATTGAGCAGTTGAGGGTTAAGGGCCTTGCTCAAGGGCCTAGTAGTGGCAGCTTGGCAGTGTTGGGATTTGAACCACTGAGCTACCACTTCCCTAATTCAATTCTGCTAAGCAGTATTCCAGTAAAATAGCCATCATCACTGCCTAGAAAGAAATGTTCATCAAAGTCATCAAAATGACTTGTATATCACATAGACATTTCATAAATGCAAAAAAGAAAATAGTCTCACCTGGCAAAAACTCATAATCTGTCATAATCTCTTTTAAAATCTTTAGGTAAGGTGGGATAAGCTCTTGCAGTAGGACCACATCTGCACGGTACCTTACAAAAATGAAAAAAGGCTAACATTTCTAAGACAGCTTTCTGAAGAAAATCAGTGGTTGATACTGATGTGAGTGCATTTATCTGAATTCACATGAGAATGAATACAGCAGTCATTTAAGTACGTGAGTCAAATATACTGAGAAAACAGCACTCACTTTCCTAAATGAAACAACAGGCTTGGGATCCGTTCTCTGATATCTTCAGGATCCAGGCCGTCTATGTTCCAGGTGAGCACAGTGAGCTTCTCCGGGTTTCTGCTCTGATCAGGAGCACAGTCTTGGCCTTCATCTACAGATGTCTGGCCTTCATACAACTGTTTATATGAGAGTTTGGCAGGTTTAGTCTGGGTTGATTTTGATTCGGTAGGCTGTGTGTGAATGCGCTCTAGTGAAGGAGTTTGAGTAGCCTGGTTCTGGGACATGTTTTTAAGAGTCTCTGTCTGGGTCGAATGGTCACAGGTTAGAGTCGGCATGTGCTGGGGCTTTAAGCACTGTTTTTCTTTGTCAGATGGATGATAAGTGTTATGCGGTGTAATGATTTGGTCAGAAGCCCTTTCTGTCCTTTGTTTATTTCTCACACGTTTTTTCTTCTTGGCAACTTTTCCTTGAATCTTTGCTTCAGATGTTTTATTGCTTTCTTTGTCGCCCCCTGCAGGAATTTCTGTGGATGCAAGACTGTAAAAGAAATACAGGCAATACGAACGTGTGCATGGACAGCAGTAATCTGATTATTGACCTTACTCTGAGTAAGGTCCTTTCATGTACCCGTTTTACATGTTTTAGAACGATTAACAGCACACGTCATTACGTCACCACGCCACGCCGAACGACGTTCCCTCCAGAATTTCACGTATCAACATACAGTTCGTCTTCGTTATGGTATCATATACAGTTTTGGGTGTTTTCATTTTTTTTTTTTTTTAAATTACGAACACTTCAAGCGCGTTAATTATTTGTCATGCTATACGTGCTAATAGATAACTGCTTGAAACTGTGGGCTACGTCCCAAACCGCGTACTTACATCGAGGTGTATTACAAAATCATTAAGGTGTGTACATGTCTGTAATACACGTCGGTAATGCGACTAAAACAGGAATACTCCACATGTCTTAATTCGATTTGTGTTTACTTCGAGTATGACCTGAATCAGATTACGGTCATTAAAAATTGCTGTTTACATGGTAGTTTCTTAATAAGAATATTGTCTTAAACTGGTTAATATTGGATTATTGTTGTCCATATGAACGTACAGAATATAAATTCTAGTATTTTCTTAAAATAAATAAACTCAAACCTAAATCCTCACTTATAATTGTGCATTATTGAGGGTTTTTAAAAATATATATATTATTATTATTTTTTATTATCAAATCTCTCAATACAACCATCCAGTGACATAAGTAACCATATTTCAAAAACTAATAACTACAGTATAGGACGTAAAACAGTGCGGCCAAATCCATATTGTACAGAGAGGACTAAAAAAATATTTTCAAAACCGATTGGATCCTTACCTTTGTTCATGGTTTTGCTTGTCCTCCATTCTGAACGTGTACGTCAGGGTTTCTTGGTTTCGTTTTCAGTTTTCATTAGCGAGCTCTACACCCGCGCCAGCAGAGGGCGCCACAGTGGACACGGTCACGGCGTAATACAACCGAAAACAATCTTGTGTTGCTTAGAGCAGTGATTCACAAACGTTTTGCCACCAGGGACCCTTTTAACCCCCTTTGAAATTCACCGACAGTCCACATACTCATTAGGTCCAAGAAAAAATTCCCTGTTAAAAAAAAACAAAACAATAGAAAACCTCATTTAATTTGTAATGATCGTAATGGTTATAATGGGAATAGTAGTAGTTTTAATGGAAGCTGTAATAGTCCCTCTGGGTCTCTAATGGTAATTTGTTGGCTTCTATTGGTGGCATGTTATGCCTATAGTGGATACCAATAAAGACCAATAATGGTAATGGTTTTAATGTTTACCTGATGGTTTGTAATGGTATTTGCAGTGAAAACCATTAGAATATCTGTGATGGTTATAATCTTGCCTTTGCATTTCTTTTTTTTTTTTAAGTTAAGGAGGCTTGGGTGAAACCCATTCAAGTCAAACCGTCAAGTCAATAAGTGTGATAATGTTGAGTTGTGATTTATTTTATATATATATATATATATTTTTAACCCTCCTTAAAAGTTACATCCATTATGTTATTGGTCAAAATGACTTCCACAGTTTAAATACATACAATAATCCCAATGAACAGCTTAAAACAGTAATAACAAGAAATATTTGCCTATAAGTTCATGACCCTAAATGAGGAAAGTAAAAGAGAAAAGAGAATCAAAGAGAAAAAGAAGGATTAACCGGTATTTCAGACATCTCAAATGTGGAAATGGTCAAATTGATCCATAACATAATCGGAGGGTTAATATAATATAACATAATACTACATTTGTAATAATACATTTGTAATTCTAAAACAATGTATTAGAATATATTAATAAGTGTATTGTTTCTGTTCCTGCTGTTTATATAATGTATTTAAGTCTACTTTAATATTATATAATTAACTATATAAAATTAGTACACAGTAAATCCTGCTGACATTCAAAATCAGCTGATGTTTCTGTCAGAGTATGAATTATTTTTTCGCAATTTCCTCACTTTCTGTATAGTAACTAGTTGATTGTTAACAGTACTGAAATTATTTTTTGGGAAGATCACTTATTTCACTCTTGATAAGCATAATTGTTTTGTACAGTAGGAGATTACTGAAGAGAAGGAGTCTTGTATCAATTTAATTGATAAAGGATTTCATGTTTTATTCATTTAGCTCTGTATAATAATAATAATCAGGGGCGGACTTAGCACTAGGCAGAGGTTGGGCCCCCAGAACCCAAGGCTCCCTAAAAACACATATACACGTATATGTATATGTATATGTATACACACACACATATGTGTGTATATATATATATATATATATATATATATATATATATATATATATATATATATATATATATATACATACACACACACACACACACACACACACACATATGTATGTATATATATATATATATATATATATATATATATATATATACACACACACACACTCACATGCTCCACAGCGCGCTGCATAAAGGGGAACTCGTAACAGAACCTCGGCCAAGGGCACTCCTTCCGGAGTGCCATGAAACATCCATCTCCATTGGCGGCCCTGGCCCCCTGGGCAGAATGTCCCAAGCAGAGCCTGAAGACCGCACGGCGCTCTTGGCGAAACAACAAGGCAGAGCGACGTCCATGGCGGAGCAGGGAAGCAGAGCGACGTCCTCGTTGGAGCATGGAGGCAGAGCGACGACCTCTGCTGGGCAGGCAGGCTGAGCGACATCCTCGGTGGGGCATGAAAGCGGAGCGACGTCCTCGGCTGACCAGGGAGGCTGAGCGACGACCTCGGCTGACCAGGGAGGCTGAGCGATGTCCACAGCTGACCAGGGAGGCTGAGCGACGTCCACAGCTGACCAGGGAGGCTGAGCGACGTCCACAGCTGACCAGGGAGGCTGAGCGACGTCCACAGCTGACCAGGGAGGCTGAGCGACTTTGAGGTAGCTGAACAGTGGGGGATCCTTGAGTCCGGTAGGAGCTGGAGCGACGTCGCTCACGGAACGTGGAGGCAGAGCGACGTTCTCCACTGAACAAGAAGGCTGAGCGAGATCCATAATAGGGGAGAGAGGGTGGGAGTTGGTCTCAGCCCTGATCACAGACTCCCCCTCCTGTCGGTGTGGCATGGCGTAGTCCTTTGTGAACATTGCCAGTGGTGACCTGGTGCTTGGTCTGTCCCGCTGCGGCAGCCCGAACATGCGGTCATTCTGAGTGAGTAGTTCATCTGTCCTTCTTCCCTGCTCCAATAGTCCTCTATACCACTCCTCATATGCTGCAAACCAGGCGTCCATCTTGGTGATCTGCTACTTCTGATAAATGGTCTTTCATTCTGTCACGTATTGAGGTTGCAGCTCTGGAGTTGAGATCACCTCATAGATCTCCGGCTGGGGCTCTGAGGTCACCAGGTGAACCCTGGGCATGGGCAGAACTTGGGCGGCCATGTCGGCAGACTCGGGCGTGGGCAGAACTTGGCTGTGCGTGTCGGCAGACTCGGGCGTGGGCAGAACTTGGGTGACCGGGTCGGCAGACTTGGGCATGACATCAGGAACTTGAGACTTGACTTGGACTACCGAGACTGGAGACTTGACTTGGACTACCGAGACTGGAGACTGGACTTGGACTACCGAGACTGGAGACTGGACTTGAACTACCGAGACTGGAGACTGGACTTGGACTACCGAGACTGGAGCTGGACTTGGACTTGGACCTCAGGGATTTGAGACTTGACTTGGACTTGGACTTCAGAAGCTTGAGACTTGACTTGGACCTCAGGGACTTGGTTGCCCGTGTTAACATCAACTTGGTGGCTCATGCACTCATAATGCATGTGGAATGGAAGATCAGCACTGTTCACCACATTAACTCCCTTCAACAGCTCATCCAAGTTGTAGCTCTGCCCTGGTTCTCCAAACTCCCTCAGAAACAAGTCTGAAAACTGCCTATTGTCCTCCAGTACCCGGGGTCTCATAGCTGCTACTCGCTGTGCCCACTTGCGAGCTGGGCCAAAAAAATCAGGACATCATGAACTTAATCCATTATCTCACCCTTGGCTTCAGGTCAAACAGGCTTGAGAAGTAACTCTGGCAGTCGATCAAAAAATAGTCCGGATAACCAAAGAAGCCATCATACCAATCGGGAAGATCCATGAAAGTCCATTGCGAGAACTGCATAGAATCCAAGGCGGGGATGATTGGCGTGGACCTCCGGGTTCTACGTTCTTGTGCTGCATCCATGATCGGCGGAATGTTCTGTCACGTTTCGTGACGCAACGGAGATAAGGTAGGATGCAAGCGCAGGTTGAACAACAGTTTTATTTCAAGAGAGACAGGCAGACAAATCCAAAACGTGATCCAGAAACGTAATCCAGTAACATGCAAGGTTCAGGTGATCGGCAAACAGGCATAAACGAGGCAAGGCAGGAATCAACGTCGAGGTCTCGGGATACAGGATCGATATACCAAACATGCAACAGAAACAATAGCGAGGGACTGGTAGCGGAGAAACCAGCGTGAATTTAACAAACGAAACTACACATGACATGAACTATAGACTAAGACTAAGACTAAGACTAAGAAACGAAACATGAAACTATGGACTGTGGTTATCTATCGTAAGAACTCTAAACTAATCGACTATCTAACTCATTCATTCAACATTCCGCGTTGTGTGCTGGGAGGCGCGCGGTATATATGCAGAGATAATCAGCCTCGTAATGGCTGACGGCTGAGGACGATTCAGACACACGTGAGACTACAACCAATGACAGAACGGGGAAGAGACATGACAGAAACATAAACAAATGCACGTGTAGAAATGTCACGACTGTCCACAAGGGAAAATGCGCTCGCGCTCACATGCTCCACAGCGCACTGCATAAAGGGGAACTCGTGACAGTAAAGTAGTGAGTGTACAGCTTGTTTAACAGTATAAATTTGCTGTCCCCTCAAAATAACTCAACACACAGCCATTAATGTCTAAACCTCTGGCAACAAAAGTCAGTACACCCTTAAGTGAAAATGTCCAAATTGGGCCCAAAGTGTCAATATTTTGTGTGGCCACCATTATTTTCCAGAACTGCCTTAACCCTCTTGGGCATGGAGTTCACCAGAGTTTCACAGATTGCCACTGGAGTCCTCTTCCACTCCTCCATGATGACATCATGGAGCTGGTGGATGTTAGAGACCTTGTGCTCCTCCACCTTCCGTTTGAGGATTCCCCACAGATGCTCAATAGGGTTTAGGTCTGGAGACATGCTTGGCCAGTCCACCTTCACCCTCAGCTTCTTTAGCAAGGCAGTGGTCGTCTTGGATGTGTGTTTGGGGTCGTTATCATGCTGGAATACTGCCCTGCGGTCCAGTCTCCAAAGGGAGGGGATCATGCTCTGCTTCAGTATGTCACAGTACATGTTGGCATTCATGGTTCCCTCGATGAACTGTAGCTCCCCAGTGCCGGCAGCACTCATGCAGCCCTAGACCATGACACTCCCACCACCATGCTTGACTGTAGGCAAGACACGCTTGTCTTTGAACTCCTCACTTGGTTGCCACCACACACGCTTGACACCATCTGAACCAAATAAGTTTATCTTGGTCTCATCAGACCACAGGACATGGTTCCAATAATCCATGTCCTTAGTCTACTTGTCTTCAGCAAACTGTTTGCGGGCTTTCTTGTGCATCATCTTTAGAAGAGGCGTACTTCTGGGACGACAGCCATGCAGACCAATTTGATGCAGCCTAGGCCATCTTTATGTAGAGCAACAATTCTTTTTTTCAGATCCTCAGAGAGTTTTTTGCCATGAGGTGCCATATTGAACTTCCAGTGACCAGTATGAGGGAATGTGAGAGCAATGATGCCAAATTTAACACACCTGCTCCCCATTCACACCTGAGACCTTGTAACACTAACAAGTCACATGACACCGGGGAGGGAAAATGGCTAATTGAGCCCGATTTGGACATTTTCACTTAGGGGTGTACTCACTTTTGTTGCCAGCGGTTTAGACATTAATAGCTGTGTGTTGAGTTATTTTGAGGGGACATCAAATTTACACTGTTATACAAGCTGTACACTCACGACTTTACATTGTAGCAAAGTGTCATTTCTTCAATGTTGTCACATGAAAAGATATAATCAAATATTTACAAAAATGTGAGGTGTGTGTGTGTGTGTGTGTGTGTGTGTGTGTGTGTGTGTATATATATATATATATATATATATATATATATATATATATATATATACATATACATATACATATATATATAATTATTAATGCTAAATAACGTATGCTGAAAATGTAAATATCGATGTTAAAACAACTGAATTCCTAGTTCCAATATTTTACATGACAAAAATCACTAAATTCGCCCCTGGTAATAATAATAATAATAATAATAATAATAATAATAATAATAATAACAGGAAAGGGTGTAACGACACATTTCAAGCAGTTCTCTCTGTCTCTCTCTCTCTCTCTCTCTCTGTCTCTCTCTCTCATGTTTCCATGATGTTTCCCTCCGCCCTCCATCACCACTCCCTCCATCCGCACTCTCTCTCCTCCCTACCTCCATATCATACACGCACACATACAAACACGCGCGCGCGCGCTTTCGTCTCGGCGCATCTTCATCCTCGCAGTTTTGCCATGTCGCATACTGTCGCCCTGTATACACTGGACATCATGGTAAGCCACTAAGGGATGTTGGGTAATGATGTTGTGTTGTATCAGTATAATAGCTGTGAACTCTCAAATCCTGATCTCGGTTTATATCTTGTTTATTATATTTCCTCTGTGTATTTATAATCTCAGTTTAGTTAGCAGTCTCTTGATTCGGTGTAGGAGCTCCTGTAAAGGATGCCAGCAAGGACAGATGGTCGCTTCTGTTATAAAACATTTATTATATGCAAGCATAATTAGGCTGGTATTCTCGTTCATTTTTTCCATAATAAAATGGTGCGGCTGTGTTGGTTGCTAATAACAACAGCAAGGCTAATCTGGCTGGTTGCTATAGCATACATGGACTTGAAGGGAGAAAATGACAGTTTTCATTGAGATAGTTGAAAGATTTTTGAAAGATGTAGAATAACTCGGGTGGGGCTTTGTTTATATAACCCTTAACAGCTCCTTATTTACTGGTTAGTTTTATGAGTTGTGTATTTAAAGTGAGACCTCATATAAATCAAAAACTCACAATACAACAATTGTCCTGTGAGTTCACAGGTTAGGATGACAGAAAGATGGCAGGTGGCCAGTTATTAAGCCTGGTGTGTAATGTTTTTTTAATCTGTCTATCATGCCCTCAGTATATCTGAGATGTTTCTGTTGTTCAGTGAGCTGTTTTAAATCAGTCTGCCTCTTTTTGACCTTTTTAAGAGATCAGCACATTGAACTGATGATCAACAGGGCCAAACCCTCAGCGGAAACTGTGTCGGCATAATGAACTTTACTCCCATCCTTTCACTCTACCTGATCCTGCACAACATCAGAGGTAAGAATATTGTATTTCACATTTACACTGTAGCTCCAGCAACTGTGAAGAACCAGAGCACTAATCAGAAATTGCTTGTTGTAATTACTTTAGTTTTTTAAAAATACAGGGGAAGGTGTTACAGTTATATTGAGAACACACCCATTAATTTCAGTGCTTATAACTTTAGATGGGCTTATTAGTGTTTCAGTTCTCATTACTCTTTTTATGGTTTACGCCATATAACTAATTGGGTGGCTGTGGCTCAGGTGGTAGAGCAGGTTGTCCACTAATCATAGTGTTGGGGGTTCAATTCCCAGCCCACATGACTCCATATGCTAAGGTGTTCTTGGGCAAGACACTGAACAAGTTGCTCCCAATGACAAGCTAGTGCCTTGCATGGCAGCTCTGCTACCATTGGTGTGTGAATGTGTGTGAATGATAACATGAGAACTGCTAAGGTTAAAAAAGCACTATATATGTTCAGACCATTTACTGTTTACTATTTAACTGTTCTTAGAAAATGAAATGGATCAGCATTTATGAATTCTTTTGTTAGGAAATTCTATATTAAATGTGTATTTCATCGCAGTTTTTTAAATTGATGCAGCCATCTGGTAAGAGTTATGAGTCACCTGGGTAAATGTTACATAATCACCACTCACCATCAGTTAGTACTGCCTTTACATTTAGAATTTTGTCTGATGGTGATTCTCATTTTCCTCTGTTTTCAAGGTTTTTTTTTTTTTTTTTTTTTTTTACTAACTATCCAATTTGCTGGTAGTGTGTTTATGAAATATGATAAATAAAATTTTGTCACTGAAGACCAAACAGTGCTTAAATATTGCTTAATGCAGGACTAAGGCTATACAGCAACTGGTAAAGTGACTCTTGTAAATGCCTATTTCTTGTGCTGTACAGTAGATGTGTTAGCAGGGCAGTGCTGGCAGGGGCCAACGTATTCTGAGATGGTAGTGTCTCCCGAGCTGAGGAGCAGCAGCATCCTGAGGGTTCCTGAGGTGTTGACTCTGGCCCAGTGTGTAGGTGCCTGCTGTGATCTTCCAGGCTGCGACCTGGCCTGGTTCTTTAAGAGACACTGCTACATCCTCAGCTGCCAGCAAAAAGAAAACTGCCAGCCAAAAAAGATGCCTGGGACAGACTCACGGTTGTCCTTCCTACAGCGCCGACGCCCACAGACCCTGGTCCTGCAGTCCCTGGTACGGGGCGAGCCTTATGCCAGTCATTGGCATCCATTGCCCAGACGTAGGGGCCCAGAGAACCCTCTGAAGGACCTGGCTTTGCTGGAAGACATTCAAAATTTGGACAGCAACAATGCAATGGAGTATGATGAGAATTACAGGATTGTGGAGGATGACATCAGTGAAGAGAGGACTGCCTCAAAGATGGAACAGGAGAATGGTCAAAGACTACATGACTGGCCTATTGATGAAAGAGATGGATTTAACTTCTCAGAGACAGAGGGAGGCAAAAAAAATTTCTCTGTAATGGAGAGCACTGAGGATAGCCAGGTCACTCCCAGTTCCTCTCTAGTAGTGACAGATGGAAGCAGAACACCTCCCATTCCAGAAGAACCTTCATGGAGTCCTTCAACATTGAGTTTGCCTACTGTAAAAGTATGTTTTACTGAGCAATTTATACATTAACAATAACAAACTGTTATTGGCTACTGAATGTGAATTGCGCAGTTGTTTATCATTACAAACAGAACATCATATTCTGTAATCAGTAGAATATCTGACCAAACTATTATACCATACACACCAAATGCATTGCCATTATATCCATTATAATCTCTTTATCCTAGGTTGCTCATGTTGCTGGTTATTTCTTCTGCTAAAATATCAACATAAAAACTAATTGTATGTCATTTGGAAAGTGACTCTGTGCTGATAAGAAGAATGAGATGAGATGATTTGATTAGACATAATATAATTACATATCTTGATAATTATATCCCAGCTTGTTAGATAGCTGGGGTCAGAGCCATGATACAGCACCACTGAAGCAGTTGAGGGTTAAGGATGTTGCTCAAGGGCCCAACAGTGGCAGCTTTTCAGCACTCAAACTGATAAACATGAAATCTAACATTTCATGTCAGTCAGAGAACTGTATAGCTTTGATCCAAATAGAGGTACACTACTTAAATTTGGGTTGTACAAAAATGGGAATGTAGAACTTCAAGAAAGAGAGTTGGATATGGACTTGGAGAATTGGAGCTGGACTTCCTAAACAGTCATGATAGGTCTTTGTTAATGTGCTGACTCAGTCACGCTGTCTTTTTATTGTTTTTTGTGATGCCGGTAAGAAAGAAGAGTACCGCAGTTAGGGTTGATGAATTAAATAACCACACTCTGTTTAATATCACTTATTGGAAGTTGTTTGGTCTTGTGTGGCTGAAACCGAAGGTTTAATTACATCTTTTCCAGAATGAGGAGGATCAGTTTAACATCTCTTTCACGGGTTTGGACCCAACAGCCATGCCACGGGTGATAAGTGCAGATCTGTCCAAACTGAACCCAGTTAACACCTCTCTCCCATCTACACTTAACCTGGGATCCACAACCCCCAGAACCTCTTCACTTTCAGGTACACTAGTACAGCAAGATATCACGTGTTATTTTTCCACAATAAAAAAAATGAATAGTTTTCTTTTTCACACATATATTCAGCTCCTCATGAACATGTTTAACCATGCATCAGACAAAACTTATATTTATCTTTGCTTCTATAGCTAATGTTGAGCTTTATTTCAGACATAGAAACTAAAAAAGTGTTAGTAATAGAAAGTAATAACAATACTAAATGAAAATATTCTTTTGCAAATAAAAACAAACAAACATATTGGACTTGAGTACTTTATTTTGTTCATCCTTGTTTTTCCCTATTTATGTTAGTATTAGTTAGTTAGTAATATTATTCATAATATTTGGTACAGGCAATAGTTTGTTTTGGACATATGGCGTCAAGCAAATATCTTTTTATGGGGTGGGATTTTTTTCTTCCATTTTGGTACTTTGTCAATTCCCACCTTCTGGCTAGCTCTTTCCCTGTGACACAACATTTATAAATGCTAGAACGTGTGTCCTCCAAGACGCATAAATCCAGCCACCACATCTATTTGAACTGCTGGTCATGTTACATAACAGGGCAGCTGAACACACTCAGAGGAACTGCCATGTTCCTCGTGAATGAGCTCAAATACCTCCACAGGCTATTGTCATTTTGATGGAGGAGAAAGGAGAGAGAGTAATGCCATCCCTTCCACCCAGAGAGCACATCCTCTCCTGGCCTCCTGGCCATGGATAGCTGCAGGTTTGTCAGGATTCCTATGAATGAGATGTTGAGCTACCTGGGTCATTTCCTTCCATAATCAAACTGTCATGTAAATTTGTAGAAAAAAATGTATACTTTGACTTGTTGTCTGGTGCATTGCTCTTACTATTGTTTTGGATATAAAACAGTATTGGTCTGCCATCTATGTTATGTTAGGCTTGAATGTAAATAAAAATGTTCATAAAAACTTTAAATAATAACCATAGACATCATATGTGGTTATATATGTTTTATCAATAACATCAATACCTTATCTTTCAGTAGAAGCCCTGGTTGTGTCTATTGGAGATGTTCGTGATATAACACTACCTGAGAATGCTGTAGAACTCACTGCCTCAATCGATTCACAGACTGAAACTGGTATACTGATATTTGTATATTGTGCAAGCAGGAATTAGAGATAAACTACTATGCTTGATGACACATAATGTTTTATTGGAAACATGAAACGTGTTCTTGTGTTTACTCTTAGAGAACCCTTTTACATATGAATGGAGTTTTGTTAGTGCACCAATTGGACATCCAGGAGTGATGGAGGGAAAACGCAAGAGGACTGTAAAAATCTCTGAGGTAAGACTTCATACTAGAAATCCAGGATTTTGCAACTATATGCTTATGCTTGCACTTTAACACATTAAATGGCATGTTGTAGCTGTCTGCAGGTGTGTATGTTGTCAAAATAAGTGTGACAGGAAAGCAGGCTTATGGGGAAAGTGCTGTAAACTTCACAGTGCATCCTGGTAAACACCTCTCTGTCTTGACTGTATTTTGTCATTTTGTCATGTAATATCATTTGAGTACCTGCCAGCTGTGGTTCCAGACTGCTGAATTCCTTTTGTTCTACAGGGGTTAACCTGAATATGCCACCTAAATCAGTTGCTCTGCCCAAACACCAGGATGTATCTCCATCAGTTGATACCATTGTCTTCATTAATGGCAGCCGTATGTTCTTCTATCTTCATTTAATCCACTGATAAATGCTTAGAAACAAAGGTGTTTAGTCTTAAATCAATTTAAAGTATCTCAGCAGTCAGAAAAATGTTTCATATAGGTTCAGTAACCGGTGCTTTGATAAGGTTTTATTCTTTCTGTCCCTTGTCAGAGAGCTCCGATGATTCAGGTATAGTCAGTTACCTGTGGGAACAGGTGGATGGACCATTGTGGAACAGTGATGGTCCTATGAACACATCTGTACTCAAGCTGCAGAACATCCCTCCTGGAGACTACACATTTAGGTGCAAGGTTCACATTCTTATAAGCACAAAATCCATCCATACCACAAGTGTATTTGTAAACTCTCTCTCTTTTAGATGACTCTGAGCACTCTACAGAACAATATGCTGCATTAAAAAAAATGCTTTGAGCATGCTGTGATTCCCCAAGTCTGAATTTATATATTTACTTCACATTCTTTATTGCAACACAAACAGGAAATGATCTCAAGATGTTTGCTACTTTTTACTCTCTCTGTTTTGTCCCTGAAAGCTATAAACTGTGACTCACTCGCTGGTAAATGATTCTTAATTTGTACTCCCCTGATTAGCTTACTGCCCCCTGGTGCCCTGTCCTGATGTTTATGTCATCCTGGTTCAGGCTGATGGTGGTGGATTCTAAGGGGCTAAATGACTCAACCACTGCTACAGTGAGAGTCAGCAGTCCTAAAGATGAGCCTCCAGTGGCTATAGCTGGCACTGACCAGGTCATCAGGCTTCCTATGAACCACCTGACTTTGTGGGCCAACCAGAGCACAGATGATCATGCCATCAGCAGCTTTCTGTGGAGCCTTCAGCCCAGCAGCCCGGCCAAATCAGCAACGATACAGGTGAAAAATTATAAGCTTAACATGTGTATAGCACTCTCCCTGTTAAAAACATAGCTATTCATTTAGGTGGCTTTCACACTGGGCACGTTTGTGGTGGTCCAAATCCGAGTGCTATTGTTCTATTAAACCTCGGTGCATTTGCATGTCATCAAAACACGCATGGAGAACACAACACGACTCATCATATTTTTTGTTTTTTAAAGTCATCATTTAAAAATCATTTTGGTGCTATCATGCGCAGCAGTGGATCACTTCTGTGTCCCACAAAATCCCCTGCCACTCGTGGTACATGTGTGTCGTGGAAACGAATGATATCGCCATCGGCTAAAACACATGTGCAGGTTACTTTACTTCCTGAACAAGTGCAGACCCGAGTACAAGTTACATTCTCCTTCACAGGAATCACGGCTCAGTTCCAATGCAACCTAACTCAGACCACCTCCTACAGCTAGTCTCGGTTTGGTACCACGGTGCGCTTCCACATTACCAATATTTCATGCAAAGTGTACTCTGTTTTTTAACTGCCAGTCTGAAATCCCTCTTACTTAAGTTTAACAATAATGGTTTATGCAAGGAAAAGTGAATTAAGATCTGTGGTCTTACTTTTTATATAATAAAAAGCAACAAAGAAACTGATTAAAATACTGTAGTAAAAAGCATTGCTGTTGAAGAGATTGTGGCAGGTAAAAATTGTAAATGCACATGTTTAACTCTTTCTGGGGTTTGTCTCAGGGTGCCAGATCTCCAGGTCTGCAGCTCTCTGATCTTCAGGAGGGTCAGTACACTTTCCAGCTCACGGTCACTGACTCCAGTGGTCAACAGGATTCAGACACAGTCTCAGTCACTGTGCTTGCTTGTAAATACTGCAAATTTTTTAAGTTTCCTTTGTGACCTATCAAAAAGATATTAATAATTTGACATTAGAACAGCACATGGTCCAGAAATGTATTGCTTCTCAGACAACAGAGCTCCTGTAGCTGTGGCAGGCCCTGACAGAGAACTGATTCTTCCAGTAAGCAGCGTGACACTGAATGGCAGTGATAGCACTGATGACCAAGCTATCACCAGCTACCAGTGGGAAATCCTTAGGTACAGCCAGCCTGTGTTTCATTTTGCTAATGCATACAGACATATTTTGCAAGTATTTTTGCAGTCCTGTGCACCGTACATGTTTATATATACAGTCTCCATATGAGTAATGCTAAAAAGTGCTAAAATAAAGGATTATAACAATGAAGTTAATGACAAGTTTAATTCATTACAAGGTAATAGAAATTAGTACCTTGTATTAGGGACATCCATGTGCTTCTATCTGAATGAAATATACACCTCCATGAGTAATTCACATATCAATCAGCTTTATATCTATTTTATGTATAAAAAATCATTTGTCTTGAATAATAATAATACAATTATTTATTTGAAGTGGTCCTCCTGGATCAGAGATAAAGGATGCGAGCACCGCAGTTGCACTGGTATCAGGCCTGCAAGCTGGGAGTTACAGGTTTAAGCTGACGGTGCAGGATGAGGAGGGAGCATCTGACAGCGCTGTTCTCACAGTTACAGTCAAAGAAGGTGAAAGGAGTTCTTCAGCTGTGCATAATTATACTCATACAGCATCCTCTATAATATCACTAGGGTTTTATAGGAGTGGTTTATTCTAAGGGAAAGTGTTGAGTCCTGCTTATGTAAAGTGTGTGTTTCCGACAATTGTAGTTTGATTGAAATCAGCTCTATAACACTAATTGGACTTGGTCAGACATTTTTAAATGAAATTTTAAATTTGATTTTAGTACACTTTGTCATTCTATTCTTATTTCTCTTAGTACTGTTCATCACATACATACAAATAATTAATAGGTAATTTCATTCTTTACTTGTTTACTGTGCATATATACATAATAGTATGTGTTCCCCACAGCTGAAAACCTCCCTCTCACCGCCCATGCAAGTGGTAGCCACACACTTACCTTACCCAATAACTCTCTGGTGCTGAGAGGCTCTGTGTCTAACTGTGGCTCCACAAATGTGTCCTTCCTGTGGGTCAGAGATGAGCAGAGTCCAGCTGCAGGGGTGAGTGGAATTCTGATTATCTACTCCATTTAGCACTATCTCCATTCTCTGATGCACACTCTTTCTGTCTGTCTCTATCATTTTCTGTCTCTTTCTCTCTGCAGGACATTCTGTTTGGTTCAGATCATGAGGCCTTTTTGTACCTGACCAACCTTGTAGAGGGCACTTACCTGTTCCAACTACGAGTCACTGATGGTCAGGGTCACTCCAGCACTGCGATGGCCACAGTGGAAGTCCGTCCTGGTAGAGTCATTTTTTATCTGCCATGTCTGTAAAGAAACCATTGTTAAGCAGCTCAGTTTAATAGCTGTAAGCTATTCTTTCATTGCTATAAAATCTTGCATTTTTCATGAAATAATATACACTCCCTGGTCACTTCTCTAGAAACACCTATACACTTGTTTATTCATGCAATTATCAAACCAGCCAATCGTCACCTTGTCTTATTCCACTCTAACTGTCCAGTTCTGGTGAACTTGTGTCCACTGTAGCCTCGAATTCCTATTCTTGTCTGCCAGAAGTGTGGTCTTCTGCTGTTGTAGCACATCTACGTATTGTGTGTTCTGTGATGCTGTTCTGCTCACCATTATTGTAAAGAGTGGTTATTTGTGTTACTGTAGACTTCCTGTCAGATTGAATCAGTGCCAAGGTCCCTGAGATCACATTTTTCCCCATTCTGATGTTTGTTGTGAAGATTAACTGAAACTCTAGACCTGTATCTGCATGATTTTATGCATTTCATTGCTGCCTCATGCCTGGCTGATTGGATAATTGCATGAATAAGCAGTGATAGAGGTGTTCGCATTAAAGTGGCAGGAAAGTGTATATTTTAACTGCATTAAATAAATAAAAAATACACAAAAATGATGAGAGCTAACAGTTTGTATAAATTGTATATTTATATTTGTGTGTAGATGGGCGTGAGCGGGAGGAGGTGGAGTTGGAGCTGCAGGTTCCCTTAGCTCAGGTCAGTCAGCAGCAGAAGGAGTCAGTGGTGAGGCAGCTGGCCGCACTGCTACATGTGCTGGATGCAGACATCACTATGAAGGGCCTGCATGGCCAGTCTGATATCAGGTACAATAAACAAACCCTGTTTTATGTCCTCTAAATTTTATGTTGTTTTGGACATATTTATCTCCTGTGTCAGACACTTGTCTTCCATCTTCAGTCCGATATGTACATTATAGTGGTATGTTTAGTGTAACTTGTATTTTCAACATGACAGGGTGAACATTTGCGCTTGCCATTTCAGTGGTAAGTGTTAGAATGCTGTTGCTTGGCAACTGGAAAATATGGAAATGAGACAAACCTGTCACAAATTTCAGCATTTCCCTCAAAAATGACTAAAGATTTACTATAATAACACTTGTCATCAACTACAAAAGTAATCTCTCATAGAAAAAACAAAAAACAAAAAGTCAACATTGCATCATAGCTCATGAACCCAAAATAGTGGGCATTCAGGTCAAAAATAAAGTGGACATGACCATAAAGTAGCATCACTTTGGGTTGGAAAGTACATTGAACGATTACAGCAACAAGTACTTACTAAATTCGATTACACAGCATGCAAACATGTTTCTAACGAGTTTTTAACTTGGCACCTGAATATGTGTCTGTGTGTGTGTATGTGTGTGAGAGAACAGCACCGTTTTTAGATTCTCAGTGCGGAGTTCTGATGGGACAATTCCTGGCCCAAAACTGGCCCATCTCCTGAGGTATCAGCTTATGAAGGAGAAAACAGATTATCTGCTCTTCAAAGTCCTCAGAGTAGACACAGTCAGTGAGTGGCACAGAGCAACACATTTCCTCCTGTAAACTCTTTTTCAAACTGATCTACAGATACTTTTACCCCCACTGTCATTCACTGTGGCATATCTGTGCAGTGTGTTTGCTGCTCTGTTCTGGTCATGGTCAATGTGACCCTGTCACCCGAAGTTGTTCTTGTGATCCTCTGTGGATGGAGAACCCCTTTAGACACTTCCTCGATGATGAGAGTAACTGTGGTGAGGAATCACTGTGATGTTCAGATCAAATTCAAAGACACTTCATTAATGACAAGGAAGCAAAAAAAGACTGAATAATCAGTAGCAGTTTGACAATAAAATAAAAAAGTTCTGTTGAGTAATATAAATGATTCACTGTAGTGAGATACAGATTCAAATGTTTTGACCTGAATCTTCTCCAGATTGGAGTGTACTGTATGTCTCAGTCTGCTGTGTGGTAGTGATCATTTTTCTGGTGTCTTCAAGCTGGGCCTGGTGTAAAAGGTAATCTCGATCTCATTCCTTCCTTTGGTCAGCTTTGACGCATCAGTAAATGTTATGCACAGAAAATGTAGGTTAATGAATGAGATTCTTTGTTCAATTACAGATGTTCTTTTGTTTAAGTAAGTCATATCTGTTGTTGTTTTGGCACGCCCAGGAGAAGATGTACAAAAGTAAGAAAGAAAACCAAGTACACAATACTGGACAATATGGATGAACAGGAGAGAATGGAATTACAGCCAAAATACAGTATGTCACTAAGTTTGGAGTTAGTTATTTAGATTGAAATACCAAAATATAATTTTTTTTTTTTTTTTTAATGCATTGGTCTTTTTCAGACATCAAGCACAGGAGCACAGAGCACAACTCCAGCCTGATGATGTCAGAGTCTGAAATTGATAGTGAGCAGGACACTATCTTCAGTTACGAGAGGTCGGACAGGGCCAGAAACCGAGCTAACGGTGCCATTATGAATGGAGACGCGTACAGCCTGCGGCCCGTGGAAGGATAAGACTTCTCTTCTCTCTGAAGGAAACTGCATTGCACAGGGCTGCTTTAGATTCAGACCAGGAAATCTTTACAGGATAGAGACTGGGTGAAGGTTTTCACGATTTCTAAAGAGCACAGACGTTTGAATGTAAATAGTCTGTCATTATGCAAAGCCTATTCTTTGCTGGTTGCAGGTTTATCCTTATTTTCCTGTTACCTAATTTAATAACAGCTAGTGGGAAAACACCATAAACAGCTAATTATTTTTTTAGGTATTCAATTGCATGGTTTGGCCTAAAGAAGCATCCCTCAGCTGCCATGATTGAATTACTCCTTATGAAATTAACTTATCTGAATATTAAATGAACTTTACAGTTGACTGTTTTAAATAAAAACAAGAACTCAAGTGGCTCATACCAGACACACTGAATTGTTTGTGAGGAAATTTCACTTTAAAATTGAATGTAATGTTAACTGGTTGGTGAGTGATGCCTCCTATCAGTAGTCTGATGCAATTCTTAATGATGTTGGATACGAATTCAGATTCAGATTTGATCAGTCAATCAAGAGATATAGCTCTTTTGTTGAAGACTAATGATTTTGAAATAAAGTGTACTTGTGCTTACCAACAGGCTGTAAATTTTTTCTGTATCAGGTCAATTTGTTGTAACCAACTAGTTCTGGACCCAGGAGCCACACAGAAATCTCTGTTTAAATCAGCACCTTGTATTTTCTTTTAATTTCCACTGTATATCAGTAGTTCTTAAGCAAGAAGTTGCTAAAGTCTCTCATGAAAGAATGCTGATTTAACAGCAGTGCTTATATATTTCAGCTGATGTCATTATTTTTATTTGAAATATAACAAAAAATAATCAGATTTGAACTATGGGGAATTCTGTAGCTGATCTAAACATATAAACCCAATACTTCAGAGTTAACCAACTTCATTACTCATGACAAATGTCATAACAGCAAGGACAAGAAAATTAACAGTACTCCATTGGAATTGTTAAAATCTGGTTTATTTGCACGTGTTGCTTTTGTTTGTAGTCTGATTGGCTTTTTATTTATTTATTTTTATTTTTTTACCTAAAAACATTACTTTTGTGACAAATGATTTTGACTCATTAGAATCAAATAACATTTGTCAGTTTATGGAAAACGCATATATATTGATACAGCAAATTACATTTAATTAGGGACAAGAAATTATTCAGATATTAAAAACAAAAATAGCTAAATGATTCACAGATCCATGGCACTTTAAGTATATTTGACTGAATCCAATATTTCCCAGAGCTTGAATATTATATTAGTTCATCGCTTTTTAGACTTTTTTTTAATCAAAAAGGTATAAACATTTTCACAAAAATAAAATCCTTAATACAACAATTATTCACAATACTATTAGCCATAGAACTGCAGAAACACCATTTACTCATACATTTATCATGGATTCAAGATCAACAAGACAGTTCAAAACAGGCAGGTGCAAGTTATGCATTTAGGTTCAGAACAAGTTTCTACATCCCGATGCAGTTTACTTGCTGAATATTAGGTGGACGAAGTGAGACAAGTACCACTGATGATGTATACCAATGTATACTTGCGCTACAAAGTATTTGTCTTCCTATTTGCTGGATATCAACAGTTAATATTAAAAGAATGATCATAAACATGTAAGAAAATTTGTAATATCTACTTACTGGTTTAATCTTTTTTTCCTCTTTCAAAAAGGTGCTTTTCACTTGACAAATGCATCAGTCCCTGTAATCCCCATTCATTTCATTCTGAGCAAAATGAATGGTTTGATTCACAGTGCTCCAATTAATGTTTTCATTATTGCCTTTTATTCAGCAAGAACCACACTTAGATTTTAAGTCCACCAACACACATATACTTCACGTCCAGATATTCATCAATGCCATATTTAGAGCCCTCTCTGCCAAGGCCTGATTGCTTAACCCCACCGAAGGAGGCTTCTGTTGTGGAGATAAGAGCCTCGTTCACCCCAACCATTCCCACCTCCAACTGCTCAGCCACTCGCCAGATCTGACTCAGGTCCTGAGAGTAAAAGTAGCCTGAGAAAGAGAGAAAGAACTTGCTGATTGGTAAATGGCTGTGACACTCATTAAAACACCCAAGGAAATACATGGTAAAAATATATGATGTGGTGGCAGCACCACTGTTTATACTTTAAGTGGAAGTCAAGATGGATTTTACTTATTAAGACAGACAAACCTGCTAATCCAACATTAGATGCATTCGAAATGGCAAGAGCCTCCTCTTCTGTGTTGAATCTAAAAAAGCATAACATCAACATCAAGATGATGAGCTTGACAATGATTTATTAGCCAATGCTGAATTCACTGACTAATCAAACTGGGTCTATGATGCTGTATTTAAAGCCAAACTCATTAATAACATATGGTACTGTGCGAAGTCTTAGTCCCTGTTATCAAAGGTTATAACAACTATAGACAGTCTTTTTTCTCCTCTCATGAAGTTAAGATAAAAGAAATGCAGTGTATCATGTCACATGAGAAACAAAAAAGCCCTTTCATGTTGGAAAACATAGTTACAGATTTACTTCTGACTGTTACAAAGTGCTAACACTGGAGACTCCATCCATAACAAAAAGCTTCAGCGTATCAACGATTACACCGTTTAACCCCATTTATGTGCCACATCTGTGTATTATGCGTATGTATTATTTATACAAGTGCATTAATATAAACCTTGGACTTGCCTTGCAACTGAGACTAATCAGAGCTGCTGATATAGAAACTTAATCAGTGTCTATTGACTAATCATAATCAAGCACTCTGGTTTAAATATATTTATACCAAAGTGCTGTATAACACTGTATAATACAATAAAAATATAAAATAAATAAAAGATGTTAACTCACTTGAGAACTGGTATCAGGGGACCAAAAGTCTCCTCTCGCATACAGAGCATTTCAGCTGTGACGTTGGACAGCAGTGTGGGCTGCATGAAAGATCCCTCAAGTCTCTTCCCACCTTTCATCACTACAGCCCCAAGTGAGACAGCATCCGTGATCTGATGCGCCACCTGAGAGAGAGACGGGGGGGGGGGGGGGGGCTTCACTGTTAACTTCAGCAAGCATGGGCACAATATAACTGCACACATTGCTAACAAAACTGTACAATCAATCAATCATTTATTTGAAGAGATGAAAATATGGGTTTTTCCTTGCCACTGTTGCCTCTGGCTTGCTCATTAGGGATCTAAATCTGTGTCCAGATTTCTGGATAGCTGCTTTTTAACGGTGTCGATCATTAAAATTCAAATGAAGAATAAAATGACTTGCAGTGATTATTCACCTGAAACGGGACTTTTCCCCACATATCTAATAACAACAAAAGAACAATGTGCAGTTTAAGATATGGAAAGTACCTTCTCAGCAGCACGGACATTGATAAGGGGCCCCTGTGTGGTTGTAGGATCAAACCCATGGCCTGTTCGCAGCTCTGCGTCCATGGCCTTCCCCAGCTTCTCCACAAACACATCATGGATCCCACTCTGCACCAGGAAGCGGTTGGAGCATACGCAGGTCTATAGCACAGAGCACAGATCAGGAGTATCGCATCGCTTAAAGGGACAGGAAAATTAAAGTAGTACTCAAATCATTATTTTTTTCCATTAGTGCCTTACTTGGCCCGAGTTTCTAAATTTGGAGGCCATTGCCCCGGCTACAGCTTTGTCCACATCTGCACTGTCAAAGACGATGAAGGGAGCGTGTCCACCCAACTCCATCGACACTCTCTTGACAGTTTCTGCAGCATGCTTCAGCAGTATCTGCATTCAATTTAACACACTCAAACAAGATAACAGGACGTTTTTGAAAATTGTTTATTTTTATGCGACTTGTTTCAACTAATATGCGGTCAGTATCGCTTACAATATCATTTGTGGGTGAGTACTATCTAGCGTCTTTTTTGTACATTTTTATTTTGATGAGAATCATTAGTAGCAATATATAGCTTCCAAAGTAACATATAGCGTCTAACAGTTGCAGATTAGCAGAGAAAGCTAACTGTCCAAGCTACCAACTTGGACAACTACCTCTGCTACTTCCTTTCAAACTTTGTTTCTTTAAAACGTCTCTACACATTTGATGAGCCATCATATATGACAGAAATCAAACCAAGAGTTGTTCTTCCATTCTTGTGCATGAAGCAGAAAACTAATTGCAGGTAGGGACTAAAGTTCTAAGCGCATACATAAAGAAATGTCTGACCAGGAGTGCCATAGCATTGGTCCAAGAAATCATTCAAGCCAATCGTTTGTATTTACTGTGTAATACCTAATTTGCATAAAATTGAGAAAATCTCAAGTCAAATTTCACTTGGCGCGCTGTTGCTTAAATCATGTCACACATGTACATACAAAATGCATGGATGTCTGTTGCTTTGTAGCTTGCTAATGTGAATGTGGGGTTACTCTGCATTAGCTCATACTCATTAAACAGGTGTCATTTCATATGCAGTACACTTTACAGTACCCACAGCTGTGCAAGTGAGTGTGAATACCTTGCCGGTGGCAGTGGAGCCGGTGAATGAGATTTTAGCCACCAGAGGGTCAGTGCAGAGGATTTCACCCACACCAGGGGCCTTCTCTCTGGAGCAGGGTACCACATTAAACACACCAGGAGGGATTCCAGCCTGCACTGCTAGCTGCACAAGTATAGCCAATATAATTTATGTTTACACTGTAGCCTCACACAAAAACTGCTACAGGTTTGAACACTATAAAAAGACAACTATTAAAAAGATAGCCGAACTAACCTCAGCAAGTGCTAGAGCAGAAAGGGGTGTGTCTTCAGCTGGCTTCACCACTACAGTACAGCCGACTGCCATGGCTGCTCCCACCTTTCTGGTGATCATGGCACTGGGGAAGTTCCACTGCGAGTGAAGAAAAGGGGGTGTCAGATTGTCAGAGTTGTAAATTGATATAGGCAATAAGTCACACCTTCTACAGTTAATGCTAAAGCTGTGAGATGAGTTACTCACTGGGGTGATTATTGAGGCCACGCCCACTGGCTGTTTGAGCAGCAGTATTTTGCGGTCATTGGCTGTTGGTGCCACGATGTCCCCGTAGACACGGCGGGCTTCCTCAGAGAACCACTCAAGAAAAGATGCAGAGTACGCAATCTCAGCTAGGGACTCCTTCATGGGCTTGCCCTAGTAACGCAAAAAACAAAAGGTCGGCACTTATTTGATCAGCACACGTCTGCGTTAGATACATATGCATCAACAGGTTTCCATGGTTTTGAAGTTTGAACATCCTGATGTACACTAGCAGACAGTATATGGTACATATGTTTTTTGAAGTGAAAGATAAAACCAGCGTTATGCATTCTCCCCAACAAAAGCACAGTAGTATAGCCAACTATATAATATATTAACATTAAATCAATGGCAGGGATATAGCTGGGGAGTGATTTCAGGTTTGCATCCTCCTGAAATATTTTATGGCCATGTCAGTTGTCAGCTCCAAATGCTTATTCAAAGTTGGTTACCATAACACACATACAGAGCAGCCGATTATACACTGGACATGTACAGTAATTGTGCTAATGATCATCATCATAAAAAGGTCAGCAAAATAATCACCACGGTTCCATTTTTAACTACTTCAGACGTCAAAAGGATGTATTTTTTAGCTTGTTTAATCATTTTATTGGCCACCAGACACTACGGTGAGAAACAGGTTTCCACCGCTATATACAGTCAGGTCCATAAATATTTAGACATTGACAAATTTCTGGTTATTTTACCGGTCTCCCACAACATATTGGAGGACATCACCAAACCCTACGTTACTTCACTGGTGATGCTCTACCAGGCCGTGGTCTTCAGTTCCTGATTGTTCTTGGGACATTATGACTTCAGCAACTGAAATGCATGCTCAGTTGATTCAGGTTTGTTGATTGACTTGGCCATTACAGAACATTCTACTTCTCTGCGTCAAAATAAGTCTTAAAGTATGCTTCAGGCCACTGTCCATCTGCAATGTGAAGCACAAGTTTTGAAGCATTTGTCTATGGTTCATGGACTCAACTTTGAGAATAATGGTTTTAGAGTAATTCAAATGAAATTAGTATACAAGGTGAATGTCTGCTTTTTCTGTTGTGTGTTATGTCTAAGCAGAGCACAATATCACTATACGGTTCACAAGGCCAAATCTGTGTGACTTGTTCAACTAGCATGATGAAATATGCGGACCCTGACTGGCGTGTGAAATCACTGGATAACAGTCTCATAGAAAAGGACTGTTTAGAATGGCAGGTAAATATCAAAATAGGCACCATGAACCTAGCTGAATTGTGTACCCAGTCTGTGCAAAAGTTGGTTAAAATTGACAAACTATGTCAAGACATGACTGCTATTATGTCGGAGGAGTCATAAAACGAGTATTAGGAAAGAAAGGACAGATTTTCTAGGGAGCTTTTTAACATAAGATGCTGGCAGGGAGGCCATACACTTGTTTAGCACTAATTTCTAATAACAAAAAAAATGAATGCTCATGTACTCTAGTGCTACTCACACACTCTGCAGTAATAAGCTTGGCCAGTTCCTCCTTGTGCTGATTGACCAGATCAAACCATTTCCGTAGCAGAAGGCTCCTTTCCTGAAATGTGCATGAAAGAAGTCAAATGCGAATTCAAACTTTAATTTAAATAGTCATTAAAAGTACAGCAGTGAGAACCAGGACAAAAAGGTTCAAATGAATATAAAGTGAGCCAATAGGCAAATAATTTATTAAAATGGGATACATTTTGTCATATCAATACATAGCACAAACCCAAGTAGAACACTGATCAATTTTATACACATGGTTTTACATTCTGCACATTTTTTCTGGCATACCAAGTTATTAAATCCTTTAATAAAATGTTCTCGTCTTGTCTAATAAGTCACATATTTGTTTGCCACAAACCAAAACCTTACCAACCTGTTTCTATTCAAATATACACTGCCTTGATTTGCATATAAATAATTGGCTGAGGAATGTGTGTAAAAGTGTGCACTGCTCTCAGGATTTTCACTGAAACAACCCTGCTTTTTGAGACTGCTACTAATATTTGGACTGTATCATTTACATGAAATGAGCATGAGAAAAAGAATTTAAAGTGGTCACCAAAAACTTTTCCCCCACTTCATGGATGATTGACATTAATTCAGCCAATAAATTGCAAAGACTTGTTTTGTGCAACTAGTCTTTGATTTAGTTTTGCAGTTTAGGGATCTCATACTAACAGTCAGAGACACTCAAATAAACTAGTTTACATATACACGATTTTAAAAATGCAAACAATATCAATGTGTACAGTAATATTTGGCCAATTATTGGAGATTCCAACTGATAATGGTAGGTTGTGATTTCCACCACTTTACTACCACCAACACCGCAAACATTAAAAAGAACCCCACTTTGAGAACCATGGATTTAAATAAATTTCTTTACTTTAGAATGGTGGCTACACATGATAGGAGAGGGAAAATAATTTTAGTTTAACCCTTTACTGCATGCTGTTGCCATATGGCAACGTTTAATTGATCTCCAATTTTTTGACAGGTAATGATACAAAATGACAAATCTTTTTATGTAATTTGGAAAAAGGGGCTTTAACTTGGATATAAAAGCATGCAATGACACATGACCAGGAAGTGCACTTCCTTTTCTGCAATCACATGGCATGTTGAAAATGATCATTGGAGGACCCATCATTGGAGACAGAGAGCAACAGAGACAGACTGCTAAGTTAGCAGCTGGATGGCTCTCAGCTACTCTCTCTGGGCACAAACGAATCCAATGCCCACAGCTCCACACCCAAAACATTATCATTTATGATGTCACATGCACGGTATAATCAAAATCATAGATTTTAAACTTAAATACCAAGTTCAATTCTACGTCGCTCTTTTTAAGAATCATTTGAACGGGTCTCTTAAAAGACACACGTTTAAGGTTTACAGTTGATGGGAATCATCTTTATTGGAGACAAATTTTTCATAATCACTCCGGCTCTTTCTCCAAAAGTTAATTTTTTTTAGAAACGGGGTATATTCGAAATAATGACTTTTTGGCGGGATTTACTAGGGACAAAACTGATATGTAGGTACCTTGAATCACTATTCCATCCACAAGTGGCCGATTTACTTTGTCCATATTGTCTAGGAAAATCACAGCGGCACTATTCATTCTAGATGCAGATTTAATGCTTTCATACACAACAATCTCACCGACCGCTAGACTACACTCTTCTACCAAGTACTCATCAGTTTAATAGCGTGTCTGCGCCTAGTTTGTGAGAGTTAAACTGTTCACCTGCCGCCATACTGACCGGCCATGCCGGCAGCTGCCGAATCCACCAAACACACAAAAATAAACCCCCACCTCAAGAAAAAAAAGAGGATCAGAAATCTCAAACTTGAACACGCTCATTCCCAACACTCACTCAGAAAGAGAGAAATAATAGAAAAAAAAAAAAGATTAAAGAGTCTAAGGAAAGACAAACGCTCTCACACATGCAGCTCTCACGCTAACCACACCCACTCCCAGCATACACCAGAGAGAGATCAAGAGACACACACAGAGAGAGAAAGAAAAACAAAACAAAACACAGACAGACAGAGAGAGAGCACACAACAGAGAGAGACAGACCCAGAGAGACTTTGACTTAAGACGCCTTTAATGCATCCTTTTTGTTATATTTATTTATTTATTTATTTTAAAAAGGACCTCATCAGACCCCCACCCACAAACCCCAAACCCCTCCAGTACTACTGTAAATCCATTATCCATATAATGTTTAAAAGTCCACAGTGCTGTTTACAGAGCTTTTCTTGCAGCTGATGTCCATTTTCTCAATCTGAAGCGTCTCCGTGGTGACAGTACGTTCAGATTTTCACTTTTTGTTGTGTGTTGAACAGATTTTATGAATTTTTTTCTGTCCAGTGAAGTAGTTTGCCAGGGAGATGTTACGGTTTCCTTTAGTCAGTTCCAAAAACCAGTTAAACTGTTCTGTGGTGTACAGTTCTTCAGATTGTTCTGAGGAGTTAAAGTAGTTGGTTGATCCGGGTTGACTACATCCTCCTCCATGTCTGTAAGCAGTTCTCCTCCTCTAGCTCCTGTGCTGCACTCTGGGCTCAAGTTCTCCTGCATCACAACACTGTGCTGTGACTGAAGGATTCCACCACCCTGTCCATCTTCTCTCCCGTTATTTCCAGCTTGACTTTATTTTTCTAACTAGAGTTGCTCAGTGCCTGCGAGTTCTTCTGCTATTGTTCCGACTCATGATCATCCTCAGCATGGACATGAGGGCCAGGGTCACTGCTGGCTCTGATGCCGATAGCGGTATGGGGTTTGCAATTTATTCGGTGTTGGTTTTAGCGTTAGCATCGCCGTGGGTGTCAGTGCTATCACTGGGTGATAGCCATTTATGCCCGATTTCCCCACACCCAAAACATCTCAGCCGTTCAGTGGTGACAACGACGGTGTAGCTGTTCTCGCAGTCCTTGCACTTCAAATTTATATCCTGTGTCTGGTCACGTTTGTTTAGAAACATAAACTTGTCTGCGGAAAGACTGGACGTGTTTCACTGCAGAGTTTCTACAGCCAAGCGGAATTGCCGTCATGGGGCTGGTGAACTTTCCAAAGTGGACCAGCTTGTCTTTTATGATGGGGGCACGTTGGAAATGACGACCCGCGTCGCAGGGGCAGATAGAGAGGTAACGTGTAGCATGACACCTTTCAGACATATTCCTCTTTTAATCAACGTATTGGCAAATCTTCCCCCTTTTTTTTTTTTTTTTGAGGAAGACCACCACCACCGCTTTGGTGATTTGGGAGGCAGAGTAAATGTTCTCACACCCGACGTGCTCTCCCACCGCTAGCAGAACCTCCTCCACCTGTTCTCCATTCTCTGGCACCCACCTGACGCCATGGTGGAGAGACAGCGTCTCCCCTCCGGCCTCAGAGGCCATGGCGTCCAGCTCACTCACACCCACTCTCAACTTTCACCGATAGGTTACATAACTTAAATGTTCAATAATTAAAAGAAAGAAAAACAAACAAACAAAAAAAAAACTGGGGAAAACTTTGGCAAGACATCAAACTGCTCTCTCACGCTCTACACCCTACACTCACTCCTTCACTGCACATGCGCAGAGAGAGATAGAGAGAGAGAGAGACACACACACAGAGAGAGACCGATTTTAATTATATTCTGCTGAAATGAACGAAATGACTTGAAAAAAAGAGATTAATTTATTTTGCTGAACGAGATTCAAAAGATCCGAATCAGTAAAATGATCCGAACTTCCCAACACTAGTTCCCGATTTTGCAGCTATTTCTGAGCTGCAGTGTGCGTGTTTCTCTACTCTTAAATTAGTTTATAGCAGTAATGGCTTTAGATCACTTAATATTAAGACAAGTACTTGGTTGAATCTAAACACAGGCGATACTAATCGCATGTTTTGAGAAGGTAATTAACATTAGAGTTATAACGTTGGCTGGTTATTCGCTGCTCCACTGCAATTTCAGTCCAAAATGTTGCAGGAATATTAAATGTTCACTAAATTAGAACAATACCAATAGCCACTTAGGACTGTAATTGTAAAATCGCGGTTAAAGTAAACAAAACCCACTCTTTCGTTCCCATTTCACACGTCGAACCTCCCGCGTGGGAAATGACGTTATTGCAACTGGATGATTACCCCACGTGAACGCAGCATATACTTTCATAGACATAAATAACTGCACATATCCCCTCCAGTACAGGGTCAGCACTTTACAGCTCTCCCAAGTGTTTAACTGCAGGAAAACTGATGTCTGAAATAGCACCTGCTGTTTATTTACCTTTGCAGTCTGAGTCTTCCATGAGTGAAAAGCTTTGTACGCGGCGCTAACAGCTTCCTGAGCCTGCTGAGGTCCACAGTCTGAGACCTGAGCCAGCTCTTGTCCAGTGGCTGGATCCAGCACGGGGAAGGTGGAGGATGCAGACACCCAGCGGCCATTGATGAAGCCCTGGCTCCGCAGCAGCTCGCCGGAAATATTCATGCTGTATTGGCGGCTCAGCATGCTCGGTAGGCCCGGAAAGATGTAGCGAACAAAACATCGACTATTTGCGAGATGAAAACTACCCATTGCACGAATCAGAGTATATAACGATGAGCAAGCCGCTGATCTACAACGGACTCGCTGTTAGAGTCCAGCCCTATTAAACTGATTCCACACGCATACACACACTCACACGAACTGACGCATGCCAACGTCATGATGTCACGTGTTACTGGTAAATTAGATGTATTCCACTTGGGCTGCGGCTGGATGATCGGCGAGAGTTGCTGCTTGCAGTCGGGGGAGGAGCTGAAAACGGAGCCGTCAAGTCGGACACTTTCTGCTTCCTGTAGTGACGCGCGCGCGGTGTTTGCTTTCTTTATCGCCGACGAAGTAGGTTAGATGTAATATTTCTCATATAAACAGAGGTCTGAATTTTACATGTTGCAACTGAAGTCGAACACACTCTGTTCCCTCTTTCTCTCCCTCCCTCTCTCTGATAGCCTGCACATCTTATCTGAGTACACACTAATGATGTGTCGTTCATGAACGATTCATTCAATTTGAACGAATCTTTAATATGACTCAGGAACAATGAGTTGTCTCAAAGAGTGATTCGTTCATTTTTGACCGCGCATGCGCTGCAACATCCCCATAGGTTCTGTACAGGAAACAGAAATGATTAGTTCACCTCTCGAGTCTTCTGGTTCGAGTGGTTCGTTCTTCTGGTGACCGCCCCATAGGCAATGCTCCATGCAATACCGGAAAAAGAAATGATTAGTTCACCTCTGGAGTCTCCAGGTTCGAGCCGCTCATTCATCACATCACAGCCCCGCTGCATTCAGGGGAGTGGTTAAGGCTCTGGGTTACTGATCAGAAGGTCGGGGATTCAAGCCACTGCCAAAATGCCACTGTTGGGCCCTTGAGCAAGGCCCTCAACCCTCTCTGCTCCAGGGGTACTGTATCATGGCTGTGCTCTGACCCCAGCTTACTGACAGGCTGGGGTATGTGAAGAAAACAATTTCACTGTACTCTACTGTCTATGTGACCAATAAAGACTCATTATCATTATTCAGCCTATGGGCTGATCATGAGATGAACAAATGACTCAAACCCAAAGTGAACTAATCATTTCTGTTTTCGAGGAATGGACGTGACAAATGTGACGTGATAAAAGAAAGAACGACTTGGATTGGGAGGTGAGGTGAACTAACAGACTGCATAGCCTGAAGACCCAGCTAAGCAATTAATTAATCGTTCTGTTTCTCATAAATTGGCCATGGCTGCATTAGCCTTTTTGTTCCAAATGTGATCACCGTTTGCGTAACATTTAATTATATTCTGCTGAAATGACATGAAAAATTATTCGTTCATTTTGCTGAACGAGATTCAAAGATCTGAGTAAATAAAATGATCCGAACTTCCCATCACTAGTACACAGAAGTCCCTGTCCGTAGACTATAAGTTTAATGTGAAGCGCCACCCCTCTCTTTGTTTCTCTGTTGATTCAGGTACAGACAGATATAGCCCCTCACTACTTGCTCATTCCTTTATCTCCCCAAACACCATTTGCGTGCATTTACATACCTTCCTGAATAGAGTATGCACGTGATGTCACAGTAGCCGGAACTCGCCGCGGTCACGCCCACTGAGTGTCAAAAAGACTGAGCGGCAGCATTAGTGTACAGACTGAATTCCGCGAAACAAAAAAATCATCTAACATGGGGAAAAGCTGTTGTGCGATCGACTGTGCTAACAGATTCAACAAGAATGCGGAGCTATCTTTTTATAGAGTGCTAAAAAACCATTCGGTCCTTTTTTATTAAGTCGAGCAGTGTACGTGTAAGTTCTTTTGGCATGTGGTATTCACTGGGCCAAATTACCCAATGGGCATTATGGGCACGGGCCCAGGGACCCACGCGCAATTGGGGCCCAAGTGAAGGGAAGAATTTTTTTTCTTTTCTTTTCTTTTTTATATATTGGCGAAATGGAGGGCAATGTCTGGTTGGGCCACACAAAACGAAAAAAGACACGCACCACTTAACGTCTTACAGTTGTGTAGGCCATAGGGAGGCAGCGCCCGAAAGTAGCTTTTGACGCATTCGGACCGGGTTCTTATCCACCTATTCCCATCACATTTATTTTCAATAAAAATTAAGAAATTATTTGAAAAGTGGAAATAAAGTGCCTAACGACTGTTTAATAATAAAGTGGTTAGGGGTAGATGTAGGGAGGGTTTTATTGTCACAATAATGTGACATCCATTTAATCATTTTAATAAATATAGTTATATACATATTTACACTGGAAATAAAAGCAGTTGAATGTGAGAGGACATTTCTTTTCTTTTCTTTTTTTTTTTGCTGAGTGTATATACTTTATCTATATCGGCATTAAACAAAGCAACTTTCACTGTGTGATTTCTTCCCGAGCTCGGTACTGAGAGGGTAACAGCAAGAATTTTTTTCTGAGCCTGGTATCAGTGAAATCTTATTAGTTAAACATCAGCTAAGTTGAATATTAATTGATAATCCTCTCTATGTTTGAGCCGCTCTTTTACATGAGTGCTCACTTAATGGGCTAGTAAGATTTTGTACCTGCCTTTACATCAGGGGTGTCCAAACTTTTCTGTTTGATAATAGGCAAGTTATGTTTAAGACCTTCGACACAAATTGAATTCCATAACTTTACCGCTAAAAATGCACCTAAATAAATGACTGAGCAAGGAAAGTATGTCAGTATGCTGTTTTCTGAAGTGAACAATTTATTTTTCTCATGGTGTCAAAAAGATTAGGAATGCATGATGTACATCATGGATAAGCGCATCAGTTTTTACTTTAATCAGGGACTAACACAAGAGAAACTGCTAGACAGTTTCCAAGTTGGTGTTGGTCTCTTGAGAAGGCAACTCCGAAATCTGTGGTTTTCAAAGCCCGGGGGGCCTCAACAATTTGGTTTGAAAAATAAATAAATACATGATTCTCACTCTGAGACAACCACACACACAATCAATTCCTAATGTAATGTAATGTAAAGATGAAATAGGTAATTATTAATAAATAAAAAAAAGGGGGATATATTCAGAAGTCTGTACTTTTAATTTGTTTTAAATACATCTTGCAAAAGGGGGTCAAATGTTAATGCCATTTGGGGGGCCTTGCCCTGGAAAAAGTTTGGGAACCCCTGCACTACATAATGTAAGCATTTTTAGGTGCTTATAGCCAGTGGATTCGTGTAGTCAGATCACATCACACCCATATATGTTCCTTCCCCAAACTGTTGCCACAAAATTGGAAGCACACAATTGTATAGAATGTATTTGTATGCTGTAGCATTACAATTTCCTTCACTGGAATGAAGAGGACCAAACCTGTTCAGGGTTCCCACTCTTTTTCCAGAGATAATTTCTTTTTCAAGGCATTTTCAATAACATACAGTGAAAATAAAATAAAAGGATCATGCCCTAAAGTAATGCATTCCTCTGTACAGAAGTCTTTAAAATATGTACAGTTTATGGCTATGATGTACCTATGAAATCAGCTCTTTAATATGAGCTCTTGGAAAATCTCTCTTTCTCTCCCTCATACACACACACAGCTTCTGATGTTAACCTCATCGCTTTATTAGCATCACGACTACAATGACTGCCTAGCCCCTTCTCTTTTACGCCTTCCCTTCCCTCTTCCTCCAACTGTAGTCTCAAATAATAAAAAAAAAGGCAGAGTAAAAGCATAAGTCTTCAAAAAGCATCTGCTTCTATTTTACCTACTAATTGCATAGACTAACTTATGAAGTCCTATATAAATAAATAGCATCCATTCGGTGCCAAAACTATTATGTATTAATAATCAATCGGTCAGTGTCATATTAAATTTCAGGGATTTTAATGTAGTTTCTTCAGGCTCCTTAGGTTTTCAAGACTTTGTTGTAGAGCTTCAAGCTCCTTGCTTTTCTCTATAGCATTATTTTGACAGGCATTTGATTTAGACAGTAATGTGAAGTCCTGTTTTTTATTGCCATTTATCTCACACTTTTTTCATCATTTCAGTACTATGCATTAATTTCTGTTGTTTTGCTTTGATGTTTGCAGTTTCTTGTTGGAGGGCTTTTCTTTTTCCTTTCATCCTGCACACATCTCATCCTTGCTAAACTTTGCAGTGTAATATAAGGCCTCATGGCAGGACTTCACCCACTGGGTGCCCAGCTACTGCATCCTGGACCAAGTGCAGTGCTACTAGAGTTAAGGTTTTCAACAAGCATATCTTTGTTTATAGAGTACCCTCGTTCCACTGCCCCTTGTCCATGAGACATGTGAGCAGATATTTAATCAGTTACCACAAGACTGTATATTCTGCTCTGGCCCTGAAAACATTTCCAAGAAATTGGTCACTTTTTGGCTCCTTCAGAGGCAATTTATCATAGAGATGGAAGGTGTTTTAATGTTTCTAAAATAAAAAACAAAATAAAATGAATACATGTAATATCTCTTTCACATTCCATTACTTCTTCACATATCAATACTGTCAAGCATGGCATAGGTTACCGACTGCCGACACCTGGCTTATAATTTTAGTTAGCAAATTACTGAATTAATGTTAACAAGGATAGGCAGCTGCTTACCAGTTAACATTCCAGTTAACGTTCACATTTTCCATGTGTTTTCCAAAGTGTAGTGGAAAGCCTTTCTAGAACAGTGGAGGTAATTGTAACAGCAAAAGGGGACTAAATCTGGAATGGGATGTTTAAAAAAAGTAAATAAATAAAGATCACACTTGAGTGTGACAATCAGGTGTTTGCAATTGTTTGATATCCAAGAGAGCACAGTATTTTTGACAATTTTTCTTAATAAGAGATCAAACGGTTAAACAATACATTTTTTACAACTTTCTTTGCTCATATTTACCAAGGGTGCCAATATTAGTGGAGGGCACTGTACATATATAAGGGACAGAATATGTAACTTTGAGGCTACCACCCCTGTGACAATGTATGGTATTGATTAGTACCCTTGTTTCTCAGAGTGCAGTTGGTTCCACTGGACCCATGGCTGAATTTAAAGGTATTGGCTTGACTAGATCAAATATCAGCACCTGATTGCATTAAATAACACTTTCATCATGCCAGAACTTCCAAAAATACATATAGACCCACCACTGTGACAATATGCGGACATAATTCTATTCGAATCAGTTACTATAGCTCTTACTGAAGAATATAGGGATAAATAAAAATAAACCTTTTTATTTCCTTGTTTCATTTATGACAATTCTTTACACATACCTAGTAAAGAAGCGCATACCTTAATTAAGAATGTAATTTTGAATCACATATGGCAGTAGGTTGTTAATTTGTTTGCTACTGAAAATGTGTCCTGTTAAATATAAAACCAGTTTATTATTATTATTATTATTTTTTTTAAAAAGAGGAGAGAAAAAAAAAAGAAAAAAAAAAAAGATATTTACATGCTAGCATTCCATCTCTGATGTGCCGTGTTAATTGAGCAGTTATTTGCCTGTTCATACCAGAAAGTCAAACAAGAATTGTAAACATAATCTGCAGAGGAAAATACTTAATATCATTGAACTATATCCAAAACACATATATAAAATAAGAGACATATAAATCAAACAAAAACATATGCAATTCATTCACACAATAAAACAGAGTTTTAAAGGACGAGTCTGGGAATCAAATTTACACTTAAATGCAAATGATAAGGCAAGCCAATCATATCCTGAAATCATCATAAACTTCCCTCCAACCAACTGAATATCAACCAGATGACCTACTGTTGTCCAAATAATAGACAAAAGTACATCACATAGCTGAAAGCTGTAATGGCAGCCATTTTGAATCACAAATCACTCACTTGTGGTGTTTTTCCCCCTTCAAATGTGAAATTATTTATAGATGACATCACATAGCTCAAAATGTTATTGTTGACTGTGTGATGATTTCAGCATGTATTTTGCTTGATTCTAAATTAATGGTCATAAGCTTCTAATTAGCTATAGCGAAAAATTTTAAATTTGCACACCAACTTTTATAATCAAGGGAAATTTGTGTAAATTTGATTTCTCTCCCTGCACCATTTCTAGAATAAGAAAAGCAATAAATAACAAAAATGTAAACTAAAAAAAAAAAAACAAAAAAAAAAAAAACCTAAAAAAACCCACAACAGATCACATGTTGAACAAAAATGGGGAAAACAGAATACCTGTACATCGATCAACTACAAAATTGGCAATCAAACTTTTTAAGATCAAAGTCAGATGCTTCGTTAACAGTAAAAATAAATGTACATCAAAATCTATTGGGGGTAAAATGTGATGTACAATATAAATGTACATGTACTATACAAAATTAGCGGTGTATTCTCAAATATAAAGCTATACAAAACGGATGCACAAACATTAGATAATTCTGCAAAAAAATATAATAAAAAGACAAAATAATGAACAAATGTATTTATGAAAATAGGATGACTATACACACTCTTCTGTAACTCTGCACACTGTTCTTCAAATAAAGAATGGCCTCCTCCTGTTAGGATATTAACTGAAGAAAAAGAGAAAAGTGAACACTTTGAAACATGAAAATATGTTCAAATAATCAGAAATATTAGAAGGTGTTTTTAACATAAGATGAATCTGGTTAATCTGTTATGGTTGTACATTGTTATAAATATCGATTTTTAATTAAAAACAAAAAAAACAAAACTTTTAAAAAATGTACTTTCTTTTTACTCACACTCTTCACTGTCTCCTTGATAAAGTCTTTCCTGGCTGTCAGATCAAAGTCTGGATAAAGGTCATAAACCTACAAGGAAACGTAAAAGTTACATATAAACTTACAGTAAGATAAGTTAGCCATCACTATTCTCAGAAGTCAGTGCTAAAGGGAAAAAAAATAATCACCCTGAATGATTTGCACATTAATCTTCATAACAAACATGTTTATTATGAATTTATTTTCATGAATTTACTTTACTTCTGTGTTCATTTGTTTCTTACATTGACTAATGGTACCAGTGGGGAATCATGGGAATCACAAAGCTACAGCACAAACCAAAAAAAAAAACTTGGCACCAGAATCGCTAAGCACATCAAATATTTCAATATAAACATATTTAATGTGTTTCTCTATGGAGTTTTAAGAAGTCACCTGTTGGCAAATCTGCTTCATTGTCACTTCCTCCAGGTTTGCATTTTTCAGGAGGTCGTTGACAGCGGACTTCAACTGTTCATTGCTCGGTGGCTTTTTAATCATCTTGATTAGTGGTTCATCATCTTCATCATCATCTGAGCTTTCAATCTTCACTGAGATAAAAGGAAATAGAAGACAATCCTTAAAGACAATCCAGTAACTCAGAGCTTCTCAAGCTTTTAAATCTTGTGGCCCAAACAACTAGCCACAAAGATCCTGTCTACCATCCTAATTTTGCATTTTTTTGTGAAATTAAAACAAATTTTGCAGATTAAATCCGACAACAGGGCTATATAAGACACAAAGTTTACAAAGACCTTACACTGAATATGCTAACATTGACAACATTAATACAGCTACAGAAGTGGTGCTTATTAGGGCTGGGTAAAAAAAATATTGATTCTCCGATTTTAATCGATCTTCAATTTAACAAAAGGATATCGATTCTGGAAATCCCCAAATCAATTCTTAATGCGCATGCTTTATTTGAGACGATGTTAATATTATATGTAGTTCGTCTCTCAACCTGAAGATGTCCCCATGTTTCGAATTTTAAAAACGGGCTTATTTTTTTCTAACCGTTAATGAATTTCACTGATGCACATTTACAATGTTTTTTTTTTTTTTTTACAGCAATGCGCATTGTGCAGTTTGTGCTTACCTTGTGTGTATTGTATGCACATTTATGATTTCTTGTTACAATGTTTATTACTCAAAGTAAAAGTAAAAAGTAATTAAACATAATTGTGTGGGCTTTATTGTTAAACTAAATGTGTATTTCAGTAATATAGCTAAGAAGGAGGGTTTCAGGTACCAGCATTTATACTAAAACATGGATTCCATGTCTACAAAACTAACATTTTAAATGAAATATTGATAAATTATTGACACTGAATTGAATCCATATAAATAAGAATCAAATCGTATCGCCAAATTGGTTGCAATATCCAGCCTGAGTGCTTATTGCCACTCATTTGCATTCTGATAAGCCATTTATTTACTATTTCTTTCACAGGCTACAGAGACCAACGTCATTTCAATCATGCTACATCAGCTATAATGGATTGTGTTCATACATATACATCCATTTCTGGGTTTAAGTACAACCCCAATTCCAAAAAGTTGGGACGCTGTGTTAATCCAGGTTCACACTGTACAATTTTGGCCATGATTTGGTCATCTGAGACATATTTTTTGGACATATTTGGAAAGCAAACATTTGATCATCTTTGAAACAGTGCCTATTAATAAAGTTTATATACTTGAACAAAGCCACAAGGAAAATTAGCTTTTTCAATCATTTATTCAACAGAAATAACAATAGATGTGATATTCTGTTGAAAATGTAAGTACACCCTTGGCCTCAGAAGCTAATATTGCCCCCTTTAGCAGAAATAACTTCTTGTAGACATTTTGCATAATTGTCCACAAGGATTTCTGGAATTTTTGACCACTCTTCCATGCAATATTCTTTCGGGTACAAGATGTTTATGGGTTTTCTTACATGTACTGCCCATTTCAAGTCCCCCTACAGCGTTTCAATAGGATTCATATTGGGCTTTGACTAGGCCATTCCATAACCCTCTATTTGTTCTTTTTGAGCCATTGCTTGGTGAATTTGCTAGTGTGCTTAGGATCATTCTCCTGTTAAAAGGTCCACTTTCAGTTCAGCTTCAACTTTCAGACAGATGGCCTCACATTATCTTCTTTAGCACTTTTGGATACGATGCAGAATTCTTAGTTGAATCAATGAGCAGAGCTGTCCAGTTCTTTTGGAAGTGAAGCAACCCCAAACCACCACCGTGCTTCACAGTTGGTATGAGGTGCTTCTCCTGAAAAGCTGTCTTTGCCAAACATGTTTGCTGTTACTGTAGCCAAACAACTATCTTTGATTCGTCTGTCCAGAGCAAATTCCAAAAGGCCTGGTCTTTGCCTACATGTTCACTGGTAAAATGTAGTCTTGCAAAGGCTATTTACCTGGCATAACTCCCATGCAAGTCAAATTTGTGCAATCTCTTTCTGAATGTAGAAGCATGTACTGTGACACCAACAGCTACAAGACTTATAGCAGCACAGCAAATCCTGTGCTGAAATTTTGGGGTTCTTGGAGACTTATTTTTGCATCAGACAGCCTGCTCTTGGGCTGAATTTGTTGGGACAGCCAGTCCTGGACAAATTTGCAGTCATTTGAAATCTGCACCATTTGTAGATGATTTTGCTTACAGTGGAATTATGCATTTCAAATAATTTTGAGGTTTTCAAATCCCTTGCCAGACTCATAGGTATCCACAAACTTATTTCTGAAGGCCTTACAGAACTCTTTAAATTTTGGCATGATGACACCACACACCTCAATAGCAAAGGGAACACCAGACACTAGATATGAGAGGGGTATAAATAACACAGGTTCCACCTGTACTCACTAAGCAGGCTTTAATCACTTGTACCCAATCTTGAACACCTGATTCTAATTTTGCATAACAAATGTACAGGTGTACTTACTTTTTTACATGTGATTGATCTGGGGTTTTTTTTGTTCATTTACGTTGTGAAAATGACTACAAAATGTCAATTTTATGGGTCATTTGATAGAGTGTTTAACTTTCAACTTTATTAATAGGCACTGTTCCAAAGAGGATCAAACCTTTGCTTGTCTAAATATGTCACAAAAGCCAACAATTTCCATGGGGTGTACTTATTTTTTCACATGACTGTGTGTGTGTGTATACACACACACACACACACACACACACACACATACATATATATATATAGGTTATAATTTTGTTGCCTGTAGTTTAGGGAAGGAACACATATGGGTTTGATGGTTAGGTGTACACAAACCTTTGGCTATACAGTGTAGCTGTGCTTACGTTCAGCTCTGCTGTCTCAGAGGATGTTGTCTTTTATTTTATTTCTTAAAATAAAGTTTTATGCACCAAGTGTCCAGAGTTTTGACTCTTAGTGTATGTAGACCGAAAATGTAAAAGTAAATGCATCAAAAAAGCAGAAAGATGTCCTATAGGATTAAAAAAACCTTGCCAACTTACTATTGGTCTTCCTTGCAGCATTTCTTTTCCTGTTGCTACTGCTGTCTGCTTTCTTTGTTTTCGGAATAGGCTTGGCCTTCACTTTCTTCTGGGTAACTGGTTTCTTTTTAACCTTAGAATATGTAAAATAAAGTCCATGAACATGAACCACGCTTAGCTAAACCGTTTTATTTGCACTGTACATAAATTCACTGCATCTAACCTTTTTTGGAGGTGTGCCTTCAGCAGACTCATCATCGTCATCATCTTCATCTGATACAACCTGGTCAGAGTCGTTGGCCTTCTTGGTGGTGGGTTTCTTTTTACTACTGGGTTTATTTGACTTTGAGGTCTGAGTCAAGGTGTGTAAATTAAAAGGGCAGAAAATAAAAAAATTATACAAAACACCACAATGGCAAAATGAAACACACATACATGTTTGATTTATTAATTGGCCATCATTCTCATATATATTCTGAGAATGTACGAGTTGATGTAGTAAGGATCAACCAGTATGAACAGTAAAGTTCTGTCAAATGCAATTCATGCTCCTAATGTGAGATATGGATGCATAGCTTATGGAGTAACAGGAAGCAGACAGAAAGTCTTTACAGTCTCTGTACACATAGGTTAGGTGAGAAAGAGGAGTTTTCGGGGTAGTCATTCAACTGAACTTCATTCATTGCATAAGTTTCACTCATTATGCATTATAGGTCACAGATTAAATCACTTTCTATAGCAGTTACGATTTCTATATTCCTTCATTATATACACAGGGCAGTAAGAATTACATGTCCTATTTAGTGATGTTTTCTTGTAGGACGGAATTTTAGTCACAATCGACAAATCAGCACTTAGCTCACAGAACAGGAGCAAACTGAGCAATTACTTGTTACCGGAAATCATGCTGTTATGTTGGATGCAACTCTAAATTAATTTGTTTCCTTTCATCATCATCCTCAATCTTGAATGCTTTTTTCTTTAAAAAGTGTTCTGATTTCAAGTCAAAAGATTCAAAAACTTTAACCTTTCCCTTTTTACCCACCTCTTCATCCTTATCTTCTGAACCTTCGTCTGAATCAATGTTCTCCTCTTCTTCAGAAATGCTTTCATCACTGTCGTGTTTTTGACTGTCTGACTTTTCACCGTCCTCGTTTTTACTTTTATTTTCTTCTTCATCAGCTTCATCGCTGCTGGAATCAGTAACGATAGCTTTCGACTTTCCACTTTCTAACTGCTGCTGCTTGCTCTTAGATGAAATTTTCTTCTCTCGTTTGGCATCTTTCATAATTTTCTTCTTTTTTTTCTTTTTCAGGATTACTGGCTGAACAAAGAAAAATCACAAAAGCTCACAAGTCAGGTTTGTTTATACTACTCCAAAAAAAAAAATTAATGCCTATATGAATGTTCATTATTTTATATACACATGCACACTAATCTAAAAAGAAACTCAACATGCATGTCTTACCTTGCCTGAATTTGTGGGGTTTATAAGAAAATGCATGATCCGATCAACCAAAACACTTTGATTCCCGCTTCTCTCAAGGTCAAGAATTTGACAAATAGTCCTGAGTTGTATTTTAGGGAGCCTGCAACACAGACAAATAATGGCCTTCAAATCATGTTATAAACTTGTCCACGTGTTATTACACAATACATATTGTCATGTGTTGATACAGAACAAAGAGGTGATTCACTACTTCAGCACTTTTTCCTTCTTCTTGTTGTAAGGGTCACTGTCGATTTCGAATGGAAATCCATTGAACAATCTCAAGTGTTTCCTTAGGGAAGATACCTTTTGAAAAATTTACAAACAACTTTCAGTAATTTTTTTTAAACCTTTGAAATTACTCTTGGGCTAGTGATGTGCTGACTTAATGCGCAATTGTAATTCACAGAGTAAAACGCTTACTGCTCCCGGTCGATCATACAGAATCTTGTGAAGCGGTTTCAGCTGTGGGGCTTTGAGCTTTCCGATGGCGTGATTGACACGAGCAATGTCTCCCAATTTGTCCCCATGGCCTATACTCTCAACTTTCAGCTTTTCTTTTGGTTTACCCATCTGCATATTAAGTCTCTGGACTGTCTTCTTCTCTCGTTTTCCTTCAATGATTTCCCCAGGAACTGAAAGCAGGAAAGTGAAAAAGTGTTTAAAGAAGCAATACAGATTACCTTCAGATGGGAAAACTGTAAAACATGGCTATTCATCTGGTGACTCTCAGGCCAAATACTGGTCCTCTGATCAGTTCTGCTTACTAATATAAGTAAATATTTGAAATACATAACTTTTTCACCACAATAAACTCAAAACCTCCAATAAGAGAGCCAAGATCTCCTGTGGTGCGGTCAACAGCCAATTACAGAGATGTGTGCTTGATGATGAAAAAGCCTTGTTTTCGCTGTTGTTGCTAGTCAGCTAGCCAGATAACTAGTGATATTTCATGATGTATTTTAAAAGAATGACTGCAGGCTACCAGTCAGTCTATACACTGGTGTAGTTTAAGAATCATCAAAATATGTAAAAGGAAAAATAATGTTTATGTAAAAATTTATTGTTTTATTTTTGTGAGAGCATATGTTTCAAAGATGCAAAAAATGTATAAATCAAATGAAGCACTTAAATACTTTGAGCACTTCACATTTTATTTGATCAGTTGTTTTTTTTAAACATTGCAAAATAAAATTATATTTAAACGTGTTAGTGGGATGTGTCAAGTATGCATATTCCTAAAGGGATAGTTCACCCAATATTTAAATTCTGTCATCAATTACTCACCCTCATGTCGTTCCAAACCCATAAGACTTTCATTCATCTTCAGAAAACAAAAGTAGACATTTTAATGAAACGTGCGAGATTTCTGTCCCTCCATTTACAGTCAGTAACCAAAACTTTCAAGCTCCAAAAAGTTCATAAAAGGTGTTGTAAAAGTAATCCATGTGACTCCAGTTATTTAATCACAATTTTGGGATGCTGTATGTACGCAAAAAAAACTAAAATGAAGTCTTCATTCACAAAATATCTTGACTTCCGCAAAGATCTCGACTCGCGTTCATGAGAGAACCACAACGTATGTGCAGATTAAAAAAAACAAAAAACAAGTCCTCCCCATGTTGGTCTCTGCAGACATCTTCGTTACAAAGATAGTTCTATGCGACTCAGTTTGTGTACAGCATCCCGCTTCCTCTGCTGTAAACAGTGCAGCGCTTCCGGGTTTCGTTGTAATGCAAGAACGTCCACTTTTGCATTCTCATGTGAACACGTGTCGGAGATCTATGCGGGAGTGAAGAAAGTCTTATTTTGAGGTTTTTTGCGCAGACAAAGCATTCGTATCGCTTCATGAAACTGGGATTAAACCACTGGAGTCACATGGATTACTTTTACGATGCCTTTACAAACTTTTTGGAGCTTGAAACTTTTGGTTACTGGACTGTAAACGGAGGGACAAATCTCCCAAGTTTCATTAAAAATGTCTTAATTTGTGTTCTGAAGATGAATGAAAGTCTTGTGGGGTTGGAACGACATGAGGGTGAGTAACAGATGACAGAATTTGCATTTTTGGGTGAACGATCCCTTTAACAGAAAAAAAATAACAGCATATAGAAAAAGTTAGCCTGCTGTTGAATGTTTTTTTTCCCTCTTAAAGATAAAATAGCATTGCAGAATAACATACATAACCTGCTCCTGGGTTTGTGTGGCCCTGATTCATCTGGCTCCTCTTTACTGGACGCGTCATCGATGGCTTCTTTTGTAGTAGCCGTCTCCATCTCAACTTCCATGGTGTCAGTCATCTCAGAGACAGTCCTGTATCCTGTTACATAAACACAGTGAATTAAAAACTGGTTTATTTGGGCATTGTTCTGGTCCACACCTAAAACCAACACCAATACGGTTTAGTAGACAAGAGTGTAAGTCCGGGTGTAGAGTTAGCTCAAACAATACAGTCTTTTCACATGTATCAAGAGTGATAATACCTGATTAAACTAACTACTACATTATTTCAGGATACATCAGCACAGATAACACAGCTGCAGCCAGAAACACGGGGTCTATTTTACAGTGAGCTTATTTCACTTACACGCAGGGAATTATTTATAGTGGTTAAGTTTTCATAAGAATTCCTGCATTTGGCAAACAGTATGTAGTATTAAAGCGTATTACATGTATCTTCGTTTTTAAAAACACCCAACACTGAGTACACACAAAAATTGCTAAAAAGCTGTAGCTAGCTTTAGCCATCTGTCTCCGAGTTCAAAAAAATTGGCGCGAGCGAGTAACTAGCGGACCGACCAGCTCGCGCAGCTGCTTACATAACAACCACAACAAACAACGTTTACTCAAGTTATTAGAACAGGAACTGATACACACACTGCAGAGTTAAATTACTTGTAATTGTTTACCTGTATACTGTGATTTTGGAGCTGCGTTCACGAATTTAGTAACAACTACAAAACATTTAGCATAGCTAACTAGCTAGGTGGCTAACTAACTGTCCCGCCCACAAACCTAACCAAAACAAACGAGTTTACTTAGCAGACTGGAAATAGATCACCGAAAATAAAACAAAAACAACTGAAATACTAAAATCGTACTATTTAAATCGCGTATTATGTCGAGTTTAAAGTATAATAATAATTTTAAAAATAACACTTACAATCTAGGACTGAAGAATCTGCGGGAGGTAATCACTCAAACTGAACTGAAAAGATCTGCAACATGGCGTTTGAAAAGTGTGGGCGTGTGATCACGTGACCTGATCACCCTGGGACTGGGGGACAAACACGAAGGCCGAATTCCAAACGACTCCGTGCTCTCTATAGGAGTGTGCTAGGTAGGGAACAAACATGGCTTCTATATCGTCTATAGTTTTCACCATACTATACGTGCTGAATCAATTGGGATTTGGTCCATATCAAACCATGGAACGGAAGTAGGTTAGCGAAATAACCGTGCCATTGAATACCCTGTAAAAATAAATAAATATATAAAGGACGGAATGTACAATAAAAATAAATTAAAGGTGCACTAGTACGCATTTTCCATTTCTTACTCGTACAAATAATGTGGGAAATTATATAGAAATGTTAACAAATAATAATAGTTATTATTTATACATTGTGTCACTCAGTCTCTCTCTCTCTCTCTCTCTCTCTCTCTCTCTCTCTCTCTCTCTCTCTCTCTCTCTCTCTTTCTCTCTCTCTCCACATGAGATTCGTCTTTAGACCTGTGTGATGATGCAGACTTTCTGGAAAATGAATACTTCTTTGACCGCAATTCTCAAACCTTCCAATACATCATGAACTTTTACAAGACAGGCCATCTGCATGTTAGAGAGGAACTATGTGTGTTCTCCTTCCGGCAAGAATTGAATATTGGGGTATTGAGTTCCGCATACACCACTGTTGCAGGGACAAGTACTACAGCAGCAACAACAACAACAACAACAACAACAAAAAACAGTTTGGAAACCTGCTGAATGTTTTTTTTTTTTTTTTTTTGGACTGGCCTCTTGTCAGTCATTTTATAGATACGGCTCCAATGCCCCTTTAAATTCTCATAACTCATAATGAGGTGAAGTTGTATGTTTGCAGAGTGATATCCTGAGAGTCCTTGCTAATGGTAACTCTAGTTGAACCACCATAGGTTTTGGAGATGGAGCTTTGTGCACATGGGTCGAAATGGAGGCTGCTCATATCTTATTCAAGTCCACATTTTTAAAAATCTTACCTAATGCACACTGCATGCATTTTTTAATGATCATTTAAATGATAATTAGGATGGGATAACATGCATGCTTTTCTCAAAATCAAGAAAAATATAACACAGCTCATTATTTATTATTGCACATAATCATGGCTCAATGTTCATTCTATAATCCACCTTGTGGTGCAACTTGGACACAACTTCCATGATAAACCCAGGGTCATAGGGTGTTTCAGGTCTCTGCTCATCAGACACCCTCGCCTGGGCAACCCAGATGGGGTGATCAGCCCACGGCTTGTGTCGAAGTAGCGCACTACATCACAGGTCCTGATTCTTGATTAACAACCTCTTGAAAGAGGCTTTTTTAGTGGTCTCCAGATACCATTTTGGTACTATTTTTTTATATATTAAAAGCAGTTCCTGTCCCAGTGCCTGGTATTACTTTGTAAAATAAATTGTTTATAACCCCACACCAAAGAAACATATTTGACCACAACTGGTGATATCAATTATAGCCTACATTGATTCTACAGAACCAGCCAGCTGCTAAATGTGTTATGTCTGTATTCCTGTTAAGAAACAGTAGATGGAGCCAAAGAAACATTCAGTATAACCATGGCTCTTACTTCTCACAAACGACTACGTTTTGTTTTACCACCAAAATTAATACCAGTGGTGTTCCTATAGGGATCCCTTTCTAATGTTGGATGGGGTAGAATGACAACACCATCACTACAGTGAAGCATGGTGGTGGTAGTAATATGTTGAGAGTTACCCTTGGCTTTTTGATTGCTTCTCTGACTAATGCTCCTCACCCATTCACTGATTAATTTTTGTGGATGGCCTAGGCAGAGTAACTGTCAGTGACAAATTATGATAAAATGGGCCCCTGGACATGGATGCACCAAAACTTTGCCTGTTAGTAGTTAATAAGAGTACCTTTACACAGAGGCTCGGGATTCGGGGCCGCCTGACTCCTTGGGCCCCTGGGCCTGTGCCCAGTACACTTATTCAGTAATCCATCCTTGGGTACAGTTGTGCCATAATCTTTCCCTTTAATCATAATGGATTTAATGGTGCTCCACAGGATGTTCATTTTATAATGGGGTATGTTTGATAATCAAATACTGATACTTTTCCAGAACTTTGTCCTGGACCTTTTTGAAAGCACTTTGGTATTCATTATGCTGTTTGTTTAGGTAGATTCTCTAACAAATTCTGAGGCCTTCCAGGAGCAGGGGTGTTTATATTGAGCATATTATTGGCCTGGCACAAAGTTGGTACTGCAATTCATTCCAAAGGTGTTCAGTGGGGTTAAGGTCAGGGCTGCGTGCTTCCACCCTGACCTGGCAAACCATGTCTTCATGGATCTTGAGTTGTGCACAGGAGCATTGTCATGCTGGAACAGGTTTGAGCCCCTTAGTTCCAGTGAAAGGAAAATGCTACAGCATACATTCTCTACAATTGTGTATTATAGTCAGGTGTCCACATACTTTTGACCATGTAGTGTAATTTAGGGGTTTCACAGCTACGCGGCTGAACTTTTAATTTTTTATTTTTTTGTAAATAACTATACTGATCACTCCTTCTTCAATATTAATGGGCTTCTATGTAGACTCATGACATATACAATGAGGTCCAAAAGTCTGAGATGGCTATTGAAAATGCTTGTATACAGCAATTTTCATTACAAATTATATTATTGACAACTTGTGTGAAAAGTAGAATCTTGGAAATATTTACATGAATTTCAGAGCTTTTAGTATTTGTTATGTCCCCTTGTCACTTTAATCACAGTGTGCACTTGAACTGGCATGGAGTCCACAAATTTGTGCAATACCTTATCATGAATATTAAATATTCAAGATATTGAACATTCATTGTTTTAAATATTTCCAAACACTAAAACTTTCCATGATAATTTTATTTTATTTTACTTTTAAAAACAGATTTTCAATGTCGTCTCAGACTTTTGGACCAGACTGTAATCCCAATTCCATGTTGTACAACAGTCCAAAACTTAGAAAGTAAGCGTTAATATTTATGCAAGGCACTGTAACCTACCCATAAAATGACCAGTCAATGTAAGTACAAGGCAATAAAGTGGCTACTGAATGTATGTGAGATATTAAGAAATGTTTATACATATCCATAGCCCAAACATCACACACTAAGGATATCATTTAGAAAGACTGTGGATGTTTTAGATAGTAGGGGGGGGGAGATCCGTTCCGTTAGTTCTCGTGAATCGACTGCTCTGATACACATAGAGGAGTCATTTAAAAAGCAGGACTCGTTCATGAATCGCCAATCACGATCTCTCAGTCGCTCCAAACCTTTAAACTGCGCGTGGACGTGAGAGCGCGCGGCACAAGTCTGGTGGCTTGGCGCACGGTCACAGGGCTGAACTATCAACAGTATGAACCTGCAGCTCGGCACTGGAATATTTTCAGCAAATCCCTTCTCGAATAGCCACAAGAGGGAACTGCGAAGAGGTGCATGAGCTGTGATATTCATACCTTCAACCAAAACATCGACTTCTCTCCAAGTAGGATGAACAGTAGTCTAATTAATTATTCTCTGCTTTTTCTTACCAAAACAATTGTGTATTTATCTTTCTTTTCTCGTGTGCAACCATAGTCCACTTTTAACTAGGCTACCAGTGTGGTTTCTTTACGTTGTGCATGTTCTTAATATGAAAAATCTGTCTTAATTAAAGAAATTTATCCTCAATGAGCCTTCACTACAATCCCCAGAACTCCATATTATGAGTTATGCCAGTTATATATTTCATAGTGTATATGGAGTTATGTGATACCACATTTAAATAAATGGAAAATGCTGCCACTACTGCTTTATTTTGCATCCAAATGCTGGTTAAATACATGTTATAACTTGCAGCAGCACAGTGTGTGTTCTCTATGATATGAGACATCTTTCAAGCTCTTTCATGAGATCTGATTAAAAATGCAAGCCTCAAAATTACCATAATGACAATATTATAGAGAGGACGTTACCCCAGAGAATTAATGATTACAAGAATAGTAGCATTAGAGCAGTTCATTTGGCAGGACAGCTAAAATATTTAAATCTCATTGAGCAGCTTTGAAGAAGTAGGGCACTGCCAAGGGCTTCTTCCCACCCTCTGTGTGTGATGTGTGATCACTCAGTGGTGGTGGTGGAGGAAAATGTTTAGGGGATATGCTTATTCAGTGAGTGATGCTCAATTATACACGAGAAAACCCCCCACAAATGACAAAATTGATAATTATTTCATTGCATTCATTTAATTTGTTCATTTTCTGTTTGCAAAGGCTGTACACTATCCAGATCACTATGATTAGTGATACATCAACTGCAGCAGAGTTCTGTGGGGACAGTGCCTCAGTGTTGTCTCAGGATTCCAGTGTATTCTTCAGTGAACCCCCTCCACCAACTGACAATCCGCTGGACTTCTTCATCATTAATGTCGGAGGAAGCCGCTACATTCTCTCTCAGGAGCTGCTGGCCTCTCACCCAGAGACACGCCTGGGCAAGCTGGCTCTCTCCACACGAGATTCGGCTTTAGACCTGTGTGATGATGCAGACTTTCTGGAAAATGAATACTTCTTTGACCGCAATTCTCAAACCTTCCAATACATCATGAACTTTTACAAGACAGGCCATCTGCATGTTAGAGAGGAACTATGTGTGTTTTCCTTCCTGCAAGAAATTGAATATTGGGGTATTGATGAGTTCCGCATAGACCACTGTTGTAGGGACAAGTACTACCGCAAAAAGGAGATGAAGGAATCCATAGATATTAAAAAGGATGTTGAAATGAATTGTGTGGAGGATGACTTCAGTGGAGTACTGTGTGAGGACATTCGCCGGTGGCTCTGGGACCTGATGGAGAAACCGGATTCGTCCAAGGCAGCAAAAACATATGGGACGTTGTCTATGTTCTTTGTGATCATGTCCATCGCGAACATGGCTATGATCTCTCTGGACTTTACTATCCTTGGTGCACCTGTCTTGGATATTCTTGAGTACATCTGTATTGTGTGGTTCACAGGGGACCTGGTGCTCAGGTTCATGTGTGTGAAGGACAAATGTAAATTCAGCAGGAGTGTGGTGAACATCATTGACCTTCTGGCCATCCTGCCTTTCTATATCACCCTAGCAGTGGAGAATCTGCATGGCGGGTCAACAGAATTGGAGAACGTGGGACGGGTAGTGCAGGTCCTGCGACTGATGAGGTCTCTTAGAATGCTGAAACTTGGACGTCATTCCACAGGTAATATCATGGTTGAACCATGTTTGGGAAACAAGTTTCAGAGGACAAATAGCAAAGTTCAGAATTTTGTCTTGCAAAAAGATCAAGATAAAGCTGAATCTGCAAGGTTCTTTTATATCACAAATACAACTGTATTTGTTTACACATCTACCACAAATGAACTTGTGCTTGACAAATGTAAGGAGAAGCTAATAAAAAGAGGTCAGAATGTCAGAATAAAGATAAAAATAGGTCAAAATAAATCTAAACAGAATGTATTTGTTATAATATATCTACATACAGATATATTTGAGAATAGCTTATTCGTGTTCCTTTTATATTTACTCTAGCTGGAAGAATTAAAAAGACCATAGCTGACACATGTAAGCATATGAGTCATTAAGTCATTCTGAATGACCGAAAACTGCCATTCAAGTAGCAATCTTTCTAAACACCACTAAATTGAAATGGTATTTTGTGAAATTGTTTAGCAATTGTGCAGTTAGTAGGTTAAGATAGGCTTTTGTTCTCCTTTGAGTGAAATATGCTTCCTATCTAGCTGATATCATCATTAATTATCTTTTATCTTCCAAGCTTTTTTAAGAGAGAGGGAAGGAGAGAGAGAGAGAGAGAGAGAGAGAGAGAGAGAGAGAGAGCGCAAATGTATTCATTCATTCATGTTTGGACATTCTTCCCATAGAGACTGGGAGGAAGAGGCTGAGGAACAGAAAAATGTTTCAGAGCACATTATGATTGGCTTTGATCGTATGAATGTCGCAGAGAGAGGGTCCTAAGAGGATCCTGAATAATTAAAGAAAATGATATTTCAGAGCAGACAGAAGTGGGTCCAACAGGGACTGATGCATATAGCCTTAAGTCTAAAAAAACAAAGAAGAAAGAAAACAGGTGCTTGCTTGAGATTTCATGCTTTCATGACAAATCGTAAAATGAATTTTAGAAGATGAAAGAGTAAAATGCTCTTTTAGATATATTATGAATAATGCTTTTTTCATAGAGTACAAATTCAACTGCATTTATTTTTTTATCGTACAACTGTATGTACTTTACCTGTGATATCCTTCACCCAGCATTTTATGATCCTATGAATTAAGAACACACATAAAAACTATACACTCTCAAATTAATGTTTATGAGCAGGCATTGTAAAATCAGCAGTGAATACAGACTGATACACAATGGGAACAGCAGCCAGCAATATTTCCATAGCATTTTAATATTGCGTGAGGTTGTATTTGCTCTACTTTGCACACCGTGTATTTCTCCTTGGCTGTGGTTAATCTGGTTATGGAAAAACAGGTCATATGGCAGTCAATAAAGGGAGCCTGCACTGCAGTATATTTGAACATGTGTAAACTAGTTTTATTCATTTACAGCCATGGTACTTAAGACACCTGAGTATGAAGGAGGAAATGTAAGAACTCAAGACAGGTAAATCTGAGGGGAAAAATCATATAAATTTTTATACACACATGGGTTTTTAACTTTATATAATTGATGCAAAAAACATTTAACTAGAACAATTCAAATAACAGTTTCTAAATGCAGTATACTTCAACAGGGGCATCACTAGGGCTGAAACCCTGAATGATTTTAGCCTGGCCTGAATATTTTTCACATGGAACTGTACTTTGGGGCCAAACACTCATATATGCCCTATGCTTACTTTTTCCCCAGGGCTGTTTGTATATAATGACTTCTAATAATCAGTGTTACAGTATACCCTCATACCCACTTGTTTTGCTGCTTCAGAAGTCCCTTTTCTACTCTTGTGTTAGCTTCCCCTTTAACTGTATCACATGTGGGGTTTTTTTCCTTTTTTTTGTGAAACTTGTCATTGACTGAAGACATTGTCCTGCTGAAGCAGCCAGGTAAAATTAATAAAAGTGCTTGAAGTATACTCAGCGCTCACCAGTATGTAGTACTGGGAATGATTCTACTCTCTGCTGTAAATGAAATGAAACGATTCAAAAAAGCACTTCCATGTTGTATTCCTCTCCTTGGAAGGCTCACGAGTTGGAATCATCTTATGGCCGTTTTAGCAAAATGTTTTCCATGTATCCCGCTTACAGCTATTTTTGTAATGCCTGTCATTCATTTTACTCTACATTAAAATCAAGGTGAAATTACTGGCTTATGCGTTTCCTAAATTGGTGCCAATTGTCATTTAATTACATTTGCACTTTTATTACATTTAAACAGTATTGAGCAGTAACACTCAATGTAATTTTTAAGGACTATTTTAGGACTACACCACTGATATAATGTATAAATATGAATATATATATACAGTGAGGGAAAAAAGTATTTGATCCCCTGCTGATTTTGTACGTTTGCCCACTGACAAAGAAATGATCAGTCTATAATTTTAATGGTAGTTGTATTTGAACAGTGAGAGACAGAATAACAACAAAAAAATCCAGAAAAACGCATATCAAAAATTTTATAAATTAATTTGCATTTTAATGATGGAAAAAAGTATTTGACCCCCTCTCAATCAGAAAGATTTCTGGCTCCCAGGTGTCTTTTATACAGGTAACGAGCTGAGATTAGGAGCACACTCTTAAAGGGAGTGCTCCTAATATCAGTTTGTTACCTGTATAAAAGACATCTGTCCACAGAAACAATCAATCAATCAGATTCCAAACTCTCCACCATGGCCAAGACCAAAGAGCTCTCCAAGGATGTCAGGACAAGATTGTAGACCTACACAAGTCTGGAATGGGCTACAAGACCATTGCCAAGCAGCTTGGTGAGAAGGGGACAACAGTTGGTGCGATTATTCGCAAATGGAAGAAGCACAAAAGAACTGTCGATCTCCCTTGGCCTGGGGCTCCATGCAAGATCTCACCTCGTGGAGTTGCATTGATCATGAGAACAGTGAGGAATCAGCCCAGAACTACACAGGAGGATCTTGTCAATGATCTCAAGGCAGCTGGGACCATAGTCACCAAGAAAACAATTGGTAACACACTACGCCGTGAAGGACTGAAATCCTGCAGCGCGCGCAAGATCCGCTGCTCAAGAAAGCACATATACATGCCCGTCTGAAGTTTGCCAATGAACATCTGAATGATTCAGAGGACAACTGGGTGAAAGTGTTGAGGTCAGATGAGACCAAAATGGAGCTCTTTGGCATCAACTCAACTCGCCGTGTTTGGAGGAGGAGGAATGCTGCCTATGACCCCTGGAACACCATCCCCACCGTCAAACATGGAGGTGGAAACATTATGCTTTGGAGGTGTTTCTCTGCTAAGGGGACAGGACAACTTCACCGCATCAAAGGGACGATGGACGGGGCCATGTACCGTCAAATCTTGGGTGAAAACCTCCTTCCCTCAGACAGGGCATTGAAAATGGGTCGTGGATGGGTATTCCAGCATGACAATGACCCAAAACACACGGCCAAGGCAACAAAGGAGTGGCTCAAGAAGAAGCACATTAAGGTCCTGGAGTGACCTAGGCAGTCTCCAGACCTAAATCCCATAGAAAATCTGTGGAGAGAGCTGAAGGTTCGAGTTGCCAAACGTCAGCCTCGAAACCTTAATGATTTGGAGAAGATCTGCAAAGAGGAGTGGGACAAAATCCCTCCTGAGATGTGTGCAAACCTGGTGGCCAACTACAAGAAATGTCTGACCTCTGTGATTGCCAACAAGGGTTTTTAAACCAAGTACTAAGTCATGTTTTGCAGAGGGGTCAAATACTTATTTCCATCATTAAAATGCAAATTAATTTATAAAATTTTTGACATACGTTTTTCTGGATTTTTTTGTTGTTATTCTGTCTCTCACTGTTCAAATACAACTACCATTAAAATTATAGACTGATCATTTCTTTGTCAGTGGGCAAACGTACAAAATCAGCAGGGGATCAAATACTTTTTTCCCTCACTGTATATATAGATATATATATATATCTATATATATATATATATATATATATATATATATATATATATATATATATATATATATATATCTGATAAAGTTACATAAAATTACTTTGTGTTTAGTAATAAACTAGATCTATTAGCCCCTGATGTTTTTGGCTTAGCCCCTTATGTTTACAAATCCTAGAAACACCCCGGTGCTTCACTATGTACATTTATTCAGTGAGGTGGACAAATAGGTACATGAAGATAATGAAATATTAAGCCATTTCAGACTGTGATGTAGCACTTTATTTGAAGACTAGCACCTTGAGGTTTACACACCAGTAAAAGCAATTTGTGAAAGGCTGAAAAGAAAAGACAAATGTCCTCTACTGGATGATATACACAGTTATTTTATTATATGCATTCAAGTGGCTCTAAAGTGGCGTACGTCCCTACAGCAGTATTATACATCATTTCAGCAGTAATTTCAGGGTTTAAATATATAAGTCCAAGTTTGCTACTTAAGCCTAAAAATTATACAACTCTTTTTGTGGCAAAAGTTAAGTGTATTCAGAGCTCAATTTTCTGACTTTAGATTATGCAAATCACCTGAATGAGATTGGCAGATTTTGTCTTGAGTAGAAATGTTTCAGTAGTGTCAAGAACAATCACTTGCCTTTAAAAGTCAGGGATAGAAAATGCAGAATGAAAAAGGAAATCTTTTTTTTTTTTGCTGTCAATATGATGTAACATAAAAACAAGAGACAATTTAAAAATGATAAATATAAAAAAAGACTATGATATTTGCAAGTGAAGAAACAAACATCTAATAGGAGTGTATGTATTGTGAATATATTGCTCCATGAATAGTCCTAGGCAATTATAAAATTACTCACTGCAAATTTGGTTTAATTTAACAATATGGCTTTCACCATCATTATGTATAAGTTGATAAAATAGCACTTTGTCACGAATCAAGGATGGGCCCAGAAGCAATCGCAGTTAGATAACATTTATTATATAAACAAACAACAAAACATAGACACTAAGACAACTAGGCAAAATACTGTGGCATGAAACAAAACATGGGAACAGGGAACATGGTAGTCTAAGACAACAAAAGACAGAGAATCAGTGCAGACAATGGCTATATATACAAGAGTGCTCATTAACAGAAACGTGAATCAGGTGCAGGTGGTCATGTGACATGTAGTGCAGTGCAGTGGCTGATGGGAACTGGAGTCCAGAATTTCCTGATACATGACACACTTGCTCCAGCACATACCATTATTTTGCATAATTTTTTTAAGCCACATACAGACAGCTAATTGTGAATCAAATTAAATGCAACTGCAAAATACTAAATTGAGGTCAGGAATTTGTACTGTGCGTAGAATGTAGGCTGCTTTCTCATGCATTTAATTAGCTTTTTTATTCATCAAATGAGTAAAATAATGCCAATGCTTTTGTTCATTTGATGTGTAATAATGATGTGTCTCTCCTATAAAGAAAACATGTCCATTGTTTGAAGCATAGGCTGACCAAGCATTCATCTGCCATGACTTAAAAATTAGAAATAATCATAAAAATGAGATCCTTAGTGTAAGCATTGACTCAGATTAAGATGCGTCTCCTCCAAAGTTCATCATGCAAAAAAGCCATATTTTTAAAGCCAATTATTTCATTATTAAATCCTCACTATGTATGCGTAGCTCAACTCTAAATACAGCCAATTGTTTGTACTTTGCATCAGCATCTGAACATAAAATCTAAATTTTTATTAGTCTCATTTGCAATTGCATGCTTTTCAATATTACCTTCATGGTTTATTCCAGGAATCATTTTTATGCTGCATATAAATGAAGTGTTCCAGATGCTCAAAAAACACATGAGTTGTGTGTAACCTATGACTTATACTCCTCATCAGGTCTGAAGTCTTTGGGCATGACTATCGCTCAGTGCTATGAGGAGGTGGGTCTGCTGATGCTCTTCCTCTCCGTGGGCATTTCCATCTTCGCCATGGTGGAGTACGCCATTGAGCACAACATGCCTGAGACCACATTCACCAATGTGCCTTGTGCCTGGTGGTGGGCCACCACATCCATGACCACCGTGGGTTATGGGGACATTCGCCCAGAGACAGCCATTGGCAAGGTCATAGCCTTCATCTGCATTCTTTCAGGCATCCTTGTCCTCGCCCTTCCCATTGCCATCATCAATGACCGCTTCTCATTCTGCTACTTCACCCTGAAGATGAAGGAGGTAGCGCTACGGCACAGTGAGGCACTGAAGCGTCTGAAGCGCAACTCAACCTCAGATGGGATGCAGCCAGCAGTAGGGCTAAACCTGCGTGATGCCTATGCCCGCAGTGTGCTAGAACTGCTGCGGCTGTACAGCAGAGGGAGGACAAGCACACGCAGCAGCGCAGGAGAAGACGTCTGGTGATAGTAGGACACACCAGAGAAAACTTACTGAAGTGAAATCTGTAATGTCTAGAATGTTTATTTAGAATGTACTTATTAACTTTTACTTACATGTAATAAATCTTTTACTTTCTGCATATAGGTATGACATAGATTTGTCTTCAGTGCATCCAATCATGTTGAGTGAGGATTTGTTATTTAATTATATTTCTCATTTAATTTTATTTCACTTGTAATATTTTGTTTTGTCAATGTCAGATAGGCACATAAGATAGCCTGCCATATGAACCTGAAGAGAGAAGCAGGGCAGTAATAAATATATATATATATAAGGCACAACATCCATTTAAAATCAGCTTGTTTATTCCTCACTCTTTTACAGGAACAAGCTCTAGATATCTGGCCATTTTAACTTTTCTAAAAGCTCACAAATATTCATTTTGGAGGATACTGCGAGATAAATTACAGGCAGTTTGGCTTTCTCAATGCAAGTTGCTGGACGTTCAGTGGGGTTCAAAAATTCTGAGATGACTAGTAATTATACTTTTATTTCACATTCTTTTCTATTTAGTACAAAAAATTTCATTACAAATATAAAAAAAACAATGTGAGAGAAAATTCTTAGAATCGTCAAAGTCCTTGAATGCCAGTATTTTTTAATATTTGTAATGCAAATTTAAAATCATGACCTACAAATAAGGGCAGAATCTTAATTATTGAATATTCAAGATATCCAACATTTCTTTTCTTTATTTTACAGTTTTCAAAATTCTAAAACTGTTTATTAGCCGTTTTAAATGAAAAGAAACAAAACCCCACAAACCCATATTTTCAATGTGGTCACTTTTGGACCCCATTGTATCCGCCATGGACTTGTAAGGGAGACAGACTTTGAGCTCTATAAAATGCAGACGTTAAGACCGAAATAACAACATGCTTTAATAAACTTCTAGTTATAAACATAAATAGATATATAAATAGATATTGCTAGAAAAATGCAAAATTTGTGGTTAACGATTAACAGTGTTGTTAATTGTTTTGTGTATCTTTTTGTTTGCTTTGTATTTTTTCTGCTGTATTTCATGTGCAACCCACATATTTACTATAAGACTGATCAGAGGATGGTGGGTGAACAGGCAGCCTGCCCAGGCTGAGGTATAAATAGAATGCATTTGAATGTGTTTGATGCACAGGGATGAGAGTTAATCTATTCCCCAGATGACCAGCTTCTCGTTCAACCTGCCATCTAAGCAGCACCAACAAGAGGCCATTGCCTATATTATTAGATGACACTGGTTGTCTGGATTTGTACATGTGTTTGCATGAAAGAAACAGCAATACAGAAGAGACAAAAAAGGAAGAAACAGTCTGAAAGGGAACAAGTGAAGACCTCAAGTGGACACCACTTGCTTCAAGCTGTTGTTCAAAATGATTTTCTCTTGGTCAGAATATTCCTGGTTTACACATTCACAATGACCTGACCTAGCAGACTGTCATCTACGGTTCTGTTTTTTCCTATGAGAAATTAAACAGACTAGAGCACTGGATCCTTCCTGGCACGGTAAAAAAATCTCAATTTGACGCTGATGCCACAAATGAGAAGCACCATTCATTTTTTTCAAGAGAGCAATGAGAAAAGAACTGTAAACAATTTAATCTAAATGGTGGGAATCGAGGCAGAATGCCAGACACATACACACTTTAATGGTCATCGAGCATGGATTGCTTGGCTAACAGTTTTCTAAAAGCTTTAGCATACATCTTTAAATCACTGACACACGTCTTGAGGCTAGCAGCTGTGTAGACTGTATAGTGAATAATATCAGGAAGAAAACCTGTATATGTACTTTACATTATTTTAAATATTGTCATTGTCTATTATCACAACAACAATAAGCCAACAGTATATAAACTTGCATGGTGTTAAGGGTATGAGTCCAGGTGGCATACTAAAACATTAAAGTATCTTCAAACAAAAAAGTTGAACCTCTTTGTTAAATTTTTATTCTTCATTTATATATGGGTCACGCCATGGAAACTGCGACCAAACTGTGACATGAGGGTAAAATTGCAGGAAAAGGAATTTGGAAGAACATTTCCACCCTTACACTGACACTGATGAATTTATCAATAAAAATTTTATTAAAAAAATTAAGAAAAACATTTGAAAAGTTAACAAATAACATTAATTTGGTTCAGTCTCAAGATCTATTAAGTTTATCTATTAAGATCTTATTAGTTAAGGCCATGTCGGTTATTTTAGTTTTTATAATATGTAGTCGCAGTATATATTAATTGAGTGACTTCACTATACCCTGCATGAAATGTCACAAGTGTAACATGGTGTAACGTACCTGGACACGAACATCAAAGACTGTCAAAATGCTTGCGATCCGCCATTTCGAATGATTATTGTAGTAGATCTGTAAGTACACTTGGGTGATACCCATCATGCCTGGGAAATGTGAAGCTTGGGAATAACGTTGTGGTTGTTTCGAGTGTAACACCCAAAACAAGACACCATAGAACTTCAACCTTTAAAATGTTGATTTTTATCTATAATCTTAAGTTCTGATAATTTATCTCTGTTTTTTAAATACCATAAATTGTGCTTGACTGACTGACACAGAAATATTGTTGTTACTAATAGAAACCTTGTTTTTATTAAAACAGTTTGAACGTAACCTATGAAGACACCACCGGTTACGACTTTTAAAAGATCTCACACGCAAAACTTTTAAAAAGACATTTTAAAAGACCTTGCACCCAAGAACAACAATTCCCATGGATAACTATTAAGTAGCCTCTGTACTAAAATAGGAAGACATTTATTACAGGAAAGGGTAGAAATTAAAGCAAAAAAAAAAAAAAACTTTATTAGGTAAGTAACAGTAAGAAATGAGAGTTTAGAAAGACATTATGATTTTACGGTAATTAGGAACAGGATGACATTGAAATGATCTTATGTATCTCTCAAGGTGTAACACCTATATTAAGCATTGATATTTATGATTTATAATATTCTCTGCAATGTTAAATTTTATTGCCAATGATTTATTGCCAATGATTTACATACATTTACATACATTTGAATGGCTGCAGTGGCTGAATGGCTCATGGAGTGACCCAAATATATTTGAATAAATATTAACATAATTAATATTTTATTTATTCACAGCTTACTACAGAGTTTATAGAAGGATATCCTTCCTATGGTAAGTGAAGGGCATTGCTCAAGCTGTCCATTCTTCAGAGACCAGTGAGAATGATAGTGAAAAATGAGTATTAAAGGAACCCAGGAGACAATGTGGTATCTCACAAATAGGTCAGAGTGGTATGGGGTGGAAAACTGTGTGTCTATAAGTGAAGGGGAGGGTGTAAAGAAAAACGTTATTTTCATGCACGTCCCCTGAAAGCGACAAAATTCGAGACTATTCTTTAACCAGGTATATTTTTAAAAAGAGATTTTTTTTGCAATGCAGTATTACTTTGGATTAAATGTATAGTGTCCATCTGAAAAAGTTGTCCTTGTTTACCTTTTGAGTTGCAAAGCTATGCAAAAACCAATAGCTATTCAAATCTCCTCACAACCAAAAGAGAATATTGTACATTGTAGACTAAAATAGAATTCAATAAATTGTTAAGAGTTATGTACATGGCGTTCATCCAGCAATAGTCAAGATTTTATATATAAAATGTAAAAAGTTTACAATTCAATATGCATTTAGACAAGTTCAGAAATGCTCAACATCACAAAGCAGGGTAACTTGTTAACAGGCATGAAAGCTCCATATACCCACGGCTTTATCACATTTTTAGAAAACAATGCAGCACCATAAAAAGATTTCTGCAGTGTGACTGCAGCAAAGTCAAAATAGAGGCCAGGTAATAGACTCAAAGGAGTGAGGACAGCAGGATGCAAGGACGTTTTACATTGGAACTTTAAGCAGCAAAGGTGTGACATACACTACCTATATTATTAGTATTATTATTTTAGTTTCAGTTATTTCAGTTGCAGCTACAGTTGCACTTAAAGGAATCCTGAAAGTCAAGAAAGTGTGTGGTGCAATTCCTCAGCACCCTCACTTCCCATGTCTTTGGCAGAATGTGTTTTAAAGAGAAGAATTAAAATGATTACAAAGACGAAAATGTTGAATTGCTGTCTTTCCCCAACCCCGTAGGTGTAAGGTGAACGTGCTAATCACTAAGCCACTGTGCCCCCCTCAGTTGTTCCCAATTAATAATAATAAAATTAAGGTTAATTAAACTAAAATTAACCTTACACTAGCATTAGTATTGCAAAAAATATTTCAGCAACCTTATGTAAAACATTCTGAGAACATGTAGGCATGTTCTGAAAGATTAAACATTATTAGTACCAAAATGTTCTGCTAAGGGGGCATGGTGTCTTAGTCGTTAGCACGTTTGCCTCACACCTCTGGGGTTGGGGGGTCAAGGGCTCCTCTTCCTTGTGCCCTAAATTCCCTGGGATAGGCTCCAGGCTCCCTGTGACACTATGTAGGATAAGCAGGATAAATCTTTTTCAGCACTGTAGATGACCTTGCCCAATGAAAAGAGACCAAATGCAAGCCAAATTGATTAAGTCATGCTCTCTTTCATACGAATGAACAGTGAATTAACAATTTCAAATATTCAAAAGGTTTTTGACCAGTGGGGTGAGATACAAATTGCTCTCAGACTTCTACCCAGTTGAACTAAAACTCGGGTGTCAATCTATAACTGAATACTGGTCTTTCCATGTGGCCTGGAGAAGCACTTTTCATCTCCAAATTCAAATATTATGGGGTTAAGCAGCAAGGTCCGGAAGGATATGTTCTCATTTTGAGTAGTGCTTTATGCCCCTGACTGGGATACAGTGCCACACTTTCAGAGAGTTTTACATACATGGTCTTTGTCAGATTTGTTGCATTTGACACATTTTACAAGGCATGACCTGAAAACTTGACAAGTCACTGAAGAAAACAAGCAGACGGGACTGTCTATGATTTGTGGCACTAAGTACTACCCATTTATAAGCAGTATTTTGATCTAACAAGGTGTAGATGTTCAGTCACCTTTAAAACCTTTGGGTAGTTATTAAATTGTCTTGGTAAATCAACTAGCTCTCATGTGACTATTTGGAGTTACAATGAGTCCATTTAAGGATCTTTTTGTCTATAAACAACTAATGAAACTACACAAAGAAAGCCTGCAAAAATTCAATAGGTCCTGAAGATTAAATTATTGTGCAGTCTTCACTGTTTACAGCAAATTGTCATCCTCACTCCTGTACTGGTCCTCCTGCAGCATATTAATTGTTGTGCTTCAAGGTGGTCAGTAGACTGAGTGAAAATATATTTAAATATATTATTATTTCATATCCTGCAATACAGTTTTTGTGCTGCCCAAAGATCTGCTCTATTTGGTGAAACCTTAGTGCCAAGACTGATTTAGAAGATTAATAAATCTTAGTATAACATAAAACAACACTTACATAGTATTATATAAAATGACATTTCTGATGAAGAATTCCTGTGGGAGGATTTATGTTATGCAAAGAAAAAAAAGTATATATATTTCTAAACAGATACAAAATGAAGTGAAATTAAAGGATGAATATTTGAGTCACAAATGGATTTAGCCACTTATTTAAATGTAATTGCTAGTCTGAGACCATTTAGGTGGCTTTCAAAATTGTTGCAAGGAATCACAAGACCTTTCTCATGGTCCACATATTTGTAGGAGTACATTTGCAAGACCATGTGTCAGGAGCACAAGCATGAATGTGAGGAGAGTAAAGAATACAGAGAGAGCTACAGAACTCAAATGCTCTGTGTACTTTTCCAAATTTGGGCTGAGTAATGTAGAGTAAATGATTCGTTGTAATTACTCAGGACATGGTGTACTTTGAACACACTGACAAGACTGGCAAATACTCTATTTGCCATCATTAGCAGTGAATCTGCACAAAGTATGAGCAGTCTGGATTATCATTAGGTCTCTAATGTGCTGTGAGAAATGAAACATTAATAGGCCAGAGAGCCTTTTATCCTTTATCTTCTATGAGCAATTGTCCACTCTTTGGTTTCTATTGTTCACAGACTGAGTCTGGTGATGACACTAATTAACTTTTCTTTTAGACTCACATTAGCACACTGAATTGCTCTTATGTCCCGGTTGCTCACAGGTGTGCCCTTGAGTGTCCTCCTAGAGATGCTATCTGATCAGAGCCAGAAGCATGACACAATAGGCCCTAATTAGACATGTATGTGGTCTGAGAGAGCAGGTGCTTATGTAAGTAAATTTAAATTTTAAATATAAATTCACTCATAGATCACATAATTTGGTTCGATCCAAATATCTCAAATATATAAAATGATATAATCCTTGTGAAATTTTTATATAAAGTTTTATATTATTGTATAAAAAAATACACAAATGTATAAGTATGTGTAAGAATTATCTCTATAATGAGCAAATGCACAGCAGGGATAAACCACGTGTTGGTATAATCATAGTATAATCACCCAAGTGAGTGACTCGATGATTTGAAAATGTACCAATATTATCAGTATCATTAAATAGCTCTTATGTGCATGCAAGAGCATGCGCATGCTGCAACCTTATTTAAAAAAAACAAAACAACAACAACAAAAAAACAAATGAGAAAACATAAAACATATCCTATACAGGTTTGCCTGGAGCCAGGGAACTCTGGGCACAAGGCAGGGAACCCCCTGGACAGGGCTAGCAGGGCACAATCGCACACACATCCTCATGCTATGGACAATTTGGAAATGCCAATCAGCCTACAGAAAACCCCAGAAAGCAGAGGGAGAACATACAAACTCTGCGCACATGGGGTGGAGGCAGGATTCAAACCCACAAGCCCGGAGGTGCAAGGCAAACGTGCTAACCACTAAGCCTTCATGTCCCCTCTATGAACAACTGTATGTAAAAATCTGAATCATCCACGTATTTGTCACTTGGGTTGTGTGTATCAACAACAAGATATTGTGACCTTGTTCAAACAATAGCTAATAGCTATACCGGAACACTTACTATAGATTTGAAGGTCTTGGTAGTTCACTCAGTAAAGAACTCATCAGTTGCTCTACCATTCAGGAAAGGACTGTGTACAATAACTTGCCATTATTAAATGTGGTGACAGCTATTCAGTTTGTGTAAGACAGGCAGGATATGCAATGCCTGTACCTTCTGTAGGATCCAGAAAAAAATCAGTCTGCTACCAATCTGCTTTCATTTTATCATTCATAAAAAACAGTTCCATGTGCAGCTGTTTATAATGACATGCTGCTCATACTAAACTAGCTACCTGTGACATAACTATTACAAGTGTACCCTGCAGTTCATAAGCAGGTGATACACTGGGTCTCTACCCACTTTTGGATACCCACTTACCCACAAATAAACAGAGCAATGGCAATTCTACCATCTAAATTTAAGTCTCACTTTAGGTGTACGGTCACACAGTGTACGTTCTCCTCCCCGGGTGTGGTTTTTGGTTTAGATTACATTGTGCAGTTCAAAACAGGTGCATATATTATATGGTGCACTGAGTGCGTTCTGGTGGCAAAGACTGTTAATGACTCCCAGCTGAGGATTTGCTTTGCTTTTATTAGTTTTTGGACAATCATTAAATCAATCTCTCTCTCTCTCTCTCTCTCTCTCTCTCTCTCTCTCGTCTTTAGGGATATTTTTTCCTGGCAGAATTGTGGATAAATCCACTCATAATCCCTTTTTGTTTTTTCACCTTATTTCATGGCTGATATTTGCAATCATAAGAGCTAAGAACAGTCTGTATGCACTGTCTGACATTTCAGACTCAGTGAATCTTGTCATAACTTCAAAATACCAGGTAGGGGCTATCCTTTGACAATGACCATTTGCTTCTGGCCCTTTACACTTGGGCTGCTTTGCACCTGTTGGCTTAGATGGATGATCAGATGCTTCTGGTCTGACATTGTGAAACAGCATCGCAACTTTTTGATGAAATGTCTTAGAAATTTAACGGAAACCAGGGAAGGAAGTCCTGTTCATAATGCTTCCTAAAAATCAAACACACGCCCAAAGTATTTATAAGAGGTATGACATTCAGAGTCATTTGGCTACTTCTAAAGGCTAGTTCACATTACACGACTTTCATTGTCGGCAGATCGCTGTGCTGTTCAGATTACATGACTTGGTGTCTTGTAATTGGGAGTCTTGAAGTCGTTGTGGTGTTCACACTATGTGATTGCTCAGCGACAGTGGGTCACACACTATACGATCTGACAACAACTCTGTCACCCAACGACTCTATTTGGTGTCCGAACTATATTTTGTAATGAAAACATACGCGGGAAGTGACACGGATATATGATGCAAAAACCACATGCTAAACAGGAGTTGTTTATTTGAAGATGGACGTAGGATAGAAACAAACGGTGTGAGCTGTTTGCCCAATGATTTGTACTGAAGAAACCCCAAAAAGGAAAAGACAAAGAAAGTGGGTGAAAGAATGGATTATCACAAGTGGGCAGCAGGGATTGTGTGTATTACAGAGAGAGTTGGAGGTGAGTAAAAAAAAGGTTGTATAGCTTCTCCCCTTTATGCTTCTGCCATAGGTTTCACAGGTTTCCCTTCCTCACTGTGACCTCAACCCATGCCTTGCTCTCTCATTGGCTGTAGCTCGTTACCTAAATAACTGCCAGTGATGACACTTTTCACACCACAGGATGTGGAGTCACCCGACAGCTCCAGATATTTAGCACGCCAAATGTCTGTCTGGCATCTGTGATGCCTCGGCGATATGTCGACAAGCCTCTTTGATGCTTTGTTGAGTAGTTCACACATAACGATCAACTGCCGATTGTTGGCAAGCTCGGCGACTTGAAAATAGGCTTAAGAGTAAGGGCTACTATGAGCAAGCTTGTTTAATGGAGCTTGGTGAATACGCCATTGGACCATCATCCGTGTTTGTGAGATATTGGTGTTTTCATACAAATAACCCACGAGAGAGATTTAAATGTTTAGCAGAGCCTCTGTCCTTTGGCTGAGACATAATAAGGTTAAAAAAAAAAAAGATTTTCACATAAACACACATGTAATACATTAGAAAGAGGGGATGAGAACTAAATATAATAGGTCAGAGGTCATCCCACGCAAATATTTGTAAAAAAATAAGTCTTCAAGAACCAAAAGGTACTTGCGTCCTTGACTAGAAGATAGTCAGTTTGGATATGAGTCAGTCCCTGACCAAGTGGTTACTGAAAACGAATGAATGAATGTATATGTGACCATGAACCTAGTCTGGTCACCCAGTGACAATGACACATTCAGTAGACCCATTCATCCAAGGCTTTTAAACACAATGTCTATCATTCAGTTGCTTTTGATATGGCAGTGAAATTTCTGACAGAGCCATGCTGGAACTGACACAAAAAGCACAATATGAGGAGGCCCACAAATGATGGGGTCAACATGAGACAGTGCAGAGCTAGTGGAAATGAAGGCTATGTCCAACTCATCTGTCCAGAAAAACTTCTTTACAGGGATAAATCAGAGTGCTTCTGGCATTGACTAGTAAATTACCATCTCCATTAAGCTAAACAGTAACAACAGCAAGATTGGGTGATGTCATTGGTTTATGAGCAAGAGAGTCAAAACTTTGTTTTACATTTTCAGCATGGAGAATATCTGCTTTTTAAAAAGAACAAAATGTTAATGCCAAAAACTTTAACAGCACTGTTATTACCAACAAATGAAGATACAGCTAAATATGGGAGATTTAGCTGCATAGCAACAGGAAGGAATTTATGAAAGAGAAAGCTTCTAGCTAGACCTTGAAGCCTGTGACCTTCACAGACTGAAGAAGGAGCTTCACTGTCTACAAAAATCTGCACTCCCATTTGATAAACATAATAAACAATATTCAAAATGAATGTGAAATAAAATGTACATAAAAACACACACACAAAAAAAATGATGAAAGACATACGTACACAAGTATTACACTTAAAATCACTCCCTAATTAACAATCTGTACTAACTGAATCCAGGCACATTCTTTCTTGCTCTTCGTTCAAGCCGGGATTTCAGATCTTTGAGCAGAGGTAGAGACAGAAGAGGAGGTTTATCAGCACTGACAGAGCAAGCTCAAGCTCAGAGACCATAAAGTCTACAATTCTAGCTTGTTGTTTTTTCTTCTTCGGTTTTTTAACTTGTGTTCATTGAAATTAGTAAGCTGGCTCAGCCATCACAGCTACTACTAACATGCACATCAACACACTACTCACACTGTGTAACCACACACATCGCTCACATGATCACACTGTGCATCAACCCTCTGTTCACCATTGTTGTTGCTTTCTCTCTCTCACACACACACTTTTATACAACAGTTCTATAAACAATAAATTATCATAGATTAACTGACATTTCAGACACAATTTGGCCAAATATTATGATTATTTTTGCTGATATTATGATTATTTTTCATCTGTGGTATCAAGCCACAGCTGGATACAGCGCTGTGTGTTGTCATGCCAACCGAAGCCTGACTGACAGCCTGTAGTATGTGCAGTAATGATTTCAATGTAAGAAACTATTGCTAGATTTGTAATTTTATGTAGTGAACACAGATGAGTCGAGTGATACAGACAGTGAAATGTACCAGTGCTGTTATACTAGCCTAAATATCAGCACTCTTGGAATGCTGTTTGTCCAATGAAATTAGTGGACAGGAACTAACTGTATAAATATCTAGATGAAAAATGCACTGTAGCTCACCAAAGAAATAGAGACTGTACTTTAGATGATGTTTTGGATCAGTCAAAGTCTTAATCACCAGCTCCTTATTCAGCTTTTCTGTTTCACCTTATAAATCCCCACTTTTTATTCATAGTATTTACAGGCTTTATGTGGTAAGAGAATGCTACAGGTGCAGGGATGTAACTACAAGACCTTTAATGGTGGAACAAGATACCGGAAAACAAACCCAATTTCAGCCTCATCAAAAGTGCTAACTACCTTCAGTTACTTCAATCTGTACACTAACATCCACCATCTTCCTCCTCTAACAACAGGCACTTTGAATATACTTTGATTATACGTAGGACACTCCTGTGTGGTGACAGAGGCAGCAGTCACAAACAGCAGAGGCTGTACATCATCACCCGAAAGGCGACACTGCACTTGAAATTCTGCATAACTGAAAACTGCTTAAACTGAGTAATTTAAATAAGTGGGTAACTGCTGAAACTCCAGCGTTACATATCACACATTTCAGAGGCTACCAAGGATGGTAAAACTTTCAAATACAAACATGTTTTTTTTTTTTTTATTATTTTAAAAAATTTTTTAATTTATTATTCTGCATGGTCTCCAGAGCAACAGGAATAGAGCTATTAAAGAGAGACTCCAACATGAAACATTAAACAGGGTGTATTCTGGTAGTTTTTGAATTTCCATTTTGTCCAATCTTTCTTGCCATTCATAAATAGCCAACACATTTCTGAAATGCTCAAGGTGACTATCTACATGCAACGTAAAAAGCCTAGATTTATATATATATATATATATATATATATATATATATATATATATATATATATATATATATATATATATATATATATATATATATATATATATATAAACTGGCTCCAAACCAGTGACATGTTTAAAACCATTTTTTTTTTGTAGCATGTTTATTCATGGGATCAATAATTACAATTTTCAATAACAGTATTTTCTCCAATTTAATCATCAGCATATTCTAATATTGTCTGAACACAATCCACTACATATTAAGATGTTGGCCTTTGCAACTTGATATAATTAATTTCTTACAGTTATAACAACAATAACAGGTTTTAGAAAATCTTCAATGTTTTCCAAATTAATAAGCATATACCACAATAATAATCTTCTCTAAAATTCAGTATGAACAGATTAAATATTTTTTTTAAAAACACAGTAAGGAAATGCCACTAAAAGATAATATTTTACAATTGATTCCATGCAGTAGCACCATAACACAGGATTTTATTTTATTTGTAAAATCAACATAATTATTTTTACAATTATATGAACATTGTACAATAAGTTAGAATCTCTATGTACTAAGTAGTCTACCTTATTCCTCTGATTATTAAGATGCTTCATTAAACACAAATGAATGCACATAAAATCCATCTATGCATTAACTATGGTTGCGAGGTTTTATGCATCCTTTACACCCTTTAACTATTCCTCTTTCTACTTATTGCATTTTAAAACTGTCCCAATTTGCATTAAGCATGCTGTACCAAATTACCAAGCCATGTTTCATCCAGAAAAGTATTCAATTATCTGTAAAGGATTTTAACTAACTTCTTGTTTCTTTTGTTAGAGTAGTATACTGTATCTGCATAACATATACCAAAACATATGCCATTTTTCCTGTCCCAAGTTTTTTGGGGGGTTACCTACTTGTTTGATGGTTACCAGACTGCCTTATATGATGCTCCACACATTAAGTCATGTTATTTATATCAAGCAGTTCCACTGCAAGGGCTTAGTGATGACTTTCACGTTTGACTTTCAGGCCAGAATAAGACATAGCCACTGATAGCACATCAGGGTCTGTCTGTGTAAGTGAGGTGGCTGTATTAGGCTCTTTCGGGCTCTGCACTTCAATACGCTGTTGCATTCCTGCTAACAGACCTTGTTTTTTCCCGTTCCCACTGCCAGCTCCACTAATCTGTGTTCCAGTGCAGTAAAGCCATTCTCCTCTTCCTTGGGACTGCTCAGTTGAGTCGTCTGCTTGCTTTTGTGTCTACTGCTGTACCATGGTAAAGAAACAAGCAAACAGGAAAACTCCATTTGTTCCAAAGGAAACTGCTCCAGAACAAAAGGAAGTAGAATGAAATTTATTTCTTGTTTAAACCTAAAACTGAGGTGAGGAGTGATAAGTAAAGGATCTGGATCAAACAGACCTTTAAAGCATTGTGGGCTATTATCGGAAAATACATGCATTAATATACAGTAAATTAATAAAATTTATCAAAATCAAAAAAAGAACTGTCAAACCATGACATTGTTTAAACAAAAATAATTAAATTATGGACAATGCTATGTAACAGCCAATGGTGGAAATAAAGAAAATGCCAACAAATTAACACGACTACTTAGTTGAATAAACTTACCTGACTGCCAGTGCTTTACATTAAACAGTATGGATAAAACTAGCATTGCCCATCTTATGTACCTGGATGATTGTAAATGTCACAGATATAACCGTCTGTCTACATTTCACTGACAATCACAAACATCAGGAGACTGGATTATATGCCCTAGATTTCATTCTGAGCGTATCAGAGAAATGTCTCACTATCTGATATAACATCCAAGACATTCCTAAAGCTTGTATTCTGAGTTCCTATTTTTAATCATCATTATTTTGTGATTTAGGTCAGAATATAGGACAAGTTAAAAAAACACTGCACTTACATAAGACTCGTGCATAATATTGTTGTGCCTTACTTGTTGTGACATTTACAGAAACAGCCATTGGCATGTGATAAATGTGTGAAAAATGGCTGTATTCCTGTTACAACTCCAGGTACAGTTTCAGCTATAGTAGGAACTTTTAATGACCCAGGAAAACACCAAATAATGTTGACATAATAATAACAAAGAAATAATGTTGACATACAGTATATTTTCTGGAGATAGTTTACACAGAAGCAGAACACAACATCTACTGCAATGTTTCATTTAAAGCAAGTGATAAGTGGGCTAAACTAAACCAGGTGCCAGACTAAGTCTACACTAGCTGGTGCCATTTTTCTGGTGTAGGCATTTGTATGAAAATAAAGTTGTGCCCAAACATTTGCATACCCCTTGCAGAATCTGCTAAATCTTAATACTGTTAACAAAATAAGAGTGATCATAAAAATCCAATGTTGTTTTATTTTTTATTTAGTACTGTCCTAAATAAGCTATTTCACATAACAGATGTTTACATATAGTCCACAAGACAACATAATAGCTGAATTTATAAAAAATTTACCCCGTTCAAAAGTTTACATACCCTTAATTCTTAATACTGTGTGTCGTTGCGTGGATGATCCATGACTGTGTTTATGTTTTGTGATAGCTGTTCATGAGTCCCTTGTTTGTCCTGAGCCAACTGTTCTTCAGAAAAATCCTTCAGGGCCTGCACATTCTTTAGTTTTGCATCATCTTCTATATATTTGACCCCTTTCCAACAATCGCTATATGATGTTGAAATCCATCTTTTCACACTGACGACAACTGAGGGACTCGTACACGACTACTACACTATTACATATTCATTGATGCTCAGGAAGGTAACACGACACATTAATAGCCAGGGGGTGTAAACTTTTAAACAGGATGACTGGTGGAAATTGTTATTATTTTGTTTAAAGATTTTTCTTTCATTTAGTACTGCCCTTCAGAAGTTAAATAAGATAGTTACATGTCTCCCAGAAGACAAAATACTAAAAATCTACTAACAGTCTCCCAAAAAACAAAATACTTAGAATAATGCAGAAAAGCTGAGAGTCATTACTGCACAAATGCATAGGCTTCTTATTATTTAAAGAGGAGGTGGAGTGATTTGTTATATTGCCCTCTGCTGGAGGTTAAAACTCATGGCTGTTCAAAAATAATTACACCAATGATTTTAATGTATTAATTTCTATATTCAATACCTAAAACCTGCTCCTTAGATAATACACAGTGGCGTCCAAAAATTTGAGACCCCTATAATACAACAATTTTCATTACAAGATGAGGGAAAAGTAGAAATATGTACATGAATTTCAGAGTTACTTAGTATTTGGTTGCCCCCCCCCCCCTTTTTTTTTAACTTTAATAACAATAATATAATAACTTGAGCTGGCACTGACTACACAAGTTTGTGGTCTGTTTTTAGATCAAATCTGTTGTGCCCAATCTCGTCTGAACACATGCTTCAATAGAAGAGATCAGGTCTGAAGAAAATCTGACTTTTTATACGAAGCAGTTAACATAATCACAAATTTGACCAATAAATAGTGCAGAAACTTGAATATTAAATATCCAAGATATTGAACATTTAATTCTTGTTTTAAATATTTCAAAAGTTCTAAAACCTTCTATTTATTTCCAGTGTTTAAAAAAATCTGATTTTCATTGCAGTCTGAAGCCCAAAGTATACTTCACTTTTTAAGCGTACGCTAGGAACAGTGTGCAGGTCACGTGACGCAAATTTCGTCATCAGTATAGTACGCCTTAAAGTCTATAAGGATTTGTATATGGGTGCTAATCGTCGCGAGAGATTACTCAAGTATTGTTCTCCATGTTGTTTTGATTCTTCTTCGTTGTCGTCCTTCACAACAAAAGACATGCTTTACTGCTCTGTACTGACTCTTGTAGGCCAGGAGCGGTAGTGCAAGTTGTCATAATGCGCATGCGTCGACCGCCTGTGTACGAGTACATGTCAAATGGCGTATAGATTGAAAGGCTGTTCGTACGACTGTGCGCACACACTAGCGTACGCGTGAAAAAACAAAGAGTAGTAAAGCAGGTCTTTTGTTGTGATGGACGACAACAAAAGAAGAATCACAACAACACGGAGAACAACGCCTGGGCAATCTCTCGCCATGATTAGCACCCATATGCTATCCTATATCCTTATACTCTTTAAGGCTCGAATTATACAAATGCGGGTACTTTCTAACCTGCACTCGTTTCTCTTCTGTTTAGTTTTTTCTTCAACTACCTTGAGAGTCAACGGCCCTGGGCCACTGATGCCACCTTTGGAGCAACTAAATAGTGCCAAAGAATTAAATGCGCATGTGCGACCTGCGCATCCGAAAAATCTGGCGGCGCGCGTACTCTGCTGATGACAAAATTTGTGTCTCGCGCACTGTACGCTGCTCCTAGCATACACGTAAAAAGTGAAGTATACTTTCAACTTTAGACCATATGTCTTTGCATAAAATGCATAATCAATATATAGGTTCTGCACAGGTTTACCTGCTCAAATACCATACCAAAGGACAACAGAAAGAATGTGCAAGAGTTGTGAAATGTTACCTGGCGTTTAAAGATCAGTAAGACAACTAAAGTGAGAATTAAGGAAAGAAAAATTAATATTTTAAGACATCTATTGACCAAACCCAAGACCAAAACTGAAAATTGTTTTAGATAAATGATTTTATATTATTTTACAAACAAAAAAATAAACAATTTGATTTGTCCTTTATTAACTACTATATTAGTGTGTTTTTCAAGTTCATGTAGTTATTTTTCTGTAGTTATGCTTGTATATATTCATCCATCCATCTTCTTTACATATTTATTTCTGCATTATTTTGTCTCTTGCCAATTATAATGAGGATGTGCTCTTTTATGCATTAGTGCACAATACACAGACATACCTAGCCACTTCTACAGATTCTGTGTTATGCCTGTATTGCATGAGGGCCTAATTTCATGGAAAGTATGTTACACCTCTGATCTAAAAGTACTGTATAATTCTGTCTGAAAGATTTTTTTTTTTTTTTTTTTTTTTACATATATTACATACAGTGGGGGGAAATAAGTATTGAACACAGTACATATATTTCCAATGAGACTATTCACATGAAATTTTCACCAGACATCAGTATTAACTTAAGAAATCGACACATATAAAGATATCCAAACATTTATGTCCATAAATGAAGTTATGTGTAATAAAGAGGAATGATACAGGAAAAAAAGGATAGAACACACAAACTGAAATGTATTTAATACTTAGTGAAGAAGCATTTGTTTTTAATGACAGCTTTAAGCTGCTTCCTGTATGAAGAAGTGAATCGGCCGCAGTATTCAGGTGTGATTTTGGCCCATTCTTCTAAACATATTGTCTTTAAATCTTGTTCAATTGGATTCAAGCCAGGTGATTGACTGAGCCATTCTAACACCTTGATTTTTTTTTTCTTTGAAACAAATTGAGTTTCCTTTGTTGTATGCTTTGGATCGTTGTCCTGCTGGAAGGTCCACCCACTTCTCATCTTCATCATCCTGGTGGAGGGCAGCAGATTCTTCTCAAGAATCATCTGGTAAAGGGCTCCTTTCATTGTTTTCAATTATATGAAGTCTGCCAGTACCATGTGATGAAAAACAGCCCCACAACATGATGCTTCCACCTCCAATCTTCACTGTTGGCATAGTGTTTTAATGTGATGTGCAGGTGACATGCAGTGCCATTTCTTCTCCAAACATGGCTCTCGTCTGACCAGACTACGCTCTCCCAGTATTTCATAGGCTTGTCCAAATGAGTTGTAGCAAACTTTAAACAAGCTTCGACATGCCTTTTCTTTAGTAATGGAGTCTTGCGGGGTGAGCGTGCATAGACGCCATGGGAGTGGAGTGCATTGCCTATTGTTTTCTCTGTGACAATGGTACCGGCTGCCTCCAAGTGTTTCTGGTGCTCTTTCCGAGCGGTCATTGGCTCTTGGGCTACTCTTCTGACTATTCTTCTGACTCCCTGGTCAGAAATCTTGCGAGGAGCTCCTGTGCATGGCCAGCTGATGACGGAGTGATGTTGCTTCCACTTGCGGATAATGGCCCCAATGATGCTTATTGGAAGATTCAGAAGTTTTGAAATACATCTGTATCCGATTAAATCAATATGTTTTGAAACAATAAGATTGTGAAGGTCTTGGGAGAGCTCTTTGCTTCATCATGAGATGTTTCTTGTGACACCTTGGTAACAAAAAGCCTTTTTATAGACTATCAATTTACAAACCCAGTTGATATTAATTTGCACAGATAGGAGGTATAATTACTTTCTAACTACTTACAGATTTCAGCTGGTTCCTTGCTTTACCTTGCCTTGGAGAACTGCTTTTTCTTAGTGTGTTCATTTATTTATTTATTATTATACAGTATATAATTATATATTATAATTTACAATAACATTTAACACTATTTTCAGAAACTCAGTAGCTGATTACACAATATCATAATGATTTTCAAGCAAATTCTGTGTGTCAGTTTCTATACCAGGCCACATTGTTTCACATGGCATCTTGCATTTTTGGTGTCAGAATAGTGACTATATCTCAACTTAACATAGGATTGCAGCTAATGTGTCAAAGGACAATTCATTCTGTCCTCTACTCACTGTAAAAATAGAATTTTGAACATTTATAATTGAAGTTTTATTACATAAAATGTGAAATGCCGTTTTTTTTTTTTTTTTTTAAGGTCAAAAATAAGAAAATTGTCCTCACCTTTGATTAGTGACCACGTGAACAGGAAATTCAACTCAGAACATGAAGACACACAAAACAGCTATTTAACTTTTGAGTTAGCGCCTCTGGTGTTGGAGAAATGAACAGTGTGACAACTTACCCCGCTCTCCCCCACACCATGTTTACTGAATCTGAAATTTCAAATGATCAGCCACTGGAAATAAGAAGACACTTACATTTGCTTGATGACTCATCACGATGATATGGATAACGTAATACAGAAATAAATACATTTGTAATTTTTTAAAAACAAATACACAAACTAAATAGCAGAAATACACATTGGCCATTCTTTCGTGTGCATGTGCCCCCTTAGAAAGGTTGGTCACTGCATATCAATATAAAAATATTCTTATCTTATAATGAAACATTTCTATCCCGATGGGTGTGGTCTTTTTAGACTAACATTAGACAGTGCTCTCCACCACCATCATCAAACTAACAACTGAGAAAGAATAGTTTTCGTCCCTCTAGTACAGTGCATTTTATTTTGGCAGACTTGGTTTCTGCTATAGCATGACATATTTTAAGGTCTTGGCTTGGTGAGAGTACACTGCCCTTTTTTACTCGGAGTAAACATTCACAAGATGGTATACCATAAATCATCGTATCCAAGGGACTATTTTCAAATGGAGAACAAAACGCTGAATTAGGAGGCATCGACTGTAATTCTTCGAAACTTGTCCTAGATTTGTCTAAAAGAGCGATGAATACATAGTCATATGCTTGCAATTAATGTTGGGAAGTAGGTCCAAGATTTAAGTCTTGGCTTGAGGTATGTATGATGTGCCAAGTCCAGGCTACCATTTTCAGTTATTCATAAGGAGTTGGTAGTAAGTCTTCAGTAGATTCATAGTTGCTTCCTACAATTTAAGAGCAGTGTGCAGCTTTGCACTGTCAAAGTGTGTTTTTAGAAGTTGGGAAAGAAAACAAGTTTATTTAAAAAAAAAAAAAAAAAAAAAAAAAAGCAACCGAACATTATGAAATCATTTACAATCTGGCATAAATATTGCTGCAGCTGTTCAGGCAGCATGGAGTATATAAAGCATTTATTCAAATTTCCAAGTTTTCCCGTACTTGGTTATAAAATATTGGTTATTGAAAAATCTCAATTATAGTTATGTTTAACGAATTCAGGAAACAAATAACCTTGTATTACTAGGAACCTGTAAAAGAACAAATCAGTGTACTACTTTAAATGAGATGTGAAATCAGTCAAATTCATAAATATGCATGAAACACATGTATTTTATACTCTCAAGCCATTAAAGATCATATCTGCTCATTCCTGGCTCACGTTTAACACCATCTCTTTATGAAATGTATCTCGGATCCTGTGCTGACTGCAGGATTTTGCCATTATCAAGGAAGGGGATTTCAGATATAATACAAACTAGAATACTTACTATGATTAATAATAGGGTGGTGTGTTTACCATTTGCAGACACGGAAAGAAAATATTTAACACGTGTAATATAGAGAGACAAGATTAGATCAAATGAGGCTGAGCTAATAATATAATACACGGTAACTAGCTGTAGGGGGGGAGGGTGATTGATAGAGGAAGTGTAGACCGCTGGTTGTTATACATGTGGCAACTTTTCAGAAAACGCTTCCATTACCAAGAACTAGAGGAAGAACGAGTCCACAGACATTACGTGTCTACAGCTACCAGCATTTGCCACAAACAGTCTTATCAGTGAATATGTACAGCCCATGTTTGTTACAACAATTTCAAACAATCACCTCATCCCCCACCCCCCCCCCAGAGTATCATTACACAGGGGGAAAAAAAAACAAGGTACTAAATTGTACCCTTTGTTATCACTGTGGCAGTACCCTTAACTTTTGTACCTTTAATAGGTATCTTTCACCTAGAAACATGGATAGAGTATACCTTAAAATATTTTAAGGTACACAAAATTTACATTAAAAAAAAATAAATCTTTTAAAAATACAGTGCCCCTTTATAGGTAAGCAGTAAGGAACAGTAAGGAAGTCCCCAGTGTTGATTTAACACCCAGAGTGTTGAATTTACATCCTACAGTGTTTATAAGTGTTTACAGTGTTAAGTCCTTTGGGGACAAATAAAAACCCTGGGTGATAATTCAACACTAGGGATTTGATTGTGAAGGTGTACCCTTAAGGTTAGCACCCCTATGACATTGAAAAGTACAGTTTAGTACCTTTTCCCCCTCAGAGTGTAGTTTCTGCTTGCCAGTACAGGACCAGTGAGTGAATAGAACACAAGTAGCAGCCGTATGAAAAAAAATCCACCGTGTTTATTATAGACCAAACTGCCTGAAAAAGTCAGGGCTGTTAAAATGACTTCGTTACGAAGCATACAGACATTAAGAGAGAAAGCAGAGACACATACGAACTCCATAGAGGAATTCTCAAAGCACCAGAGTCTGATGTGAAGATCTCTGCGTCTCTTACACTCCTCTCCCATTACAAAGTGATCTTCTCTTGAAAATAACTGAACAGTTCCTGTGTTTCCAGAGAGACTTGATGGAGAGGTCCACGTGGGAGTAGAAAACAGCTTGAAAAGCCCAAATACAGACAATGAAGTACCTTATTTGTTCAGTGAGAAGAGGGTTTTCTTGTGGGGAGAGTGTGTTTGTAAGTACCAGTGGCCCATCCCCAGACCAAGCTACTGATAGCAAGACTGTAAACAAAGGTAGCACGCCAAGGGCACAATGCTAACCTCTTACTTGCTACCCAAACATGGTGCAACGACCATTTGGTCTACTAGCCTGCAAACAGGAATACCATTAAAAAAAAAGGAAAAAAAGAAAAAAGCCACACACACACACAATGTTAAACACAATACGTGTGGAGTTAAGGACAAATAATAACTTGCCGTTTACATTTCAATCAAAAGCAGACACTCAGACTCAGTGCGCGTGCTAGTGACAGACTTGGAACGTTTAGTCACGTTTCAAACAAAAACAACGCTATAGCTAACAGTCGAAATAACGTTACAGTTTCGTTTTTTTAATCCAACATCGTTGTTTTTTTTAAGTAAGGTTCGTTTTTTAAAATATAAACTCCCAGAAAAGAAATGTATGAATATTGTCGTGATAGCTCACAAACTCGCTGGTTATCCAGTTAACCAGGTTAGCCGAGGAGATCAGACAGTGTGACTTAATCCACCACGACACTCTCCTGTCCGCTAGCTGGATAATGCCTCACAATGTCAGTCGATGTGCTTAGAGAAATCGCGTTGCGACTCGGATGAAAACTGGAGTCGTCTGACCGCTTCTTTAATGAGGTTCCCAGATAAGATGAGTTCCTGGAGTAGCTGGTGGGGGTTGTCCTCGTTACCCGTACCGTCGAGTCCCTTTCGGTTCCACGTTGCGAAATGGTCCCATTCCTGATCGCTGGAGCCGGGTATATTGTATGGACTTGCTCGGGTTGCTTTTCGGCCGCTACGGAGACGTATACAGCAGCCATTTCTCTTCTGTACGCTGGCAGTGTTACTGTTGTTGCTCTGCTTGCCGTTGCTGCTGCTGCTGCTGTTGTTGTTGTTGCTGCTGCTGCTGCTAGTGGTGGTGGTGGTGGTGGTCAGACCGTGGAGACGCGACATCGTCTGCTGTGTAGCGCTATTGTTGTGCAGCTGAAGAGCTTCGCCGATTTTTGTTACAAGAGCGTCCACCTCTTTAGAATCGACGGTCACGGACTGCTCCAAAAAAATGTAGTTCTCCTTTCGACAAGGCATTTTCAGGTGAATCTTAAACGTTTGGACACAATTCTGTCGAAATAAACCGACGGCGCTTCACCGGCGTCCACAGTCACCACGCTGCCCAGCGAAAAGCGGCCGCTAGGGTTGGTTTGTAAACAATGAATGACGCAACCGCCGGAACGTACCATTTCCCCGGGGAGAACACAACTAGTTTAATATTTTAGATGTAGCTTAATATTAAACAGACCATGATTATAATTGAATATATCTCAATTATTTGTTTATTTTATGAACATTTATGGCGGAACAAGTCATACAGGTCAGTAAAGTTAAAATATGAATTAAAATACAAATATTAAAACACCCACTTTGACGCCATGGGTGATCCCAACGTCTTCAAACCAAATAGCATTACACAAATGAAATTGCAGGGTGTAGGAGCATTGTACACAGAGACACGGGTTGTAGGATCAAAATGTTTTAATTAATTTGCCCCAATTCCTTGGGGTTTTTTTCCACTTCGAGATAAAACCAGATAAACAAAACATTTATGGTACCAGAAAGTTGATTTCAACTTACCCACCTAAAGCTTATTGATCAAAACCTGAATGAAATGAACATGCATATATTTCAATAAAAGAGTCAAGCTTAAAAAAAAAAAAAAACACGATGTTATTTTAACAAAGAGAAAATAAACATTCTGATTATTTTAATCAATGATCAAATCACTTATAAAATGTGTTCCAGCTCACACTACTCACGACACCTCTTTCACCACTTCCCCTTCCTGTTAGGAGAACAGAGCACATTTCTCAGAGGGCTCCTTTGAACTCATACACTATCACAACTCAGTTTCTATTTAACTATATTTCCTGTTAGATCTTTCAGTTTTATAAAATAACACTACCCATTTTTTTTTCATTTCAGATATAAAAGGCAGTAATGGAATTTTCAGCATTCAAAAATATGAACATGAAGTCTATGCTCATATGTTTATACTGGAAAGTCGTTAAATTCCTGTTCAGTATTAACTCTTTATGTTTGTCTAATACTATCTCATTATGAGATTTCTTTTCTGAAACTGTGTTCTAAATGACTGTCGAGACTACAGGTTTTCAGAATTTGTTGCATTATCGAAAACAGCATCACATTTACGATATAAACACTATTCATTTAGGACCTGATGTTTCAGATGAATAATATGGCTGAATGTGTTGATGGTTTTTTGGAAATTTTTGGTTGCTAGACACATGACAACTTTTCATATGCATTACATTACATTAATATTTTTTGGCAGACACCCTTATCCAGAGTGACTTACATTTATCTAATTTATACAGCTGAGCATTTGAGGATTAAGGGCCTTGTTCAAGGGCCCAGCAGTGCTGGGATTTGAACCTATTCCAATCAGTAGGCCAATGTTTTAACCGCTGAGCTACAGTGGTAGCTAAGTCAGTGGTATGACTGAAATGTATGCAGTCAGAATGTTCAAGACATTCCAGTTTTCATCTGGTTTCTGAAACTAGATATACCTGAGGATGTGTAATGTCAACAGGATAATGAATCAATCGATTGTGCTTGTTTATAACAAGGCGTTTAGCCCAGGAGCAACCTGGTAACAGTTGGTGTGCTGTTGCACCATGCCTTGTTCATCAGCTCAGCCATGGGGGTTCTGCTTCTCAGTACCGTCCTTCCTGAAAAACAAAGACACAGTGTACTCTTTCTCAGGCTGAGGTCATTCTTTCTATTAGCCTGGTTCACTGACGATGAATATAGAGGCTCAGTAGAATTGTCTGGGTGACTGCATATGTGCTGCTAATATTAGAGCTCAAATATATAAAAAGTTATCTATACTATATGATGGAAAATTGTGGAAATATGTCATCACTGCTAGGGCGCATGGTGGCTTAGTTGTTAGCATGTTCACCTCACATCTCTGTTCGATTCCCACCGCTGTGCCCTGTGTGTGCAGAGTTTGCATGTTCTCCCCATGCTCCAGGGTTTCCTCTGGGTACTCTGGTTTCCTCCCCCAGTCCAAAGACATGCGTGGTAGTCTGATTGGCATGTCCAAAGAGTCTGCAGTATATGAATGGGTGTGTGAATGTGTATGTGATTGTGCCCTGCGATGGATCGACACCCTGTCCAGAGTGTACCCCGCCTTCTGCCTGATGTTCCCTGGGATAGGCTCCAGGTTCCCCATGACCCTGAAGGATAAGTGGTATAGAAAATGGATGGATGGATGGATGTCAGCACTGCTCATGATATATATGCATAGAAATTTACATTGCAAAGCTCTTTGGAATGCAGTAGGGTAGTATTGTATGTGCATTATTTGGCATGTGTGTGGGCAAACTGTCAGCCTTCCCCATGTAATAATGTAGGGTGTAGCAGATGGATAGATAAAAGAAAAGATGCTCAGATTAAAACCTGTAGAAGCAGCTCGACCTTTTCACATAGGCTCTTATATTTGAGAACTTCCAAATACTGTGTTGAGTCAGAGATTTACATTTATTCATTTAGCAGACGCTTTTATCCAAAGCGACTTACAAATGAGGAAATACAAGCAAAGAGATATCATTGTGATTAAAAGAGCACAAACCAAAACTAGCCAAGTAACCAAGGAAATAATCCTTAAGCAAGTGTGTATCATACAAACAGTAAGGAATTTGCCATGACTGGAATGCTGATTTGCTCGCTTATTTCTTACATGCATCTCGCTGTGTAAAAGAAGAAAAGTTGTTTTTACTATTCTCTGTTCACAGTGCCAGGTGTAGACTATTTCAAAACATAGCAAGCCATTATAAGTAATGTCCTACATATGTGTGGCCAAGCAACAGTGGTGGAAAGAATTTTGAAAAATTGTTCTGGTACTGGAAATTGAATGTACTTCAGGGGAAGAAATGGTGCTTGTTTAAGGAACTCCAGTAAACATTAAGAAGTGGTTCATTATATAGTACTTAGTGAAAGTACAAAAAGTGGAGAAAAAAAAAATTATTTATTGCACCAGTACTTTCCTTGAAGTACAGGCATGTTTCTCTTTATTATTACTTCATTGCAATTTTTGCTGCTTAATCATTAAGCTTCAGCTGATTTCAAAATGAAATTTGATACATGCATGCACTGTGCACTTTGTATGGGACATGAGCCAAGTGGGGCAATCCAGCTATATCTCCATGGTGTAAATGGATCATAAGGCACTGATAAATAATTAAGTGACAAATTGTTTGTTGAGAGGGTCAGAACAAATTGTTCATAAGGTCATACAACCCTAAAGTATGAGGCTTTTCTAATAATTGTAGCCACCACTTCCGTAGGTGATTATGGAGTGCTTTGGCTTGTGAATGGTTTGTGTGAGGGGGAGGGGAGGATGAGTGTGAGTTAGCAAAACAGGCTTTCAGAGTAACATGCCACCCAGGTTTGGGTTAAACCAATTCAGTTCAATAAATATAGGCACTCAATAATACATATAATAATTTTGATAATGGTGGGTTGTAATGCCCAGTACTGTAACAAAAACAACAACAGCAACAAAAAATCACAGACTCTCTAGATTCCTTATGTCTCCTTTCTTCACTCCTAGCAGTGTGTGATATTATGTATTTAATTCTGTCCACATTTGCAATTATTTTTATGCTTCTCATTTCCAAATTTTCACATCTACTTATCTAATAGTTCCCTTTTCAACCTGGTGGAAATGTGGTGGAAGTTTGGAGATCCTCATCCCCATGCAAGAGTGAGAATACACAGGCATCTGTATGTGTCAGTATTATTTTTCTACACACAAACTATATAATGAATAATATAAAATGGTCATTCCAACCATGTCCAACCACTCTTATTGTTGACTGAATGTTGCCTGTCTTTTAATGCAATTGCAGTTTGATACACTATATTTAATTGTAGATATATTCAGACAGGTTTGATGTGAAATATAATCTTACTAGTTAGTCTGAGGGTGTGCTTTAAAAAGTGACCTCGCACTTGAGGATCTGGAGTAAACAAATCTTTATTAGAACACTAAATGCAGTGGATCACGTAGAGAGAGGAAAGGAAGAGGAATGAAGGAAGGGTTTTTAGGGAGATAACATTTGTTCCAGTCAGTTAAGATTTCCTAGAAATTGGGCCCCTCCTACTCCACGCTGTGGCTGTGTTTGTGTTGTAGAGAGAGTGAGCACGTGTTTAGAAGTGTACTCAGTGCCCTCAGTCCGCGTGTGTTTTTACCACAAGGACAGCCCCCCTTACTGGAATTGGTCCAGTCAGAACACTGGCTGTTGAAATAGCACAACAGCTTTAGGAATTGCTGCATTCAGCAGTCCCTGCTTACTTTGCTTTACCACTAGTTACATGTCACCAAATACTTCTACTCTCCCTTTTACATATCTGACCTAATGCAAAATACACTAGGGTTCAAATGAACAGTGAGCTTCAAAGGGTGTACAGTCAGTGTCGAAATATGAGTAAACAGATTATTTTTGGAAGCACTTGTTGTGTTCAAGGTTCAGACCAGGCAAACAGCTGGCACCTTGGAGGGTGGGACACCATACATGGTGACAGGAGGAAAAGTAGGGCAGCAATACATTAATCCAGTACTGAAAACCAGACTGTTTATGTTTTCACTGTTGCAACAGGTTAATGCCTTTAGTGCTGCACACAAAGCATCTGGGCATCTGTTTGCAGCATTTAGTTTTCTATCAGTGCTGAAGCCTATGATGTTACTGTGTACAATGCAAAATGCTCACCTTTTGCAATGGGCATGCTCTGACACTCTTGTATACACTCTTCATTGATTCTTGCCTTATATGGGTATATTTCACATAGGTGCTTTGTCACACTGTGTTGCTATTTAAAAATGTAAACATTTGACATATTTAACATCAGACGAAGAAATGTTTCACTAAGCCTATTTAAAAATCTCAAGTCAAGTGGCCTTATTGTCATTTCAATAAGGCCACTTATTGAAACAATGTTCCTCCAGGAACATGGTGCTACATAAAATAACACAGAACTACATGAGTCTACACAAACTAAATAACACTACACAGACCTACACAGGACTTCATAAACATGTACATTCATGTGAAAAAATAATTACACCCCATGGAAATTGTTGGCTTTTTTTTTTCTTCTTACATATTTGGACAAGCAAACATTTGATTATCTTTGAAACAGTGCCTATTAATGAAGCTGATATACTTGAACAAAACAACAAGGAAAATTATATTTTTCAATCATTTATTCAACAGAAATATCAACAGATGTGATATTCTTTTGTGGAAAAATTAAGTACCAAGTATTAAGTGTGCTTTGGATGATTATCCTGTTGAAAGGTCCACTTTGGGTTCAACTTCAACTTTCAAACAGATGGCCTCACATTATCTTCAAGCACTTTTTGATGTGTTGCAGAATTCTAAGTTGAATCAATGAATGCAAGCTGTCCAGTCTCTAAGGCAGCGAAAGAACCCCAAACCATAACATTTCCACCACTGTGCTTCACAGTTGATATGAGGTGTTTCTCCTGAAAAGCTGTCTTTGGTCTGCACTAAACATGTCTGCTGTTACTGTGGCCAAACAACTTTGACTTTGATTCGTCTGTCCAGAGCACATTGTTCCAAAAGGCCTGGTCTTTGCCTATATGCTCATTGTGTCACCTTTTGTCCCAGCTTTAGGTTGGACTGACTTTACAAAAATCTGTAGATTATTTTCCTTACAGTGGAATGATGTATTTCCTTTTTTTTCTGAAGACTCTTTAGATCCTGACATAATGACAACAGACCTCAATTGCAAAGGGAACACCAGACAGTAGATATGAGAGGGGTATAAACAAGACGGGTTCTAATCACTGGCATGCAATCCTGAACACCTGATTCTGTTATTGATTTGAAGGTGTGATAAATGTCAGGGTGTACTTACTTTTTCCATGTGACTAATCTTTTTTCTGTTCTTATTAACACTAAGCCCTTATTGGCCATTCTCCACTTTGATTCAATTCAGTTCAGTTCAATTACTCCCACTGTCTAAAAACATACAGCTATGTGTGTTGACTACCCTAAATTGTCCCTAGGTGTGAAAATGTGTGCATGGTGCCATGGATTGCCATCTCATCAAGGGTTTACCTTGCACCAAGTGTTACCAGGATAGGCTCCAGATCTGTTGCAGCCTTGGCCATAATAAAGTGGGTAATAATGATAAATGAATGAATTAATAAATAAAAATGAATGGGGGTCTGTGCTTTTCTTATTGTTATTTTTATTTTGTGAATGTGCTGGTGGTAGAGATCATGATTTCCTTCATCATTAAATGTTGTTATAGTTTCATACGCCTGACTGATCGGTAACTTAAATTTAATAGGTTTCAAAGTACAACCCCAATTCCGAAAAAGTTGGGCCAGTATAGAAAATGCAAAAAAAAAAAAAAGTGCTTTGAAAATTCAATACACTGTACTATATTGAAAACCCATTAATACATTATTTGATGTTTTACTTTGTGAATTTAATTTATTTTTGAAGACGTACACTCATTTCAAATTTGATGACTGCAACACACTCCAAAAAAGTTGGGACAGTCGACCTCTTTGGCCCAGAGAACACGATTCCACTGTGCTACTGTCCATCTCATTTCGTGCCCAGAGAATTAGGCGGCGCTTCTGGACAGTGTTGATGTATGGCTTCTGCTTTGCATAGTAAAGCCTTAACTTGCATTAGAGGATGCAGCAGCGAATGGTGTTTCTCAACAAAGGTTTACCAAAGTATTTCCAAGCCCACGTCAGGATATCCATTACAGACTCATGAAGGTTTCTAAGACAGTGATGTATGAGGAATCAGAGATCACGCACATTCAGAAGTGGTTTTCAGCCTTGCCCTTTACTCACCGAGATTTGACCGGATTCCTTGAATTTTTTAATTATATTGTGCACTGTAGAAGGTGAAATGCCACAAATCCTACAGATTTGTCCTTGGGGAATGTTGTTCTCAAAGTAATTATTCACTGACACATTCGTGGCAGATGGGTGAGACCTCGGCCCATCATTGCTCTCGAAGGACTCTGCCAGTTTTGGTTTATATATATATATATATATATATATATATATATATATATATATATATATATTTTTTTTTTTGGAGGCTCCTTATATACTGTGATTAGATGATTGCCTCACCTGTTTCACATCACCTTCTTATTTCTACTTGTCACATTGCTATTAGTCCTAAATTGACCCTGTGTTACGCTCCCGCCGGCAGATGGCGCTGCGGCGTCGAAGTGCAAAGACTGCTGCAGAGCGCGCGCGTGCAGGAGACTCTTAATTTACTCCAGGTGTCTGTATTTTAGTTTGATTATGTTGGTTATTTAAACCCCTCGTTCCCCTGTGCACGGCGCGCAGTATTATCCGTTAATAAGTAAGTGAAGGGTGAATGTGTTAGTATGCTAAGCGGTCTTGGTTTCATGTCCTGCTCAGTTTCCTGCCTCGCATCCAGTTTCTCGTTTTCCTGTCGAGACCGCGTTTTCCTTGTTTATTGATTTACGTGTAAAATAAAGACGTTGATTTGCACCTGCTCCCGCCTCTCTCCCCTGTGTCATAACAACCCGTCTCAACTTTTTTTTTAAACGTGTTACATGCATCAATTTCAAAATTAATGTTTATATATATATATATATATATATAAAAAACTATTCAGTTTATTAGGTAAAACATCAAATACCTTGTCTTTCTACATTTTGTGTTTTAAAAACAAGTCAAAGTACATTTACAAATCACCCCTCTTTGTTTTTATTAAAGTTTTCCACTGTCTCAACTTTTTTGGAATTGTGGTTGCATGCCAATCTCATTAATGTTTTAGGAAGTGGGTCATTGAGTAATGTTCATTTCAGTTTAACTAAATGTATAATAAAACTTCAAAGTTTTTTATTTTTGGTGTTCATATACTGACAACAGTTGAATATGCTTCTTATGTGTTACTGGCCACAGTGTTTATTAACCAGAGCTAATTACTTTGGGTGTGTATATTTCACATAAGCACAGGTACAAACAGTAACAGTACATTTTGTACATTTGTTGTTTGTAGCCTCAGTTATGTGAAAGCACTTCCCTTGACTAATATGTTACTTTCTTTTACATGCTATATGGTATATCTTATGTATATTTTATAATAACAGTATATGATAACCATGTTTTGACCTGGAATGACTTCTCTGAGCTGTATTTTCTCCATATATAAAAGCCACCATTTCCAAATATTTCCCACATATTTGCATATCGGTTATGATCCTTGAAAAACCGGTACAGACATATCATGGACAAATAAGTACAGAGAGAATTTCCTTCCTGAACTTTTCAGTTGTCACAACATGTCACAGCATGTTGAGGAAGCAGCTCCTAGTTTGCAGAACTAACACCTGAAAAATATGTATTGTATATCTGCCACTCCCAGAAAAATGGAGGAAATTACTCATACCCGTATCAGATCAGTCCTCCTCTAAAGCTAATGTTCAGTCATGCCAAGCATTTTATTGAAAAATTCCCATGAAGATATGAGTGTGTATAGGTTCTTGTTTGTGTGTGACACAGCTATATTTAGTATATCTCCGTCTATAAACTTCAAAGTAATAGATATTTGTATACTGAAAATTGTTACTAATAGTAATGAGAGCTCTTAAGTATGGAGCCACTGAGGTGATTTTCCTTCTTCTTCTTCTTCTTCTTTTTTATTTATTTATTTATTTTAATATAGGTATGGAGACTAATTAATATATTGATCCTACAAGTTAATACTTTGGAACCACAAACTCATGAGCACAAATGATTATGTCGTGCCTATGATTTAATATGTTGTGGAAAGTCATTATTAATCTTGGCACCCCATCCAGGGTATCCCCCACCTTGTGCCCGGAGTCCCGGGGATAGGCTCCAGGCTCCCCAAAACCTTGTGCAGGATAAGCAGTACAGAAAATGGATGGATGGAAGTCATTAGTAATATGTGGCATTCAGTTAATTACTTGCTGGGAAAAGGCAAAAATAAAAGTCTATTCAATTTAACAATTTGCTTACAGTGACTGGTACTAATGGTGAATCCATGTTACAAGGCAGTGACTCCAGTGCATCTTATACATAGTTAGATACTGATTTTATCTTAGTGCTATTTTGGAGCAGGATGTTTAATTACCAGAATGTCACCTCACTAGTGTAATCTCACAGCTGTTGATTGCTACAGTTCACTTTTTGTCGAAAGCATTTTACCACCAACTGAGAGCAATCAACATCTAACACTAACTGACTACGTTTACATGGACAGCTATAATCTAATTATTGACCGTAATCTGAGTAAGATAATAATGTGATTAAGGTGTGTACATGGGTCGCTTTTAGAATACTCCTGTCATCTTCCCGTTTTACATGTTATAGATCATAATTAGATTAAGAGCCCACGTCATTACGTCACCGCGCCACGCCTTCCGACGTCCCTCCAGAATGTCACATATTAACATACAGCTCCTCTTCATTATGGTACCGTATACAGTTTGGGGTGTTTAATTTTTTAATTTTACGAAAGATTCAAGAGCAGTTAATCATTTGTCATGCTAAACGTACAAATAGACGACTGCGATTACAAATTCTCCAGCAACAGGCCTCCTCTGTACTTTCATTCGGCAACATTTCATTAATGCCACCACGACAAACTCGGAGGTACTGGATGAGAGTACGAAATAAGGACTGGTGGGAGAGAGTTGTTTTAATGGAATTTGATGACGCCGAATGGAAAGAAAATTTTCACGTCGTGGAAATCATTTGTAAAATTATGTTCCGTGATGGAGGGTGTCATGAGTCCCCAGGAAGTCACTGTACGTGCACCTGTGCCCTTGGAGATGCGGGTGACAGTGGTCTTGTACCGACTCGGTAGCTGCGGGGAATACCGAGTAATAGCTAATTAATTTGGTGTGCACAAATGCACGGTCAAGAAGTTTGTGTACATGTTTTGCAAAGAAATGGTATCCTATGCAAAAAATCTAATCAAGGTTCCTAGTCTGGAGGAGGCAAATGCAATTACCCACCGCTTCGAAAAGGAACATCACATACCACAGATAATCGGATGCGTTGATGGGACGCACATTCCCATACTTCCGCCAAAAGATGGATATATGGACTTTGTTAATCGTAAAGGATGGCCCTCATACGTGCTTCAGGCAGTCGTGGATGACCAATATTGGTAATTAGCCAAGAATACGTTTATTTCCCTGTATTAGCCCACATGAATCTTGCCTTTATTGTATATAGCGCGTATTATGTATTTGTTGTTTGATCAATTGTTTTTACTGGTATCTGTCCTATCATAGGTTCCATTTTAAGTATTTATCTCCCCTGTGAAGTGTTTTATGACTTGTCTGTAACAAGCACAATACACATTTTTTATTTACTTTAAAATATAAGTGATTTTCACTTAGATATGTACCTTTCTCTCAAACCTATATATCGTATGCAAAACACTAGAGCCTAAGTTGTTTATCTGCTAATATGACCAATAAACTCAGCTATACTTCTGTAATGCTGATGTTACTTTTTTCTATTTTATCTAGCTTTTGGAGTGACAATTGCCAATTTCCTGGGAGCGCGCATGATGCCAATGTACTGCAGAAATCACAGCTATGCAAAAAGGCCCATCTATTCCCCAGGGTAAACAGTTTTGCCATGGTCTTGGCTGGTAACATTAACTAACATCAATAACTTTGTGTTGTTTTATGACCTTTAGGGAGTGAGGATGATTCAGGGGAAACCTGTGCGTTTCTTTCTCCTTGGAGATCCAGCTTATCCACTCATGGACTGGCTGATGAAGTGTTACCCACAGTCTCGAGGCCTAACACCTGAACAAGAGTCGCTCAATGTTCACCTCAGCTCAGCAAGAACAACAGTGGAGATTGCTTTTGGGAGAATGAAGGCTAGGTGGAGGGTGTTCTTGAAATGCAGTGATTTTCACTTCACTTTCTCACCTTGCATGATTACAACATGTTGTGCACTGCACAATTTTTGTGAACGAGAAAAGGAGAAGGTCCCCCAATGCTGGTTGGAGGAGGCAACAGTTATGGAGAGAGTATTACACCAGCCCCAAAGTGCACCACAGAAACACACTCCCAGCGCAGATGCTCATGTCATGAGAGATGCATTATCAGCATACATGGCAGCAACCTTTCCCCTTCGAAGGAGTATACATTAGGCACAAGTGGTTAACTTCCAGCATATTTGCTTGCTTTGAGGAGCTTGGAAAGTCACACTTCTTAGTATTTGTTCAATGTTATTATCTCCAGTCTCTGATGTTAACTGCATTCAAGAACTTATTTTATGAAGAAGTGCTGCACATTTTACTTTAATGTGAACTAGACCATTTCTTTAAGTACTTTGTGTTACTCTTTAATCACAGAAAGAATCACCATTTATGTTGGGTTTTATATGCTTTAATTCCAGTGCATACAGGTTTGAAGTGTAAAAAAGGACAACAAAAAGGACAATGAAAAAGGGACCTCTTCAAGTTCTGCTCACTTATGTTAAATATTACTTTACAAAAAATAGAGGTTTAAATAAAAAAAACATTTCAACCTCATCCAGGGTGTAAGTTTCACTTACTAAGCAATTTTATATAACAAAAGACAAGGCACATTCTTTCCTGTAACACAGGCAAATATGAGGTAGGCAAACATATCTAAACTCAAGCCAATACAGGCATTCACAAACTATTTTACATAAGCAGGTTGTCTGCTAACCTAATGGCAGGCTGCTCACAGGTGAGTGTACGATTGAGCATTGTTATTTGCTTCTTCTGACCCATGTTCAGCAGTGGCTGTATTTGACACAGTAGAACCATGCATGGGAGAGTTAGATGGCTGTGTGTGATAACAATATTGAAAGTGTTGGGGGTGCAGCGAAGGAGGTGCAAACATTGGCTGTGGCTGGGTGCTTTGGAATCCCTCAAGTACTGATATCAGGCGCTTGGTGGAACGGACATTGCTCTCAATTAAAGCACTAAGGAGTCTCTCCTCTTTTTGCTCGGATTGCTGGATTTGGTTTTGAAACCATTCATTTTGTTGCCTCATCATCTGCATGATTAACTGCTGATGCTGAGAGATCACAGTGCCTCTCGCTTTCTTCTTTGTTTGAGAGTAACCTACACAATATGTTTCCATAAAAAAAAAAAAATAGAAACATCAGTTGAAGTGACAGGCTTTGATAGCAATAACATTGCTAAAAGTCTTGAAAAATATATATATATTATTATATTATTATTTTAATATATATATATATATATATATATATATATATATATATATATATATATATATATATATATATATATATATTAAAAGTGTTTCCATTTTCTACATTATGCATATTTTAAATGTTGGGACAAATATGTGCAGCATACAGTAGCTAGCTTATGTAACAACTACTGAACCTGATGAGTCAAACTAATACATGCCTCCAGAGAGTTGTCTTATACATATACATAGCCCCTATTTAACTGAAATTGCATTTACATGTCACCTTGTATCCTGGGTGGGTCGACATCTGGTGCTGTGGCTGAAAAGCTTTCTTCTTGAGTATCAGACGTATCACCTGATGATGAGGTATCTTCATCTGCATACTCGTTCATTTCCTCCTGGCGAGCTAGAGAACTCACTTCATCCCCAACGACACTCTCTATATGGCGAAGTAAATACATAAAATTAGCAATGTATAGACTATTTACTGTAACCTAATAGTTAGCTAATAGCAGAAAAACAAATACAACCCGCTCAAACATACTTACCGTCCACTGAATTCGGGTGTTCCGGTGCATCCTCGTCCTCGTCAAACCCAATGTCCACTCCACTCTCGGAAATGTTGGACAAAGGTCGATTACCGAGTATGTCATGCATACTTTCAAAATACGGGAAAGATGAAGGATTAGAACCCCTGGTGTTATTCTGTTTTTTTGCCCGATAGTAGCTAGTTTTTAGGTTTTTCCATCGGGTGCGCACTTGTTCAGCCGAACGTACGTAACCTTCCTCTCCCATTCTGTCTGCAACTCTTTTGTCACCATTCCTGTTCTTACAGCCATCAAGGCACTTCATAATATCCATTTCTTTCAGAATACCTAACATTACCATCGTTTCCTGCTCGGACCAAAAATGTGCCTTCTTGCTTGTAGCCATGCTCTCTTGTTAGCCGTAAAATCTTGAGAACTGCCGTGTGTGATCGTGTCCTGTCGCAAAATGTGGTGAAAACTCTCACATGACGTTCATAATGTGATTAAGGTGTTTACATGTCTGTAATACACGTCCATAATCTGACTAAAACAGGAGTACTCCACCTGTTTTAATTAGATTAGAGCTTACTTAGATTATGACCTTAATTACATTAAGGTTGGTGTTTACATGGTAGTTTCTTAATTGTTGTCCATGTAAATGCAGCAACTGAATCAGCAAACCTGTCTACTTCACACCAAAATGCTTTGTTGGGTACCCAATATACACTGTTTAAATCTCAGCATTAAAAGTAAAGTGTAATATTATCAATCACATTCCCAATTAGGTTTCTGTGGCCATAAAAGTCCAGAGCTCAGAACTGAACCAAAGACCCTGGAGTTGTGAGAAGGCAACGCTGCCTATTGTACCACATTAACTCATAAAAAAAATAAAATAAAATAAACAATAGTTGCCACAAGTTAAGAATTTCATGATCAATAGCTAGTTCTCAAGTAACTTGGTCTTAATATATTGATTCCTTGCCACACCTTAATTAAAAAAAAATGTCATGTCAGCAATTATGAGCATTTGCATTGTTTTTTCTTTAAACTCCAAATAGATGTGACTTTAAATAAGAACACTCAATGAAACCTTCACGGCCCTACATTACATAACTTCAAGGACGTTCCAGAGAGAGTCTAAAGTCAACATTAGTGCCAACTAAGGTCTTCTTTTAACACCACGTGCCGTCACAGAAAAGCCAATAGTTTGAAAGAGTGTGTTGTTTAAAGCCAAGCCTACATCCTTTGCATACAGCTCAAACAACCAATGAGGTTATGTACTGCCTGAAGCAGTACACCAGTCGTAAACTCATGAAACACACTCTTCAATCACTCCCTAATCTGGCAACTCAGTGTGTCTGGGTTTCCTTTAAGCGTTTTACACGTGCAAGACCTTTCTTTCTCATTGACTGGATTTCTCATTTCTCATATCTCATTGCTGGATATGAGCCAGCAAAACCTAGCATCTAAAATACTGTGTTGCACCATAAATCTCTATTCACCATAACTTTTTCATTTGCATAAAGCATGGGTCTTCATGCAGACATGTAAGATTATGAATGTTAGTTTCTGGTTTAAAATCATATGGAGTTACTACAGTGCTACAGTAAATGGATTTATGTAAATGTATATATATATATATATATATATATATATATATATATATATATATATATATATATATATATATACACACACACAGTATCTCAGAAAAGTGAGTACACGCCTCACATTTTTGTAAATATTTGATTATATCTTTTCATGTGACAACACTGAAGAAATGACACTTTGCTGCAATGTAAAGTAGTGAATGTACAGTTTGTGTAACAGTGTAAATTTGCTGTCCCCTCAAAATAACTCAACACACAGCCATTAATGTGTAAACTGCTGGCAACAAAAGTGAGTACACCCCTAAGTGAAAATGTCCAAACTGGGCCCAAAGTCTCAATATTTTTTGTGGCCACCCTTATTTTCCAGCACTCATATATATATATATATATATATATATATATATATATATATATATATATATATATATATATATATATATATATATATTGTAGGGAGTTAGCTCGTGGAGAGGGCAGAGCACAGACCCACAAGAGACAGATTTCAGTGATCAGGGGGGGTTTATTTTTAGCTTAGTGCGAAGTGTCTGACGTGAGGGGGGCGTGTGTGTGTTAGTGCGTGGGGGTTCGTGGGGGTGTGGCTGTCGCGTGACCTTCTTGAGGGTGTCGGGGTTCCCGAGGCGAGGGCGTGGGTCTCCCGTGCCGTCATCCACCGGAGCGTGCGTTTTCACCGCCCGGTGGTCTCGTCCGTGCTCACACCTTCGGGGAGAAGAGGGGAGAGAGAGAGAGAGAGAGAGAGAGAGGTTAGTGGTCGGCGTGAGTCAAGGTTACCGTTGTACTCCGCGTGGGCGCGTCTGTAGGCCGCTGAAGAGCACGCACGGATTCCGTCTCTTCACCGTCGGTCTTCCTCTCGCTGTATGGCCGGAAGCGCGCCCTTTTATCCTCCTCCTCTGTCGCCTGATTGGTGGACTTTTCCCGCCTGTCTCCCCAATCGCCGGCCGGCGTAGCGTCAGCGGTCCCGCCCCACCGTGACGGTCCTTCCGGTTGTTGGTGTGTTTGGCACGAGGCTGTCCGCTTCGTGCCGGTGCGGCAGTTGGGGAAGGAGCGCCTTTCTTCTCCTGCGCGCCGGCTGTCGGTCCGTCGCGACAGTACCCCCCCCCCTCAGCTCCGAGCCTACTGCCGCTCGGTGGTGGGCCCAGAGCGCGTCTCGTCGAGAGAGCCCATCTGCGTTGCCATGCTGGGCCCCCGCCCGGTGCTTAACCTGGAACGAGAAATCTTGCAAGGCGAGAAACCAGTGTGTTACCTGGGCGTTTGTGTCCTTGGCTTTGGCCATCCACTGCAGGGGGGCGTGGTCAGTTACGAGGACGAAGTGCCGGCCAGCCAGGTAGTACCGCAGCTCCTCGATGGCCCACTTTATCGCCAGGGCCTCTCGCTCGACGGCTGCGTATTTCTTCTCCGCAGAGGATAACTTCCGGCTGATGTAGAGGACCGGGTGTTCTTCCCCGTCGAAGGTTTGCGAGAGGACGGCGCCAAGCCCGGTCTCGGACGCATCAGTGTGCACTGTTAATGGGAGGTTGAAGTCCGGATTACGCAGTACCGGCGCGCTGGTGAGGGCCCCTTTCAGGGCCTGGAAGGCCCTCTCTGCGTCGGCTGACCACCTGACCCGGTCTGGTTGGCCCTTCTTGGTGAGATCTGAGAGGGGGGAAGCTACAGCAGAGAAGTTAGGCACAAACCTCCGGTAGTACCCCGCCAACCCCAAGAAGGCCCGTACCGGTTTCTTTGAAGTGGGACGAGGGTAGTCCTTTACAGCCTCGATTTTCTTCGCCTGTGGTTTCAGCATTCCCCGGCTGATGTGGTACCCCAGGTACTGGGCCTCAGTCAGCCCTAGGTGGCACTTCTTGGGGTTGGCCGTCAGGCCGGCCTCCCGGAGCGCCTTCAGGACCTCCCTAAGATGAAACAGGTGGTCGGCCCATGTGGAGGAGTGGATGACTACGTCGTCCAGGTAGGCAGCGGCAAACGTGCGGTGGGGCCGCAGGAGGATGTCCATCAACCGCTGGAACGTGGCGGGTGCCCCGTGTAGCCCAAAGGGGAGGACCCGGTACTTCCAGTGGCCGGTGGCCATGCTGAAGTCCGTTTTGGGTCTGGCCTCCGGCACCAGCGCAACTTGCCAGTAGCCCTTGGTCAGGTCCAAGGTGGAAATGAACCGGGCCCTCCCCAGCCTTTCGACGAGGTCGTCCACTCTGGGGAGGGGGTAGCTGTTGAACTCGGACACCTGGTTCAGTCTCCGGAAGTCGTTGCACAGCCGCATGCTCCCGTCCGGCTTTGGCACGACGACGATGGGGCTGGACCAGGGGCTGCTGGACTCCTCTATGACGTGGTCCCGTAGCATCCGACTGATTTCCTCCTCAATGGCTTTGCGTCGGGCCTCTGGGACACGGTAGGGCTGTTGTCTCACCACTACGCAGGGGGGAGTTTTGATCTCGTGCTGGACCAGCTGGGTCATCCCCGGGGAGGCCGAGAACACATCCGAGAACTGGAAGATCAGCTCAGTGAGCTCCTGTCTCTGGGCGGGGGTGAGGTCCTCCCCTAACCCGACCAAGGTACGCTTTTCATGGTCCGAGTCCCGGGTTGCGTACGCCGACACTACTGGGAGTTTCGTGGCCCCAGGTGGCCGCCGAGTGGATGTGTATGGGCCAGATACATGACGGTGGGTGTCCTGGGTTTGGGCACCACCAGTAGGTCCACCTGCTCCCCGCGGTGGCAGGCCCGTTGGTAGAGGAGCCCGTTCCGGACGAGGAAGTACGAAGTGGGGAGTCTCAGGTCGGGACTCTGGTCGACCCCCTCTATCAGTCGCACCTGGGCCCAGCAGTGCTTCAGACGGTCGTCCTCCTTCTGCTCCCGTCTGAACTTCCCCTCCCGGTTCACCTGGGAAAAGACAGACCACAGAGGGTTAGTGGGTTGGGGGGTCTTACCTTCCGTGGAGGTCTCTCCGCTGTCCTGGGCCAGGTAGGCCTGCCTGGCCCGGCTCCTCTTCGTGCGTCGCTGCGGTCTCGAGGGCTCGGCTGTCGGTTCCATCGGGAATCCGGGCCAGTCCCTCCCAAGGAGCAGGGGCACCGGGAGCTCGGGGATCAGGCCCACCTGGAGGGGCCAGGCCCCGGCTTCGCCCCGGATCTGGACCTCAGCTGCGGGAAGTTCCCGGGTGCCCCCATGGACGCAGGTTACAGTGAGGACTCCCCCCGGGCGACGTCCCTTGGGTAGGATGGAGGGCCGGGCGAGGGTCACCATGCTCCCGGTGTCCAACAGGGCGGTTACCGGGTTCCCCTTGACCCACACCGTCAGGGACGGGGCCTGCGGCGGCTGTTGTAGGTGGAGGGCGCAGCCTGCCAGCCATGGCTTTGAAAGCGGCCGGGCAGGTTCCCTCTCCGGCTCCGTAGGCATGGGCTCGTCTGGGGGGGTTCCAGGAATGGGCGACCTCTGGCGAGCCCTCCAGGCGCGGGGACGGGACTGGCGGTCGGGCCGGGGGCCAGGGGCACCGCGGCGTCGGTCGAGGGGCGGCTGCTCACCTTGGCCGAGCTCCAGGGTGGCCATGGTTCGTTCGAGGGCTGTCAGGAGCTCCTGGGGTGTGGTCGGGGCTTGTGCCCCCACTGCCTGGCGCTCTGTCCGGGGTAGCGCCCTCAGAAAGCGGTTGACCAACACTTTTTCTGTCACCTCCGCGGCGGTATGCTGATCCGGCCGGAGCCATCTCTTGGTGATCCGGAGGAGGGTGTTCAGCTGGCCGCGTGGACGGGCCCCCGGTCGGTAAGTCCAGCGATGGAAGTCTGTCACCGCCTGGTAGGGGGTTCGCCCACATCATGCCAGGACCCCCTCCTTCATGGCGGCGTAGTCGGCAGCCTCCTCTGGCTCGAGGGCGTAGTAGGCTGTCCGCGCCTCTCCCGTGAGCAGGGGGCCAAGGGCGCGAGGCCAGTCGTCGCGATCCCATCCTTCCCGGCGGGCAATACCCTCGAAGGTCTCAAAGTACGCCTCAAGATCTTCTTCGGGGCCGAGGGGGGGAAGCAGGTAGTGGATCTCGCGGCCCGGGCTGGGGAAGGGCACGGTGGCTGCGGGGGTCTCCGTCCTCAGGTCAATCAGCGCCTGGGTGGCGACCTGAAGGCTCTCGGCGAGCTGCTGGGTCACTGCTTGCTGCTGGAGGCTGGCCTCCAGCAGGTGCTTCAGTGTGGGATCCATGGTTGTCTTCGCCTTTTTTTTTTCTCTCTCTCTCTCTTTTCTTTCTCTCTCAGGGTCCCCTTTTTTTTTTTTTTTTTTTTTTTTTTTTTGTGCTCGTTGCAGGCGAGTCTGTGCTCCTATGCCTGCATCCTCCACCAGTGTAGGGAGTTAGCTCGGGGAGAGGGCTTCTTTCTTCTCCTGCGCGCCGGCTGTCGGTCCGTCGCGACAATTTATATATATATATATATATATATATATATATATATATATATATATATATATATATATATATATATATAAGCACCTTGTTTTTTTAGTACAAACTTTATTATATATTTTTTTTATTTTATTTTATTTTAGAGACACTTTTCAGATAATAAACACAATGAAGGCTTCTGGGTTTTGCTGCAAAAATAAGAAGCAAGTCCGACAGTCAAAATCTCCAAAAGAACCATGGGTGGTTCTGCAAGATGCTCAATAAAACTTACAGCTCATTTCCTTATAAAACTTGTACCGGAGATTATGTTTATCTTTTAGTCACACCGAATATTGACTTTGTTTTATTTATTACTGTTTACTGCTCTTTAAGGTATTTTTGCAAATGTAGAAACAATTAATTTCATTATTTTGAAGGCATCTTTGCTCTACAGCATTTCTTCGCATGTGTCTAAAACTTTTGCACAGTACTGTATGTATGTATGTATGTATGTATACATAAATGCATATATGTATGTGTATATACAGTGCCCTACACTAATATTGGCACCCTTGGTAAATATGAGCAAAGAATGCTGTGAAAAATTGTCTTTACTGTTTAAGCTTTTGATCATCATTTGTTAAATAAATTCACAAAAATTCTCTGCTCTCATGGATATCAAACAGTTGCAAACAATATACAGGTTTATAAAAAGAAAAAAAAAATTGTGTTACCACAATTATTGGCACCCCTATGAATTCATATGAGAAAAATATTTTTGAAGTATATTCCCATTGAAATTTTGCATTTGTTTAATACACCTGGGTGACTAGGAGCAGGAAATTGTTCAACCATGACTTCCTGTTTCATAGGGGTATAAAGGTCAGGTAACACATAGGCTAAATTTCCTTAGTCATTCTTAACAATGGGTTAGAGCAAGGAATATAGCTGTGATGTGCAGCAAAAGGTTGTTGAGCTTCACAAAATGGGAAGTGGCTATAAGAAAATAGCAAAAGAATTGAAAATGCCTATTTCCACCATCAGGACAATAATTAAGAAGTTTCAGTCAACTGGAAATGTTATGAATCAACCTTGAATTGGTCATAAGTCTATACTGTCTCAACACACTGTGAAGAGAATGGTTTGAGTGGTCAAAAAATCTCAAAGGATCACAGCTGGAGAATAGCAAAAGTTAGTTGCATCTTGGGGTCAGAAAGTCTCCAAAACTACAATCTGAAGTCACCTACATCACCCCAAGTTGTTCGGAAGGGTTTCAAGAAAAAAGCCTCTACTCTCATCCAAAAACAAACTCAAGCGTGTTCAGTTTGCCAGATACTACTGGTCCTATGGTCAGATGAAACCAAAACAGAGCTTTTTGGTAACACATAGTTAATTATGGTGGTGTCTCTTTAATGTTTGGGGGCTGTTTTTCATGGACTCCATAAAATATCAACAGATATTAAATGAAAACCTGACTGCTTAAAGCTTAAAAAGGGCTGTGGTTGGATCTTCCAGCAGGACAGTGATCCAAAGCATACATCAAAATCAACACAAAAATGGTTTACTAACCATAAAATCAAGGTCTTGCAATGTCCATCCCAGTCCCCTGACTTAAAATCCATTGAAAACCTGTGGGGTGAAATGAAGAGGAGGGTCCACCAGTGTGGACCTCGAAATTTGAAGAATCTGGAGAGATTCTGTATGGAGGAATGGTCTCAGATCCCTTTCCATGTATTCTCCAACCTCATCAGGCATTATAGGAGAAGACACAGAGCTGTTATCTTGGCAAAAGGAGGTAGCACAAAGTATTGAAATATATATATGTATGTTTGTGTTTGTGTGTGTTTTTTCAGCTGCGGTTCACAGATGTGGAGTTTAAATAGTGGAATTAAAAAACACAATACTCAATTGTCAGCAGTTTTTAAAAATGAACAATATATGGCCACTAGGGGGCAATATTTAGCCAGACAACAATTCCCCCAAATCTACATTCAAATCAGTTTATTCTAATTTATGAGTCCAGTAAAAAGGGAGATGGTGAATTATTAGAAATGTAGATAATACCAACATGTATTTTTTGATGACAATGAGAAGACTAGACATCTTAAGCAATGGTAATAGTATATAAACTGAGAAGTGATTTGCATTGCGTGCCACAGGTCTATGGATGTTATTAGAATCCTTATTAGCAACATTAGGAACATTTAGCTGCTACTGTACAAATATTTTCATAAAATGTAATCTCATTTTACCTACCTATAATCTCTTTTAATATAGTAATTGCAGTGAGCTGAAAGTCTGCAGTGGCAGACCTTGTTTTATTGGAGCTTTACATCCAACCCTTTGCAGAGAATTAAACACAATTACAGGGTGATAAACTCTGCAAAACTGGCTTACATTCACTAAGATCCAGGTTTTTGTACATGCACTCTGTGTATTATCTGGCACTTGTATATCCTGCACCACATATGGCTATTAAAGTGGATGAACTTGCTTTGGGTGCGCCACACACCTGTGATTCTTTCACGGTTCTGGGTTTCATGTGTGATATGTCTAATGAGCTTTTTATATTTGACTAGTATGTTAGTGTTGATTGTCTGATAGCTGTTGTTTACTTTTGTCTGCTGAGAAATCTCCCCAGCAGGACATTATTCATCTGATAATGTTAATTTGTCTGGTTTCTCTCCCTTAATGGGTAAAGTTTTAACACACATGTGAAGACACACTATCTCTGCCTAAGAGACATCCATGATTTAGAGTAGCATCTTCACATCACTTGTTTCCAAGCTAATGATTCTCTGAACTTGTGCACATTTGAAGAAGGTGTCTTAATGTCTGAGGGTTTTGAGTGTTTACATGTGTACCTTTGAGAACTTTTAACTGGTAGACATTTGTGATGTGTCTGCTGCCTCTTATAAATATAAACAATATTCTTTCTACTCCAAACAATACTGATCCTAGCGATCTTTACAAATCTACAGAGCAGGTTCACCAAAGCAGAGAATTAATTAGCAAAGACTTTATGTGGCATGGCCTTAATTTGGAAATTATCAAGAGATAAAAAGAAAGAGATTTTTTTTTCTCTGCAACATTACAGACATGGTTAATTACCTGCTGCTAAAGAATTTCAGTTAACCAGTTCTGTAACAAGCATCAATGAAGCCCATATACCCTTTTATAATTGAATCGCTAAATATATAAATTATTTGATGAGCATTACCTTGAAATAAGTATTTGCTTTAGTGCTCAGATGATTAAAGTGCTAAGTTTTCATCTTCTAGGTTTTAATGTCTGACCATTTATATTTAAAGTGCCCAGAAAATTAGGTTTATTGGTTGTATTACTGCTACAAAAGCAGTGTTACCAGTTCAATTAGTTCATCAGTTCATATTACATATAAGTGATCATAAGCCTAGCTAACAGGTATAAACAGCTCAACCTACCCAAACGGTGATACAAACCAGAACAACAGACTCAGAGTCTTGGATCAGCATAACCTACAAATGCAATAGTGTGTCCTTATGACTTCACCTCAAGGTGCAGCACACAGATGACTTTATGATCTACCAGGTTTTGGAAATTGTTCTAGATATCTATAGCATGACAAGTAAGATTTACAGATATGAATTGAATATCAGTATGATCTCATATAACATCATGAGCATTGTAGAGTTCACACAATAATAAAAGGAAAGCAAAATCACACCTTTCTGTGCTGTTTTACATTATCCTCTGACATGAGGCACTCATGGTTAATACTATCTAAAAATGCAGCAGTGAGCTTCATTTTCTCCCTTTCGCCTGTATGCTTCTTTTCAACCTCCAGTACAGCGGGTGCTGCTGTGTGATAAGAGAAAGAACTAGTGCTACATGAAGAATTGAACTGACTGTGATTAAATTGAGAAGAATTGAGGAGAAATTCCGTCTGCCTGTCGAAATAAATTTAGAGAAATAATGCAGCTGTCAGGGCCGACCACTGGTGCATGATGTTCTTTTGTAGCTTGTCTGCTTGCCTGTGCTCTTAGTGTGATAGAGCCAGATGCCCTGCAGTGAATTGTGGAGCTCTGTGAGAGAGGAGAATGCAAAAAAATACCTAAGGATTACATGATAAATCCTGGCCAGTGTCTGAGCAGGGCTGGCTCAGTTGTTTGACAGTGGTGTGCAGCACAACTGTTGTGACAGATACTGTCACATATCAAATCATTCTTTGATGGTATGTTGGCCAAGCGCTGATAAAGACCCTGATGACTAAGTGACTTGTCCTTGGGTCAATAACTAGGACATGTGGGCTATGTGTGCCTGTGTTCTCTCTCTCTCTCTCTCTCTCTCTCTCTCTCTCTCTCTCTGTATCCTCTTTTCTCAGTATACACTCTGTCTTTTAATGATTTTTCTGTGTGCACTAATATAAAGTTCTTATATTGCAACAAATTCCTCACTTTCTATCATAGTTTACAATATTATCATGTTAAAAAATATATTTAAAAAAACATTTTTACCATCACTCATAAACATCACATCACAGGACATCACGAGCAACCTTATCAGGCATTGCATTCTGGACTCCTTGCATTATCAGAAATTAGTTATTGTACACGTTCATTTCTTTGTTCCCCAAGGCACAATGTAAATGTACTGCTCAACAGCAGTCCTTAAGGTCCAGTTGAATTTCCCTCTGGGATTAACAACGTGATCTATCTATCTATCTATCTATCTATCTATCTATCGCATACTAATTAGGAATATGCTCCTATGACAAAAAATACAAAAGACATGCTCTTCTGAGTACACGCTTAGAAAAAAAGGTTAAATCTAGAGCCATTCAAGTTGTTCAGGTCACACCAGAAGATTAAAGCTTAAATACTTCAAGATTTCTTCTGCATGGTACAAGGAGATCTACTGTACCACAACCAACCCAAAGGGGGAGACAGAAGCGCAGTCAGATCTGCTCGAAAAGCTCTCTCTCTCTCTCTCTCTCTCTCTCTCTCTCTCTCTCTCTCTCTCTCTCTCTCTCTCTCTCTCTCTGTTCTTTTCAATTAAATTTACTTCAGTTCAATCCAATAAGCCTTAGTGACGTAGTCATATACAGTTATAATATTGCCAATGTATAGGAATGATAAGAAATTTTATTAACAAACACATTCAGTTAGGAATATCAATGAATATCCATATAAGGGCAGACTGCTTTATCCTGCTCAGGGTGACAAAGTGGGTCCAGAAGGCTAGGTGTGAGGTGGGAGAAGTCACCCTAGGACACCAGTTCATCATAGGGCACTATCACATAGACAGACTCATTCATACCTATGGGCAATTTAGTGTCGCCAATCCACCGAACTGCATGCTTGTTTAGACAATGAGAGGAAACCAGGGAATCAATAGGAAAGTGACAAGAACACGAGTACAATATGCAAAATTATACACAAACAATAAGGTGAGCTCAGGACAGAACCAGGCACCCTGAAGCTTTGAGGTCAGCAATGAAACTGGCTGCATTACTGTTTTGCCCAGAAAAAAAAACCAACATTAATTTATTCATCTTTAGTACCACTTTAACTTGGTCTTTAGTCACAGTGGATCCGGAGCCTATCCTGGGAATATTGAGTGCAAGGTTGGAGAATTCAGACTGAAGGGGAGGTGTACACACACACACACACACACACACACACACACACACACACACACACACACACACACACACACACACACACAAAGATGCACTGGTTCAACAATGTTGCTGTTCTGACACACTTTTTCTCTTCCATGCCATTATCTCTGTACTGAAAATCACAGATTTATATTGCACACTGGCACATTATCTGCCCTTGTCAGAGCCCAAGGGGACACACACCTCACCTTTCTTTACTGTGCCAGCATACACATACACTGCTGCTAATGTGCCCATGCGTCTCATTGGCAGCCAAGTTTGATAGAAGTTTTTGGATGGATTTTGGAGAAGCCATGGTAATTCTCCATGGCAGATTGCAAGGATTTTCTGAGGCATGGTCCTGAGCTCTGGGTACAGCTTTGTGTGTTTTGCCTTGTTGTTGTTACTGTCCAAACTGAATATTAGTACTGCTGATCTCCTGGTAAAACTACAGATTAATCCTCTACTGTGTGAAAATGCGCGTGCACACACACACACACACACACACACACACACACACACACACACACACACACACACACACACACACACAGTGATACACAAACAGTGACTAAGCTGTATAAATATATGAATCCTTCTGTTGCTCTTTCACACACCCACATACTTTACTTTCTTTGCAAGGGTGCTGAAGGCAGACTGCCAGAGTTCAGATGAGGGGTCCATTGCTTGACTTCACATTATAAACAGTGTGAAGCCCATATTATCAGTATGGGATTTAAGACTTTTTTGTTGGCTATATATCCAACACAGTCCAAGATCACTCATGCATCACAAAGAGTTTTAAAATGTCAATCATGATGCATTATTAAAGCTCACACATACTGTACATGTGCAACAGTGCATTAAATGTAAAGCTGGCTTTGTCAACATACCATACGTCCTGAATGGAAAGGTATCAGATTTACATATACACTCAGTTGCTGGTTTATTATGTTTGCCTACCTTCTATTTACACTCACAGGCTCTTTTATTGGGGTCCATATAAATGCATGTTGTACCAGTACTGACTGTAACTGTTATTCAGCCCCCCCAAACCATCCATTAATAAAAAGGGATGAGGACCACTGACCATTCAATATTTTGGTGGTGGACCATTCACTTGTACACTGGTACAAGTTTATCAGACATAGCACCATAGTTGAATTTTTGTGACCACGGACCTGTAGAGTGCGCAAACAAAACTACGTGCTCCTCGTGCACCTGCCAGTGACAGCATGAATAGCACAGAAGTGCATGGCTACAAGGCGTGGCGGCAGAAATACACAAGGCTGGCAGCCAGTAAGTGGAGCAGCCACTCTTCACCATCCAGGAGATGCTGGCAGAGTATAAAAGGGCGCATCCAGCCTTCAGAGGTGAGCAAAGTTTTCTATGCTTTGTCTCCTAACCCATCTCTATCTCTCGCACACAGAGGCCTCCCAGACAGACACACAGAGAACGAAGCCCACACTGAGTTCCTGCACTCCTCACTCTCTCATAGCTACCCATTTTCACTCACTGTAAATAAAAGAGCACGTTTTCCCCATGTCTGCCTCCTGTGTGTCTGTGTTCTGCCCTGCCTCAAACGCTAAGTAGCTACAATGGTGGAGAATGCGGGCATAGGAACACAGACCCAGCTACACCGCACCATGGACCAGATGTTACAGCACCTGTTGGAGACTAACATCCAGTAGCAGGCAGTGACCAAGGAGCTGGCTCAGACCCTCCGCACCACCATCACCCAGGAACTATTGAACCTCAAGCTGTGAATAAAACTGTGCAGCAAAAATGACGTCATAGCCTACATCCAGATCTTCGAGCACATCACCCTCTGTGAGCAGTGGGAGGAAGAGACCTGGGCCTACATTCTCACTCAGTTTCTCTTGGGGGAGGTGCAGAGAGCCTATTACAAAACTCTGAAAGGAGAAACACTTGCCCACTTTGGCCTATCCCCTGTTAATACGGTGGCAGAATTCTACCACTGGACTTACCATCCCACCGCCACCCCTCAAGCCCAGATGGACTTGTTGCTCCACTTTGCTAAGTGGTGGCTACAGCCAGAACTGTACACTGTCAAAGAGGTCGTCAAGCAGGTGGTAATGGACCATTTTCTGCGGGCTCTGCAGCCCAAAGAGCAGAAAGCCCTGGGGATGAGAGGAGCCAACAACCCCCGAGAGATGCTGGAGAGCCTCAAGCGAGCACTCCTTGGACATTGGCAGGGGTGAGTGGAGGAAGATCAACCCAGGGCCCTCCCATAACCAGGTGCCACACCAGGTCAACCCTGATCTCTACAGTGAGAGGAACCACCACAACAACAGACCTGCCTTTGAAACTCCCCGGGAAGTGTCCATGCTCACAGAGTTGGTCCCAACGTCTCCTGAACCACATACTAAACCCTGGCTGGTGGGTTGTACCCTCCACACACCAAGGCAGCACCGTGACCCTGGCATGCCCAACCTCCCTGGGACAAACCCTTAAGCCCACTGGTACTCTACCAGTCACCTGTGTGCATGGAGATGTCAGGGAGGTCCCTGCGGCCAAAGTTTGCGTCACCACCACAACCGGGGAGTGGCCTCTCCTCGTTGGACTCATCCTGTGCTTCTCATCCCCGTGCTACTTGGACGGGATTGGCTAGGGTTCCCCCGCGAGAGCTCAGAGATGCTGGCCCAGACCCAGGTCCAGCAATCCTGCTTGGCCCATGGAGAAGGGGGTGCTGCTGCCAGAGCTTCCTCATGTGAGACACCTTCTCCCTCTAAGCCTGTCTTGTCTGTGGTTTTCCAGGTCACCTGAGAGGGAAACCTTGGGTGCGAACAGAAGGAGGATGACCGACTGACTCACTGCTGGGGCCAGGTGTGGCAGATAGAGTGGGTGAACTAATACTCCAATCAGCGGCTGCCGGTCTCCTTCTTCCTGGTAGAAAACGGCCTCCTCTCTCGCCGAACCGAGTGTCAGGACCAGCTTTGTGATCTGCTGGTGATCTTCCACTCCAAAACTTGGCTCTTGATGCACCTGGCCCACCTGGCAATGGGGGGACACCTGGGTCCCAGAAACAACCTGGAGAAGCTGCATGACAAATTCCTCTGGCCCTCAATGGATGCTGAAATCCGTGCCTTCTGCAGGCAGTGCCCTCAGTGCCAGTGCACTGAGCCCCGGAAGCCACCTCCAGCACTCCTCATCCCACTACCCATCATCGGCATCCCCTTCGATCAGATAGGCATTGACCTGTTAGGGCTACTCCCAAAATCCACCCAGGGCCATGAGTACATCCTGGTGATCCTAGACTATGCCACTAGATACCCTGAGGCAGTCCCCCTGAGGAATGCCACCTCTGAAACATCGTGAGAGAACTTGGGCTACTGTTCTGCTGTCGGGATCTTCAAAGACCCGATAACAGACAAAGGTATGCCTTTTATTTCTAAACTTATGGGTGATCTGTGTTGGCCCTTGCATGTGAAACACCTGAGGACCTCTGTCTACCATCCCCAGATGGATGGCCTCATCGAGAGTTACAATAAAACACTCAAGAGGATGCTGAAAGAGGTGGTAGATGAGAAGGACAGAACTGGGATCTCCTCCACCCCTACATACTCTTCGTCATCCGAGAAACCCCTCAGGCCTCTACTGGCTTCACCCCTTTCGAGCTCATTTTTGGACAGCGACCTCGAGGACTGGTTGACATGGCCTGGGAGGCCTGGGAAGAACAACCCTCTGCTTTCTGCTACCTGGTCGAATACATCCAAGAGATGCATGAGTGGATCGACAGGGTAATACCAATCGTTCGTAAACAAATGGAGGCCATCCAACAAGATCAGCGAAGGGTTTACAACCAGCCCGCCCAGCCCTGGGAATTCCAGCCAGGTGACCAGGTGCTGCGTCTAGTCCCAAATGCCTCATGCAAGTTCCTGGCTCACTGGCAGGGCCTATACACAGTCCTGAAGAGAGTAGGCCCAGTAAACACAAAAACAGCAGCTGACAGAACTAGTGGATCAGCATGCTGACATCTTCTCCTCCATGCCTGGTCTGACACACCTGCTGCAGCACGAGATTAAGACTCCGCCAGGAGTGGTGGTTAGACAGCGGCCCTATCTCGTTCCAGATGCTCGCAGTCAAGCTATTGAGGATGCTTTGAGACAGGATCATAGAGGAGTCAGCCAGTCCCTCATCCAGTCCCATCATGGTGGTTCCGAAGACTTCAGACTTTGGCTGTGTAACAACTTCCGAGGCTGAATGCAGTCTCCGACGCTGACAGCTACCCTCTGCCCAGAGTCGACGAACTGGTAGAGCGCCTAGGGAGAGCCCAGTTTATATCCACCTTGATCTAACAAAAGGGTACTATCAAGTCACCCTGTCCCCGGATGCAAAGGCCAAAATCGCCTTCTGTACCCCCAGCGACCACTGGCAGTACCAGGTTCTCGACTTTGACCTGCATGGAGCTCCAGTGACCTTCAATATTACATTTGCATTTACATTTATGGCATTTGGCAGACACCCTTATACAGAGTGACTTACATTTGAGCAGTTGAGGGTTAAGGGCCTTGCTCAAGGGCACAGCAGTGGCAGCTTGACAGTGCTGGGATTTGAAAATTTTCATGTCTTAACCACTGAGCTACCACTGCCCCTACGGCTGATGGACATTGTCCTGAGGGTGCTTACCTGGATAATGTCGTCATACCTGGCAGACCACCACCTCCGGGAAGTACTCAGGAGCCTCCAGAAAGCTAGGGTGACCACCAACTCAAGCAAGTGCCACCTGGGGCTGACAGAGCCACAGTACCTAGGGTACCACATTGCCTGGGGTCTGCTGAAACCTCAGGAAAATAAAATTGAGGCTGTGAAAGACTATCCCTGGCCCATCTCTAAAAAAAAACATGTACATGCCTTCTTGGGGCTTGCGGGGTAATACCAAAGGTTTGTACCTAACTTCTCGTTTCTAGCTCCCCCCCTCTCAGATCTCACCAAGAAGGGCCAAACAGACCGGGTGCACTGGAACGATGAGGCGGAAGCAAACATTCCAGGCCCTCAAAAGGATCCTCACCAGCTCTCCAGTCCTCAGGAATCCAGACTTCGACCTACCATTTGTGGTCCACACCAAAGCCTTGGAGGCAGGGCTGGGGGCTGTCCTGTCCCAAACGTTCAACGGGGAAGAGCACTTGGTCCTATATGTCAGCAGAAAACTGACCCCTGCTAAGAGGAACTATGCCACTGTGGAGAGAGAAGCCTTGGCAGTCAAGTGGACCATAGAGGAACTCAGGTAATACCTGGCAGGGCGCCACTTCACCCTCATTACCGACCATGTGCCCCTGCAGTGGATGGCCAGGGTGAAGGACTCTAACGCAAGGGTAACCAGGTGGGTCCTCTCTCTGCAGGACTTCTCCTTCCAAATAAAACACTGGGCAGGGGTCCACTATGGCAACGCTGATGGCCGCTCACACAGACACGCCATGTTGGCCCATCAATGGCCAGCAGAAGGCTTGGAGCTGTGGGGTACCGTGATGATGGGCCTGCAGCCTGTGCACACAAAACACTATGCGCTCTCTGTCTCTCTCTCTCTTGCACACAAAGGCCACTGCTGACGAAGACAATGGTTCCCTTGCTGCACCACACTCTCCGTCAGCACCCACGCTCAGCTCCCTGGGCACCGCCTCTATGCTGCTGCAGCCCAAATGCTCCTTAACAGGCTGAGAAGCCCACACTGAGTTCCTACACTCCTCACGCTCTCATCGCCTACTTATTTTCACTCACTGTAAATAAAAGAGCATGTTTTCCCCACGTCTGCCTCCTGTGTGTCTGTGTTCTGCCCTGCCTCAAACGCTGAGTAGCTACATTTTTAAAAAACAATTTCAGCATCGTTGCTGCCTGAGTTTTTTCTTTCTTGAAAAGTCCAAAATCAATGCAGCTTTGTCATATAATTCATCTTCTTCACCTTCATATTTAGTATCCATATCCACTATCCATATCCTGGGAACACTGAGCATAAGTCCCATGCAGAGCATCATGCACATACTTATTCACACCTATGGGCAAATTAGAGTTGCCAATTTACTTTCTGGGAGATGGAAGGACACCTGAAAACCCTGAGAAAACCCATGCGGACACAGGGAACATGCAAAACTCCGCACAGACAGTAGCCCTAGCTCAAGATATAACCTTACAGCCATGAGGCAGCAACAGTACGTCTCTTCATCTGACCTAATATTCACTACCACTGTCCACACTGCCTTTCAGAACAAACACTTCCTTTCTCCTCATTCCATTTTCCTGTCAGTAGGCTACCTCATAGTGTGCCGTTGTGAATATAACAGGATGAAAACCATCCCATGGGTGGGAAAGTTTAAAACAGAGCAATTTCCATTGGCCTGGATTTTTCCCCCCCTGGTTTTGTTTATTCTCTGTCTTTGAAACAGTTTGAAACTACAGCAGTACTACATGATATAGACAAAAAATGGATTATGATTGTATGGATTTGATACTGGCCTTATTATTAATTATTATTAATGTTGCTTAATGCATAATTGCTTTACATGCTTGGTCACACTGTGCTCTTATAGTTCATCAGCCTGTGTAAACATCTGGTATTAATTATAACCTTTTAAAATTGTGATTTTGATTAATGTATAAGTAACATGGCTTGCCAGAAAAGGTTAACAATAAGTGACCCCATGATGACCATTTAGTCAGTGAGATAGCAAAGTGTATTGACCTGCATTTGTATTGTACATTAGTCTTTAGGAAGATAAATGGTTCTTTCTTGGAGCAGATACAAGGCTGTAGATGAACAGTACCAGTGTTTGCCAGAGCCCAGCAGAGTGTGAAAATGTGTATTCCACACACCACTCTCCTGTTGAGGTTTAAAAACAATGAGGTGGCTGTGAGAAGAAAACAAGCCAAATAAAATGAACTGGCTCTGAGCTGCAGGAAATTTGTCACTGCCAGAAGATTCTTTAAATGTCTGTCTTTCTTTCTGTGCATTTCTCATCCTTGCTCCATCTCTTACTCCCTCTCTCATTCATTCTTATCTCTTCTTTTATCCCACCCTAATTCTTTCCTCTTCTTATGGATGTTTGTGAATTTGTTAAAGCAGCACTGGTAGATGACGAGAAGACTGCAAATGCACATAGAAGACACGAGAGATTCAGGGATAGTATCAGAAGATCAGAAAGATTTTGGGTACAGACATAACAATATTAATAGATGCTGATGAAAAAGCAGTCGTAGTAGGTATTACCAGTCTGCAGGTAGCTACCCTCTATGCAGTGGACAGCATTTTAACAGAAAAGTAATCTTAACAAGTTAATCTTTACTACAGAACAACTTCTGACAATCTATGCACACAAACAACTTTTATATCTGTTAATCAAAAAGTAAATTGTCATGCAAGTGAGGCTGAGAAAATGCAAGTGCAGGTTAGTAATCAGCATGGGGCAATGGTAGCTCTGTGGTAAAGATGCTGGGCTACTGATCAGAAGGTCATGAGTTCAAACCCCAGCACTACCAAGTTGCCACTGTTGAGCCTTCAGCAGGGCCCCTAACCCTTAACTGCTCAGATGTGAGCATCAAGGCAGAATAGACACCCCTAGTGTACTTTATTGCATATTTTATCCGTCAAGATGACTAAGATCATATACTATATCTTAGCACATACAGTGTCCTCTAAAAGTATAGGAATGGTGAGGCCAATTATTTTGTTTTTGTTATACACTGAAGGCATTCAGGTTTGAGATCAAAATATGAATATGAGACAATAGATCAGCATTTTAGATTTCATTCCTGGTTTTTACATCTAGATGTGTTAAACAACTTAAAACATGGAACCTTTGGTGACAGACAACTAAATTTTTAGGCAAGCAAAATTAAAGAAACAGATAGTCTTAAAGTAAATTAAAGTAAATAACACTTAATATTTAGTTGCATATCCCTTGCTTGCAATAACTGCATCAAGCCAGTGCATCACCAAACTGTTGCATTCTTCTTTCGTGATGCTTCCAGACTTGTACTCCGGCTTCTTTCAGTTGATGTTTGTTTTGGGGGGTTTCTCTCTTCAGACACCTCTTCAGGAGGTGAAATGCATGCTCAATTGGATTAAGGTCTGCTGATTAACTTGGTCAGTCTAAAACCTTCCACTTTTTCCCTCTGGAAATTAACAAACCGTTTGGGTCAGTTCCTCCCAATTATATTGGATGCATTTCTCTGTAAATTGGCAGGCAGAATCTTTCTGTAAACTTGTTAATTCATTCTGCTGCTACCATTATCAGTTACATCATCAGTAAAGATTAGTGAGCCCATTCCAGAAGCAGCCATGCAAGCCCAAGCCAAAACACTACCTCCACCATGTGCCTTGCCTTGGCCGACCTGTTCCATGTCTGGTTGTTAGTACACCAGTGGTTTCATTCTTTTTCAGTACATTTCAAATTGAAGTATTGGCTATGCCCAGTGATTGTGTAAAGGCTCTGGACAGTTTTCCTTCTTTTCTCAGCTTTCTGGTCTTCATGATGGATTATCCTTTTTAAGTCCGAATGCAGTCTTCACAGGTAAAACCCAGGGCTCAAACCAAAAGTGGACATTCAGAGCTATTAATTATTTAAAAATTAACCTAACAGGACATGCCTGGGTAACTAGAAACACCTGTCAGTCACATGGTCCAATATTTTTGATCAGTTAAAAAATGGGTGCGCTCAAACAAGAGCTTCTATGTTTTAAGTTGTTTACCACATCTACATGTGAATATCAGGAAATGAAAGCTGAAATTCTGATCTATCGTCTCATATTCATCTTTTGATCTCAAACCCAATTGATCTCAAACTTCAATGTATAGCAAAAGGAACAGAATTGGCCTTGATGTTCCAGTACTTTCAGCGGGGTCTGTATATAATGCTAGCATCTCATGCTTTCTGGCTAAGACCCACAGGCATTTTTTAGTTGCAAAATTAAAGCAACGAAATGAGTTCAGCAGTCGTTCCAGTGTGCAGCAAAACTAGGCCAAGAGACAGAGGACTGTCACCAAGAATCAGATTCAGTGGACGCCATGAGAAAATAAAAACAGCTGCCATAGGTTTGAACATGTTTTTTTCACAATGGCATTTGAGGGCGCCGTGTTTTGTCACGTCCCTCACCGCATCTGTCACAATCCCATTGACGTGCACAGAGAGAATGTAAGACGCTCCCTCCTACCATCTTCTCTCATTCTGCTTTGTGTTTCCCTGTTCTTCCTGTGTTCTCCTTATTTCAAAAAACACTTTGTCTTTGATCAGCTCCATCCAGTGAGCATAGTTCATGGATTATGGTACAATCATTATAACATGGTTTCTTCAGCTGTGTGTGCTGATATCAGTGGGAGATGATTAAACAGGATCTCTCAGGGTGAGCTGTGTAAACAGTGGAGAGTCCTTCAGCTTCAAGGAAATGAAGGGCATGTCATTTCTCACACAGGGCAAGATAAATAGAGATAAACAGAATGAAGGACAAATAAACAAGATCTCCAATAATATTAAAAATTCAGCAGAGATACCACTCACCTCTCTAGCTGCCAACATTCAAATGAGATATGGTGGTATTTACAATGAGGGGCAAATTCCCAAAATCAAGCAGTATGTATGAATAAAGAAAGGAGCCAAAGTTGCTTGTCAGTTTTCTTTGTCATCCTGCTGGCAAGGTCATGCTTTCAGCTCTTGGCTCTTGTTGGCAGCCACAAGAAACTCAGTCTACAATTCTGTCTTCTCATTATGCACCTCAGGTTCCTTTGGGAGCATCTTTTTTTTTTTACCCTTATATAAAAATGTACTTTTTACAGCACTGCAGAACAACACGTCAACCTTTCTCTCTCTCTCTCTCTCTCTCTCTCTCTCTCTCTCTCTCTCTCTCTCTCTCTCTCTCTCTCTCGCTCTCTCTCTCATTTCTCATTTCTATTTTACCCTTTGCTTGTTTTTTCTCCCTTTCTCCTTCTCTTTAGCAGTGGAAGCCATTAGACAATTGGGATGGCTCTGGCTCACTCCCCAGTTCCCTCATTAAAGGATCACTGTGTCTGTGGCAGTGTCTGTATGTGTACCAAGGTCACTGTCTATGTACACTACGGATTTCACTTGTATGTACAACTCACAGACCTCCTTTCCACAATAAACAATAACTCATTGTAGCTTACCGTCATGATTTTATGATTTGAGGGGATGTAGCAAAACTGAAGGCAGCCATGTCATCATGAATAATATTACATTAGAGTGCTGTAGTGTAGTTTATGTTCTTTCAGTAAGACTGAAAGACTGAATGTGTTCCTTGTATGATGATGCACTGAAATGTTAAATTTAATCATGGAAGTCTCTAAATGGGTTAGACAGCTCCAGGTTATACTCACTCAGGTGTTTATAAAATCCCTGAGTCAGACACACTCCTCTATCACACACAGCAAAACTACTGACCATTGAGTCTTTTACTGCAGTGTATTGTACTCATGTGCAGTCACAAATGATTTAGGACAGTATTCTCCATGGCTCATGGCTCAGAGTATGACCTGAGCATGCATAGAGCAGTGGAATAAGTCTTAGGTGTGTTCTCCTTCTTAATAAAAAAAAAAAAAGTCAGTGCATTTACTATATGGCCAAAAGTATGTGCACATCTGAGTATTGAACATCCCATTCCAAAACCATGGGCATTACTATTGAGTTGTTCCACATTTAGTCATTCAGTCACAAGACCGCAAGAGGTTGGGGACTGATGTTGGACAAGAAAGCTCTGTGCTCAGCCGTCACTTGGTTTAGAGCAATCTGTTCCAGATTTAATGGTGAAGGACACATGTAGATTCTAAGGTGAGAAACACTAATTTCATGGTACATTCAAGATGTTGAAAAATAGTCTAAGGGCTCTTAGCCCTAAATCCATCTTTCCCCTACTGAGAGTCAGAATAAGTAAAGATTTTACATACATATTGCAGAAAGCCAGTCACTGAGGGAATCTTCTGAATCTGGAAAGAATCTGGCTCAACATCTGTCCTGCATAGAAGAGTGGGGAGAAATCCACTGTCCATCTAATCAACTACAATACAGCCCTGCAATTTGTGGTAGGTCCCATGTCTGCAAAATTGTAATTAATGACTTGGAAAGCAGAACCATCATATGCAGTAATAAGTACATTAGGATGTGTGTTGGAGAGGAGAGATTGAGGAATTGCTGAGAATAGATGCTAGCAATAGATGCTCTTATTTATTCTCTTTCTTTCACCCATTGTCTTCATAAGGATAGCAGGCTGGCAAGAAGAGATGTGAGAGACGACGGAGAAAGAGTGTGTGCTTTTGTTTTTAAGGTTAGCATTGAGACCTGGCACCTCCCCCACATAGCATTTCCTTAGCAGTCTCAAGGCTGATGCACTTCCTGATTATGCAGACTCTATGAGCTCTCGTTCTTTCACTTATCTCTCTGTCTCACCTCTAAGGCAGGTATATGACAAAAACACCCATGGCTATTATGGTCTGCGTGAGAATGTGTGCATGTGTATGCATTGTTCTTGGCTATGGTGACCTTGTTTTCACATGTATTGTGATAGTGAGATAGATAGATAGATAGATAGATAGATAGATAGATAGATAGATAGATGGCCTTTGACAACAAAAGGTTTTGAAATCATTCTCATGGCTGGATTGGGAAGGTCTTGCAAGGTTGCTGAACTGGAAGTGATTAGAAGTGTTGCGGAGCAACCAAGCAACTTGGTGCTGGCATACATAGTCCCCTATGTATGGAGACTCCCTGTATATTACTATCCCAAGAATGTGTTAATCATAATGCCGTACTGCAAAAGAGATGACATACTTTGATAAAGTCATCATGATTAAGTGCCATCTTACCCTCTACTGAAAAGAGACTAGATGAAAAAGCAAATGAATATAGCTTGTGGTGTAGAGGAAGGGCTGATGACCATCTTTGGCCAAAATCATGTTTAAAGTATATAAAAAAAAAATATTGGAAAGGACACAAGTCAAAGGTATCCAGAGGAACATATCAAAATAATGCCCAAAAAGAGGAGACGCCCCATGCAGAGTAGTGATCTCTTATAGCCACTTCAGTTAGTCAGCTAGATGTCAAAGGATGTTGAACAAACTAACTTTGCAGACTCAACAATAATAAGAAGAGAAGAATGGTTATATTACAGTAGTATTTACTACACATACTGAGTCATATGACTCAAACATGTCCAGCTGGGGTGATTTAGAACCATGGGTTCAAGAGTAGAATGTGGAAGCAGATAAAGAAAATAACCTCATATTGATCAACACCACCAAATTAGTCTCTCTGTTTTAGTCTGTTTTGAATAATATTGTTGTATCCATAATCACTTAAAAGCTAGTGTTGAAATTATGAAGTGCATATTTTCCATTAATGTTAATACATACTCCACAATTTTTCTGATTAAGGGTGCTTTAAACCGGTCATTTTTTATATTGCAATCAGTTCACCTCACTGACATTTTATTTAAAAACTATTAATTCATCCATTCTTCTGTAATACACAAATCTTCGCTGAAGAGTGACTTCCTTTTGTCCTCTAATTTTCTTTAACCTGTGACACACGAGCTAAACCAGTGCACATCTGTTCCACACCAGTACATTTAATCACCATACTGCCCACTTCACTAATATAGCTTTTTAACCATTGAAACTTAACCTGCCTCTCACGTGACACATATCAATTTAAGTGCTAAAAAAACAATAAATGGATCAAAATGTTTAAAAACTAATGGTAGTTGATAGGGACAATGTGAATAATATGGTAAAATAGAAACAAAGAAATTGAGTACCATAAAGCACAATATTTTACGATTTCGTGCTTTACATAGTAAAAATATTCAATAAAATGTTCTTAATTAAAAATTAAGAGTGTTAACTGTTTTCTATCTTAAGAAACACAGTCATAACATATCCTATATGTTTTAATTGTTTTACTTTTCAAGCACAACAATTGTCAATAGTGAAACTATCTAGCACAGCTCCCTCCTGGAGATCTGGTGTCCTTCATGTTACCTTGTACTGCTGGAACAGATTGGAAGTTAAGCATTGCTTAAGTGGAACAATTAATCCATGAATTGAAGCTCAATAACCCATGAATTCAGGATATATTAGCGACACTCCCAATCATGTGTTTGTGCACTTTCAACTCTACTCTGCCCCCACTACCTTGGCTACACTATGCTCTTACATAAGATGATTTTTGCCAGCAACAATGGTAAAAGGGCACACTGGAAAAAATTCAACCCAATTTATGTGAAATTATGCGATGACACGAGAGTAGAGTACAGTATGAAAATAATTATATTCCCCATGCTGTTGCATGTGCTGTTGAATACTCAAATCTGATTGGTCAGAAGGTGTTGATTAATCGTCTAAAATAGAATGGCTCTGAGAATAGTGCTGGCTGCAATTCAAATCACAGGTTTATATTAATGCACTTTTTCTTACAACTGATTGTTCTGTAGTAAGAATTCATTCACAGGGGCTTTATGGCAGATGATTTAAAACAACAAAAAAATGGATTAAATCACATAAATTAACAAAGCATTGTTATTATTTTAACAAAAAAAATTCAAGTTATTGATATGATTAAGCTTTCTATAAGGAGACATTTATTTAACATTTAACTTCAAGACAGAGGACTTTGTGCTTCTTGGTTGCTTGCTAACATGACAAACTGAGTTTTTTTTCCTATTGACATAAAGAGTTAAAAAGAGAGGTTGTTGGGGAATTTTTAAAATTAATTGCTGTAATATAAATTGCTGAAATTGTTGTAGTATAAGCACTTCAGAACTTGCTGTTACAGGAAAATAATAACTTTGGGATTGGAGCAGTAACTCTGCTTCACATCATGCCACATCACATTATCACATCGCTGATTATTTTATTATAATAGCATGTTTTGACATGTTTTATCCCTTACTTACTGTATATGGTTGCTGCTACTGTCCAGACATGTTGTGTAGGTAGCACTGGCACAAACTGTAGCTAGCTGTAATATAATAATCTGTAACTGTTAAACAGCATAACATTTGTCACATTTCAATATTCCAGTCTCAATTACCTTGATACATTCTCATTTATTTGTATGTTTATTATAGTCAAACTTATACAGTAATCAGTAAAATACAATACAATGTAAGAGATTTATTCATCAGTAACCTTAGCTAAATAGCTAGCTGACTAGTTAACTACAAATGTTCTGCAAAGTTTGCAGTTACAAGTGTAGGTTTTGCTTTGCATAGTCTATTTTGCAAAATAGACTCGAACAGGAGTTAACTATTTGAAAATTTCTGAGTATGGAAGTACTTCAAACAGAGTAAAAAAAAGACAAAGATCTAGTACAACATGAGAAGTGACCAATTGGGTAGCTGAGTGATTTTTTTTTCTCCTGCTTTATCTCAAAACATGAAAAACTTTTTAATGCGGGCTTCTGTAATGTTTCTGCCATAACCTTGGGCTGATAATGGAAGCTATGGGCCTCGTTGATGGGATTGAGGCTCCCGATCCGGCAGCTCTCAACAAGCAGGTTTAAGTGCTCTCATACCAACTTCAGGAGCATGATGACCCATTAAGATCTCAGTCTGAGGCAGAAAAAAAGGTGGCCAGAATGGAGACAGAATGTGAAGTGAGAGAAATATGATAAATACAAGAAAATGTTCTGTTCGCAGAGAACACAATGTTCCAAAGAGCAACAAAGACCTCTTCTACTGCCGACAGCACCAACTATCTCTGTGTGTTCTCTTTATGATTTACCTTGTAATTAAAAATAGATTAAACTGCTAAAATCTAAATTCATAAATGCTAAATTCTAATTCATTCCTAATGATGTCATCAGGACTGGTCCAGTTCACTGTACAAAAGATGTCATTTCAAGGAATATCTTCATGTTATTATAGAACATTTACAATATGTAGGTACAACACAGAACTGTACTGAATATGCATACGGCTAAATGGTCTCTCAATGTCGTAATTACATTGTCAATTCAAATTGTGACAAAAGAAGCATGACTAGAGAGCATTGTAAAACATTGTAAATTGCTCTATTCTGGGCGATACACACATATAGCACAAATAGCAGGCCTGGTGGTTGGCTTAAGAACTGGCTAGTTCAGGGAAAACCAGTAGAGCGGAACATAACCTACTGGACTAGTTGGCAGGCACAAATAAACGCCATCGCAGTGTAACACATACCGGCATGGGCAACCAGGTAACCCATTTCTTTTGTACGAATGAACTCTTTTTCTAACAAAACAAAGAGTATGGGTATACAAATGGATGTCTGCTATGTAAAAGGGCAGCGATGTTACAATATACAGGTCCTGTATGTAACATTACCAGAATGTCCTTATAATGTTTTCAGCATTACATTATTCAGCAGACCAAAACCAAATATGCTGCTGTTATCGGTACAGTCTTCCTGCACTGCACATGTGGAGAGAATGCAGAAGAGTCCATGGAAAAAATAGCATCCCAAAAAATAGATATCACAATCAGTCTTTGTCAATGGATTGCTAATAATCTTTAATCTTTATAATTTATATATTTCTATACAGTATCTCACAAAAGTGAGTACACCCCTCACATTTTCATAAATATTTGATTATATCTTTTCATGTGACAACACTGAAGAAATGACACTTTGCTACAATGTAAAGTAGTGAGTGTACAGCTTGTATAACAGTGTAAATTTGCTGTCCCCTCAAAATAACTCAACACACAGCCATTAATGTGTAAACCGCTGGCAACAAAAGTGAGTACACCACTAACTGAAAATGTCCAAATTGGGCCCAAATTGTCAATATTTTGTGTGGCCACCATTATTTTCCAGCACTGCCTTAACCCTCTTGGGCATGGAGTTCACCAGAGCTTCACAGGTTGCCACTGGAGTCCTCTTCCACTCCTCCATGACGACATCACGGAGCTGATGGACGTTAGAGACCATGTGCTCCACCACCTTCATTTGAGGATGCCCCACAGATGATCAATAGGGTTTAGGTCTGGGGACATGCTTGGTCAGTCCATCACCTTCACCCTCAGCTTCTTTAGCAAGGCAGTGGTCGTCTTGGAGGTGTGTTTGGGGTCGTTATCATGCTGGAATACTGCATACTGGTCATGCTCTGCTTCAGTATGTCACCGTACATGTTGGCATTCATGGTTCCCTTAATGAACTGTAGCTCCCCAGTACCGGCAGCACTCATGAAGCCCCAGACCATGACACTCTCACCACCATGCTTGACTGTAGGCAGGACACACTTGTCTTTGTACTCCTCACCTGGTTGCCACCATACACGCTTGACAGCATCTGAACCAGATAAGTTTATCTTGGTCTCATCCTTAGTCTGCTTGTCTTCAGCAAACTGTTTGCGGGCTTTCTTGTGCATCATCTTTAGAAGAACCTCCCTTCTGGAACGACAGCCATGCAGACCAATTTGATGCAGTGTGCGGCATATGGTCTGAGCACTGACAGGCTGACCCCCCACCCCTTCAACCTCTGCAGTAATGCTGGCAGCACTCATACATCTATTTCCCAAAGACAACCTCTGGATATGACGCTGAGCATGTGCACTCAACTTCTTTGGTCGACCATGGCAAGGTCTGTTCTGAGTGGAACCTGTCCTGTTAAACCGCTGTATGGTCTTGGACACCGTGCTGCAGCTCAGTGTCAGGGTCTTGGCAATTGTCTTATAGCCTAGGCCATCTTTATGTAGAGCAATTCTTTTTTCAGATCCTCAGAGAGTTCTTTGCCATGAGGTGCCATGTTGAACTTCCAGTGACCAGTATGAGGGTGTGTGAGAGCGATGACACCAAATTTAACACACCTGCTCCCCATTCACACCTGAGACCTTGTAACACTAACAAGTCAACATGACACCGGGGAGGGAAAATGGCTAATTGGGCCCTAATTGGACATTTTCACTTAGGGGTGTACTCACTTTTGTTGACAGCGGTTTAGACAGTAATGGCTGTGTGTTGAGTTATTTTGAGGGGACAGCAAATTTACACTGTTACACAAGCTGTACACTCACTACATTGTAGCAAAGTATCATTTTTTCAGTCTTGTCACGTCAAAAGATATAATCAAATATTTGCAAAAATGTGAGGGGTGTACTCACTTTTGTGAGATACTGTATTTATGCAAATGAAGATTCATCTAATTAACAATTTTGAATTTTAATAATATTGAAAAAAAAAACTTTTTGAAAGAAATAGTGTATTGTTTGCAATTTTTCAGTATAAAATTTAACATATATCCAAAATTAATGAACATTTCATGATTTTCCTTTTTAATATTCTTCTAATTAGTGATAGGAATGGACATGTACAATTTAAGAATGCAGGTCAACTAGAAACTGAGATTTTTTTAATTCTGAATATATGGTATAAAATTATTTTGAGAAAACTGAATTTTAAAAATTCATTCTGGTTTAAAGTCTAATAAGTGTGGTTTATAAGGTTTCTAAAGGAACTTGACATGTATATCATGACACATATGTTATTATACTGAATATCAGCACTGATATTCAGAACAACAGCAAAATTATGAGTGAGGTATTGCTTTCATACAACAGTTCTACAGTACAAACCAGAAATTAATATTGAGTAACTGACATTTCAGACACAATGTGGCCAATAAAAATAGTTCCTAAAGAAATCACAGCTGGATAGAGCATTGTTTGTTGAAATGCCAACCAAAGACTGACTCAAAACCTGTAGTAAGTGTAGTAACAGTTTTAATGTGAAGAACTATTGCTAGAATTGTCATTTTAAGTAGTGAACACAGATGAGCAGAGTGATACAAACAGTTAAATTGAAACGCAATCAAATAAGTTGACCAGAACAAACTGTTGTATAAATGACATATATCAGTAAACAATCTTCACAAGCATATATGACATGACATGATTGTACCAAGTGGGCTTTTAAGCCTTTTTCAAAGTGGAAAATAACAGTGAAATAATTTTTTTTGTTTGTTTTGTTGAGTTTTTCTATTTTTATTTCCACAGTTGACATGTTATAGATACAGTTAATTCTCTATGGTGACTAAGAAACATCTGGGAAGATTTCTGCATTGGCTCCTTGTGTTCTAACCCAGAGAGGATATTTTGAGGTTACAATATCTACAGTATTAAACTAACCTTTTGGGTGAATTTGCAAACATTACCAATGAGTTTAATTTAAATGTCAAGTTTCAGAGCTCTAAACTACCTGACCCAAGAGAGGCTTGATAATTTTTGCATATTTTTTTTTCATAATTTTTGCTCAATAATAGATGGAGTTGGGGAAAGGGGGGCGTGAAACATTGGCTAATATTATTTTTCCCTACTTGCACACAGATGGTGACATGGTAAAAATCATAAAATGTTACGTTATAGCATTAAAAAAAGATTACAGAAAGACACGTAGGCCTTATGCTCAGTGACTGCCTCAAGCTCAGTGTTCCTGGGATGAGCTCCAGATCCACCACAATCCTGATAAGATTAATAGCAATAAAGAATTATTATATAATAAATATAATTATAATAAACATCTTGATTGAATCTCCTGATTCATACACATTATGACCAGAGGTGTCAATTAACAATTTCAGGTTTTCTTCAAAGATTTAAGCATGGCATACAGTACATGGATATTATATTTTATTTACCAAATCTATCCATAGTGAATACATGGAAAAACGGTTGAGTTTTAAAAACCATTAGAGCACTGAATACAACAATAGAGGCTCTGATGCAGTGCTTAGATATAGAGTAATACACTCAAAGAACAGTAACAAATATTGAACAAAAACACTATGTGTGTGCAGGGGAGTGTGTTTGTGCATAATGTTGGCCAGCAGGCCTGTCCTGGCCTGTGCTCACTCTTCTCTGAAACGAATGATTGATTGGCAGATAAAAAGTTTGGCACCTTCACAGAAGTCCTCATACCTGACCTTCTGCCTCCAGGGATAGCCCTGTTTGTTTTCCCCCCTCTACTCTGACTTTACTCCTTTCTAGAGAAGACCACCTGCCAAGTCACCATATCACAGATTAAAGCGAATTTACCGCCCCTTTTGGAGTGCATGCTTTCTCCACTTCATGGTGTTAAATGTTCCCATTTGTCCTCACTCTGTGTAGTTTCTGAGCAGAAATTGCTTAGAAATTGGGTATCAGTTCAATATGAGATAAGAGCCTCTGATAATCAGCTCCTGCTGCCTGTGGCATCTCTCCAATCATGCTTTTTGTGCCCAGTTGCTTGGAAACTGTGCTCTGAAATAGAGCCAGGAGAATGAGTGTACATTGTATTGCGGAAAAGCTGAAAAGTCTAAAAAGGCTACTCTCTGTATTCAGTAATTCCATCAGATTACTTTTCTTACCAAATACGATTTAACTCATAGTTCAACTTTTTGTGTGTGCACTCTAGTTCGATTTAAATGTAGCAAATGTGTGAAATGCACACACAGAGGTAACACGGGTAGCTTTCAGCTTTTCAACAGTTTGACTATTATTATCTCAATAGTGCTATTTTATTAGTGCTATTTCAATAGTACACCAGAATGTATTCTCCAGGTAAAGAGATATGCACTATAAATGAAATACTTGAGACATGTTCTGAAAATGTTCTGTATAATGTATAAAAGTTAGGTAGAATCAGTTATATTTGTTTAGATTTGACATTTATGAGAAACATAAACAGGTTCATATTTGGGGATTACTATGTGGAAGGTCTAAGTGGCTTGAATAAACATGATTTGTCAGTGAGCTTAAATAGCTTACATAAACTAACATTAATTTTTCCATATCTGTCTCTCTCTTTTCCATGATAACAGTGACAACATTCTTTGTACTCATCACCAGGATTCAAACATGGAATTGCAACATGGAATACATGCATGCAGACACACACACGCACACACACACACACACACGCACACTGTCTGTGGCCAGTAATCACAATCACATCCTGCACTTGAACACTAGGGTGTGATGATTAGCTAATGATTATGAAAAATATCAATATCAATACATCAAAATATCAATGGATTTTTATAATCGTGTCAACAATATGTACATGTTTTAAAGTGCATAGGATGTAGAATGTAATACAAGAGTGAAGCTATTGTGCTTCAATAGAAAACACGAGGGTGAGCTGCAACACCACAGAACAAATCACATATCGCAGTCAGACTGAATGATGGAGGCAACAAGAGAGAAGTTAAAAGAGCAATAGTGGATGTTTTTTTTTGTTTTGTTTTGTTTTTTGCACCATTCTGTATAAACTCTAGAGACTGCTGTGTGTGAAAATCCCAGGAGATCACCAGTTTCTGAAATACTCAAAGCAGCTCATCTGGTACCAACAACCAAGTCACATTTAAAATTGCAGAAATCACATTTTTCCCCAGTCTGTTGTTTGATGTGCACATTAAAAGAAGCTCGTGACCTGTATCTGCATTATGTTTTCGCATTGTGCTGCTGCCACATGTTTGGCTGATTAGCTAACTGCATAAATGAGCAGGTGTACAGGTGTTCCTATTGAAATGGAAGGTGAGTGTATAAATTGTTAACATTATAGCCTCAGATTAGATTTCAAGGAAGGGGCTTGATATTGTTTCATGTAGTAGTAATATATACTCAGCACAAAAAAAGAAATGTCCTCTTACATTCAACTGCTTTTATTTCCAGCAAATTTATTAATGTATGTAAATATTTGTATTACCATTAAAAAAAAACATTCCACAACTAAGACATAAACTGAACAGGTTTCACAGACATTTGATGAACAGAAATGGAGGGGGGAGGGGGGTTGAGGGGGGTGCAATATCAAAAGTAACAGTCAGTATCTGGTGTCCTCCAGCAGCTTTAAGTACTACAGTGCCTCTCATCCTCATGGACTGCACCAGATTTGTCAGTTCTTGCTGTGAGATGTTACTCCACTCTTCCACCAAGGCATTTGCAAGTTCTTGATCACGTCTGGGGGAATACATGGTTACATGTAATTTTCCACTGCAAGGACGATCAGCTGTCCTTCCTGTGTCCCTGTAGCACTGTCTTAGTCTTACATTACAGACATTGCAGTTTATTGCTCTGGCCACATCTGCAGTCCTCATGCCTCCCTGCAGCAGGCCTATGGCATGTTCACGCAGGTGAGCAGGAACCCTAGGCATCTTTCTTCTGGTGTTTTTCAGAGTCAGTAGAAATGTCTCTTTAGAGTCCTAAGTTATTGTAACTGTGACCTTAATTGCCTACCGCCTGTAAACTGTTATTGTCTTAAGAACTGTTCCACAAGTGCATGTGCAATAATTGTTTATGGTTCATTGAACAAGCATGAAAAAAAGAGATGGAGAAGGAGGCCAAAATGACTATATCTGCACAGGTCCATGCCCAGAACTATGTGGAATTCCCTTGAGCATAACTGTAACTCTATTTGTACATTAACCTTCATTTATTTTATGCAAGCAATTTAGATAAATGTGTTCATACCAGTTTAGGTGTAACAAGGCATAAGGAAGTATTTATATAATTGTATTTCATTAAAACAGTAACAATAAAAATTATTTAATTATTTTTCTTAGGCTATTATGTATAATTTCTCACGCTTTCCTCCCCTACTCACTTCCTCAACCTATTATTGTAGTACTGCAAGCCAAAACCCTTAACTGAAGGGCAAGATACAAAGAAGAAAAATGTTACCCATGGATGCCACACTTTTCTGGCACTTCTCTCTTGTTCTTTCTCAGTCTATTGACAGTGCCTTGGATGATGTGCATGATATGCAAAGCTTGTGCTTCAGTACTATAATTTGCTGAAAATGTAAATAATTTCAAATTCTAAATCCTCTCACTTTATCTTCATGAAATTTATTGAACTATCTGATATATTAAATGTAACTGAAAGATGGCCCCTAAACAGCTATATGCCCAAAACAGACATGTTAAAACAAGTGTGTGTTTTTACATCACACTTGCAGACCTACAGTGGTCCTTGAAAGTTTGTGAACCCTTTAGAATTTTTTATATATCTGCATATACAGTATATGACCAAAAACATCATCTGATTTTCACACAAGTCCTATAAGTAGACAAAAAAAACCCAATTAAACAAGTGAGACAAAATATTATACTTGGTCATTTATTTATTGAGGAAAGTTATCCAATATTACATATCTGTGAGTAGCAAAACTATGTGAACCTCTAGGATTAGCAGTTAATTTGAAGGTGAAATTAGAGTCAGGTGTTTTCAATCACAGGTCTAAGTGAGCACCCTGTTTTATTTAAAAAACAAGGATCTATCAGAGTCTGATTTTTGCAACACATGTTTGTAGAAGTGCATCAAGGTGACTTCTGAGGACCTCAGAAAAAAGAGTTGTTGATGCTCATCAGGCTGGAAAAGGTTACAAAACCATCTCAACATTAAGAGTTTGGATTCCACCAATCCACAGTCAAACAGATTGTGTACAAATTGAGGGAATTCAAGACCATTGCTACCCTCGCTACGAAAGGTCAACCAACAAAGATCATTCCAAGAGCAAGAAGTGTAATAGTCTGCAGGGTCACAAAGGAACCCAGGGTAACATCTAAGCAACTAAATGCCTCTCTCATATTGGCTAATGTTTAATGTTCACAAATCCACAATCAGGAGAACAATGGTGTGGATGGCAGGGTTTCAAGGAGCTACTGAAAGCCACTGCATTCTGAAACGAACATTGCTGCCCCTCTGCAGTTTGCTAAAGATCATGTGGACAAGCCAGAAGGCTATTGGAAAAATGTTTTGTGGATGAATGAGACCAAAAACAGAACTTTTTTGGTTTAAATGAGAAATGTTATGGCTGCTTAAAGTAAAATACTGCATTCCAACATAAGAACCTTAGCCCACCTGTATAACATGGTTTGGGCCTGTTTTACTGCATGTGGTCCAGGACGGTTTGCCATTATTGTTGGAATAATGAATTCTAAATTACACCAGTGAATTCTAAAGGAAAATGTCAGGACATCTGTCCGTGAACTGAATCTCATGCAGGGTCATGCAGCAAGACAGTGACCCTATGCACACAAGTCATTCTACCAAAGAATAACTAAATAAGAATAAAGTTAATGTTTTGGAATGGCTAAATCAAACTCATGACCTTAATCCAATATAAATGTTGTGAAAGAACCTGAAGCAAGCAGTTCATGTGAGGAAACCCACCAACATCCCAGAGTTGAAACTGTTCAGTACTGAGGAATGGGCTAAAATTCCAGATATGCAATATGGGATCATTTTCCTCAAAAAATAAATGACCAAGTATAATATTTTTTCTCATTTGTTTAATTGGGTTCTCTTTATCTACTTTTAGGACTTTTGATGAAAATTTTATGATGTTTATGCAGAAATATGGAAAATTCTAAAAGGCTCACAAACTTTCAAGCACCATTGTCGTTAAGCACAAGTGTTAAGGACACGTCTTTATTATTTGCATTTATTAAATCTGAATTTAGACCTTCCTGACAACTGATAGTCAAACATAAGAAGAAAAGAGAAAACGAGGGGGGAAAATAACATTATACATTTTCCAGTGATAAGAAAGTCTTGAGTATGACTCCAATAGAAGCTGTTATGGACTGCAGGTCCCTCAGCATCTGTGAAATCCAGATGCATGAGTCATTTAGTGTGTCAACCCTTCAAAACACTGAGTAGACATGCTTTCTGCCCCAAATCAAAAGGTTAGCTGGCTGCTGTTTTTCATTTCAACCTGTCTCCTATACTGTATTTTTGTTTGTATGCATGTGTGTGTGTGTGTGTGTGTGTGTGTGTGTGTGTGTGTGTGTGTGTGTGTGTGTGTGTGCAAAGTGAATTTTGATGTATAGAGTGTCTGTGTCTCTAACAGTCATTTTCACTTTAATCCAGTAAGAATCCCCCACCACCTCCCCCTATTTCATCTGTGACCAATCAGAGCTGTCTAATTTAAACGCAATGGCCAATTTGAGTCACTTCTTTGCCAGAGCAGTGGCTCCTTTGTGTGTTGAAAAGGCCATCACGCTGACACGCACAACTTGACAGCTCAGCCATCGAGCGCTCACACTCACTCTCTGATTTGCCTTGGCCAGACTCCCAATCAAATAAAGCCCTCTGAAGACTCTCTGAAGCCACATCACACCTCACTCACTAACCTGTCTCAAAACTTTCAGTTTGTCTTCCATTAAAACACCCATATCCAATAAACTTTGTCTTTGCACAATCATTTGTCTTGGAAAAAGGCTCTCTTTGTGTGGCAGTGATTGAGACAGTGGGGGATACAGAGACAGAAACTCAGTCATGCGCCAGATGTGGTGAATTTGCTTGTGCTGTCAGTCTGACGCCTCACGGCATATTGTGTATGAGTGCTGTGGTAGATTGTCTTCCTTTGTTTAAAAAATGATAAGCTGTCATATTAAAGGGAATGTGAAACATTTGTATCAAAAGGATGAGTGATTAAACATGAAAAGATCTGAGTTGCTCCTTAAAAAATACCAAAGCAGCTCCCTCTCTTTTCTCTGTGGCAGGATGTCAGCCTTTATGATGAGTTCTAAGAAGATAATGTAGCGAGTGTCTCGGTTGATGAACAGTCATTGCGGAATTACGCCTCAAGTCTCACAAAATTGCACGTTGTGGGTTTTTTCCTCTCTCTCACTTTGCAGCATGGATTTGATGTCTTAAATTCAGGCCATTTTGCCAGCAGTATTCATGCATGAACTCCAATTTTCTCTCCATAAAAGGATTATGCCTCCAGTAGTATTACCATCCTCCCCATACACACCTTTCACTTATGAAGCACAATTGCTCTCTGATTTTCTGGCTCGAGACTACATGTATCCTGAGCTCAGAACTGGTTGTTGTAATAGAAAGAAGAGTGTAATCAGGGAAGGTGAGGTCAAAAGGTGAAAAAGATCTCTATGATTAATCATTATATCCTTAATCTACTGAATCAAAACACACTGAGATTTTATTCATCTCACAAATACTGCATTGCATTACTGCTGAATGGTCCTGTGTCTACTGGTATAGACAAAAGTCAAATGAAAACCATGGCTGAAATGCTTTGAGAATTTTCTTAAGTGTTGTATTTGTGATGTCTCAGGGGTTTGTTGCCTCACTTAAGTAAATGGTCTGCACTTATATAGCTTAGCAGTTATACAAAGTGCTTTACACTGTTTCTCATTCACCCATTCACCCACACACACATGCAGGCACACACTCACACACACACACACACACACACACACACACACACACACACCATGCAAGGTGCTAGCCTGCCATTGGGGGCACCTTAGGGTTCAATGTCTTGCCCATGGACGCATGTGGGCCGGGGATCAAATCGCCAACCCTGCGTCAACCCTGTGATTAGTGGACAACCTTCTCTACCACCTGAGCCACAGCCACCTCTCTCTTATGGCCTCATACTTCATGCAGAGACAACATTCAGCTGGCTTCTATGAGAAATATGGCATAATTACTGAGCAAACGGAAATCGTGCAGCAACTGGGTGAATTCCATGGATGAACACATTACATAACCAAGCCTGTGATTGGACATTATAAAAAATTCAACATGCTCAAGCTGATTCTTTCTAAGATGGATGACTTTGAGAAATGGCAAATGTCTTCCTGTGGTCATGGAAATTGGCATAAAAGTTAAATAGCGCTACCCGCAGTACTGGAAACTCATACATGATGGACAATACGAAACCACAGAGAGTATGTGAAAGTGAGTAGTAAAGTAGTTGTGAAGGTGGTTTTTGTCTTTGTGCAATCCCTGCAGACATTGTCTATGCATGACATGTGCTGAGCCCTTTACACCTAGCATGATATTCAGTGTAAATTGGATGGATGGATGGACAGACAGACTGTCATGATAGATAGATAGATAGATAGATAGATAGATAGATAGATAGATAGATAGATAGGCTTGCTGGGAGATAGAAAGACAGACAGACAGTCATATAGACAAATAAAATGTAGAAAAATAGGGAGACAGATGAACAGACAAACAGACAGACCGTTAGTAAGTTAGTTAGTTAGTCTGCCCCCCCCCCAGGTTAGGTAAGATCTAACAGGCTAACAGGCTGGAGGCTTGTCATGAACTCTCCTGTACTGTGAAAGGCAGTCTCCATTTTCCATCTTGATTGTCAGCAGATGTTTCACATTAGGGACCAATCTCAAAGACAGCCTCCACCCTCACACACACATCGCTCTGACCACACTGTCACCTAGAAATTTGAGAACAATCAGGCTTAGTGAAGCCTATTTGAGCTGTGTCCATGTGGTTGCTGCATGTTATCCTCTGAAACTGACTGCAGCATTGGCTGATTTGCCTGCTCCTTCTGGAAAACTGGCTTTGCATAATGTCAAAGTAATGGCAGTCTTTGGAAATAATTATTCAGAGTGAATGAAATTTCTGTATTGTACTTTGTCCTCATTATTGCTTCACTCCCCTCCCTCCCTCCCCCCAGATAGCACTATAGCATGCCATAGTGTTTAAACATGTAGTTGTTTTTTCTCTCATTGAGTTTCATGCAAAATTTCTCTAACGCAATCACCACCACTGGTTGCCAGGTACTAAAAGATTGGTTGTTTTACTGTGTGGAAAGCTGCAAGAGAGAAAGAGAAGGAATAAGGTTTTTTCCTCCACTGTGCAGTAAGATTATTCTTAAGTTGGCCACAGGCTAAAGGTGATTTACTATATTTTCCCTCACTTGCTGAGCTGATCTCTGACTGACAAATGGGAAGGCAAGTCAAACTTCATGCCAACTAATCTGGCATGTCTTCAGAATGAAAATTGTTTCTGCTACTGTTGCCCTTATTATTTTTTGACTCCCTTTCTCTTCATTATATTTATATACAGTACATGCCTTATACCAGCATACCATATACTAACCAAATTGGTAATTGCCCAGGACTTACTATCCAAACTCATGTAAACTTCCCACGTGTATTTTTGTCACTGAAAGTCTCCTGACACATTAGATTGATTTGCAAGTGCTAGATATTATCCTGGAATCAAAGCCACACAATACAATTTGCTTCACATGTCTGAGATTTTCAAGGATCCAATTTTGCCAGTGTTGATGGTAGAAAGCCTTATAATCTTATAATCCACTCTTCCTCAAATTTCCTAAAAATCTACACACCATTGTTTTTCTCTGAAACTGGAGCAGGTCAGATATTATTATGTTATGCTTACACTTGCATTTAAGAGTCATGGGTTTCGAAGCAGATCAGGCACATGCACTATATTGCCAAAAGTCTGTGGACAGTTGACCAACCACACCCATATGTGCTTGTTGTACATTCCATTATAGATTTAATCCCTCTTTGCTGTTATAATAACCTCCACTCTTCTAGGAAGGCTTTCTGGAACATCGCTATGACGGTTTGTGCCCATTCAGCTACAAGAGCATTGGTGAGATCGGGTAGTGATGTCAGATGATAAGGCCTGCAGTGCAGTCAGTGTTCCAATTCATCCCAAAGGTGTTCAGTGGGGTTGAGGTCAGGGCTCTGTGTAAGACACTCAAGTTGTTCCACACCAATCTTGGCAAACCATATCTTTATGTTCCTCACTTTGTGCACAAGAGCATTGTCATGTTGGAACAGGTTTGTGCTAGGCACAATTGAGTGCTTCAAACTTTGTGTCAAATGTTTGGTGGGGAAGGCCCACATCTGGGTGTGATGTTCAGGTGTCCTAGTGTACTTCTACATTATGTTTATAACCATATTCCTCTATTTGTTAAAAAAAAATATCTCACATCAGAGGCCAATACAGCTTTGTGGCAAATTGGGTAGGAAGGGTCACTATGTACAACTCAACACAAAGATATTCTGCCTGAGCACCTTCTTCTTGTGATGAAACATTTTTATCCTGATAAGAGGGGATCTCCAGATCACAACCCAATTGCTATCCAGCACTGTCCACCATTATCATCAAAACAGCAATTAAGGGATTATCTTTTGAAAGAATGGTGTTCATTGCTCCAGTACAGCTCCAGATACAGTATGTGTCGAATATATGCTGAGGCACAGTAGAGCAGTTTTGGCAGCTTACAGTGTTACAACAGCTTACTAACACACTTTTTTCTATTTCCTGTAATTTGTCACCCATCTCACAAGCTTACAATACTAAATCAAGCCAAAAAGACAAACAAACACAGACAATTACTATTTAAAAAAACTTCGAAACTGAGTAATGTTAAGTGATTCCAAAATTATGGGTAATTTGGCTGGCTGTCATTTTGGTGGGCAACCTAACTTTAGGAAATATCTTATTTGTTTAGCAGGAAAAAAAACCTCAGTATCACGCTTGAATCCCCTTAAATTCCTAAACTTTTGCCAGCTCTCATCCCTGTTTTCGTTTGGGCTCTGACACTTACTCATTTTCTTTGTTGACTCTTTATATTTCTGTTGTTTTGTTGTTGTTTCTTTGACCACTTGTAATCAGATGTAGGATAACATGGTGTCAGAACAGCCCAGGACAGCGCCCCTCCACACCAACAGAGGTCACCTGAATATCCTGAATTCTAGTCATTTACTCAGTTTCCTCATGTCTACTTCCTGGTTCATTTACTATATAAAATACATATCATGCATTGGTTAAATGTGAAGTCTTGGCCTATTCCTGAATTGTGTAAGTTCTAAGGCATGGTTTTCTGTTTGCCTTAAAGATTTTGCTATGGCCTGTTTTTTAGTCTCCTTGGTTTGATGTCATTACTGTGTATGACCTCTGCCTGCTTAATGATTATGAGTTTGAATTGTGATTTTCTGCTGGGCCTGGTTTGTTACTCATGGGCTGGAGTACAAGGTTGCTTTCCTTGTTCAAATATCTCTGGTTTAATGCAGCCTTCACAGCACCATTGATTATTGTACCTGGGCCTTCTGTGACACTGAGATGTAGGATGCAGCACTGACGATGTATCAGTCTCACAAACCAAAACCAAAATCAAGTTTCTCTCTTGCTCTCTCTCTTTTACTGCAATTACAAACACAAGATAATAGGAAATAGGAAAGAACATCCATGTGAGATTCGTGCTCCTTAGTTTGAGCAGTGGAAAAAGTGATGATGGAGCTGTATCACAGTGTGTCATAGTATCAAAACCATGCATAATTACATGCTTTTGGCTATGCTTGGAATTAAACCAGAGTTATGAGCTTCTATAATTACATTACCGTCTAAGACGATGCTCACTCTTTATTTTTCTACCTTTCAAGCAGGATTTCTGTTGCTGCCCTTTTTGAGCTATCTTGTGTATGCCTCGATTTGGTTTTCTTCTTCTCTTAGGTTTCATTAACCACTTGTATGTTTGATAAGGCTGTGAAATAGAGATTAAGCTGTTTATAAGTAATTATCTATACATAATCTGCACAGAAATTGTGTACCTTTCTGGAACATTGGAGTTTTGTTTTTGTTATTATATATCTTCAACTTGCTGGTCATGTACTGTGCGAAAGGCTTTAGAAATTCATTTCTCTGCTGAAACAATGAGCTCTTTGCAGGACTGCAGGTGATTTTGCACCAGCATGAGAACTGATTATTCGCTTCAAATGATGCATTCTGTTGTTAGATATTATTAAATGCTTTCAATGAGATTTTTAAATGGAGCAAACAGAATTTGGTTCTTTCATTGATTGCAATCAGAGGGGAGATTGCTGCCACTTTATGTGGAGGAGCCACAACAGAGGAATAGTTTACAGGTGGGGTTGGGGGTTGGACTGGAAGATGGTGGGGAGCGTGCTCCATTTAGGAACCAGAGTATGTGTGCCATGAGGAAGAGGAAAAACAACACTGATTACGCAGAAGCTGTGAGGCAGGGTGCTAATAGCTGAGCTGCTAGAGTGCTGATTGAGTGATTTACGTGGCTGGTGGCCAAAGAAATGAGGCATGTGCTGGGCACAGGTGGCTAATTCAGCAGCACATAGAATTTGTTAAAGTGGCCTCCGGTGGCTCATGCTGGAATTTATCCTTATATCGAAAGCAAGCCAATACTTTTATGATGTATGTCAGTAAAGGGAACCCCCCCCCCCACACACACACACACACACACACAGCCATGTTTAACTATCATACAGCTGCACATTTTGGTATTCTCTAGGATGTGTAAATGCACCCAGTCACATATTACTGGGCAAGTGTGATTGCAGTGTTGGGTTCTAGCCAGCATGAGCTACAGATGGAAACAGAGAGAGAGAGAGAGAGAGAGAGAGAGAGAGAGAGACAGAGACAGAGACAGACAGACAGACAGACAGACAGACAGACCAAGCTGAGTGATGCTCCAGTGATGAGCCTTCTCTACTCCTGCTATGCCACAGGGTCACATGGGGGCACTGTTACACTCCCTCACTTTTTTGTTTTTTTGTAATTTTTGTGCTCCTTTTCTCACATTACAGCAACCTTCACACAGACATACTGTATATCTCAGTTCAATGCTTCAAAGGCTCCACCTGTCAGCCTGGTGAAGTTCCATATTCAAGAGAGAGGTGCCCAAAATAAGTCATGTTTCGAGACAGAAAGCGTGAGAACAAGAATGTTGGCAGCAAACACATGTATTAATGCATTACATTTTCCTTGGCTCAGGAATTACACATATATACTATGTATGGCAGTATTTTGTACTGAATAAGTAAAAGACAATTTGAAATTCATTTGTTTGGGTCGTATTTTTATACAAATAGGTCACATGGAGATCTTCATACTTCCCACTAATGTGTTTCTGGCAATGTGTGTTCTGTTTTCTGTTTGTGTATGGTTGCCAAGTTCAAAGTGAAGTGATTTTGGGTAATTATACTCCAGTGTTGGATTGCAATTTTGTGTGGGTGTGTGCATGTTTTAATCTTGCTGTCTTTAATTGCTATGACCTTAGAAGTGATAATTTTCATGGGATAGTGTCTGGCAGATTCCCCTCTATGCATTTACACTGTTACACAGAAGAAAGTGTGGGCTAGACAGCATTATATTCACGTAGTGAGACTTGTTGGAAGAAGGAAAAAGAACCGAAGAGAATTTTGGCAACATCTTAGGGCACACTTCTTTTTTCAACATATGATCGTGCTATTCACACAAAGTGTATGCTTACTGGTGCATGCTGTTGTAGCATCTGTGTTTTTCATATATTATGTTCACCAAAATTTAACAAATATGTTTTTCTCTGAATTTAGCAGACTAACTAAATGAACTCAATGGTTTTGCTGATGAAATCACATCATTTCTTTGGTGATCGTGTAAATTAGGATTTTTTTTATGTATAAATGATGTGTATTGCTCCTATTTGGTCAGTTAATTACTTGCACACTGCAGATTCCACACAACTAAAGCTATTAGATAAGCTACTGCATAGCATTCACTCAAAGGTGAATGACAGGTGTGGATGATGAAACTTAAGGATGAACAGAAGAAAGTGCATGTGGAGACAGTGAGGTGCTGATGTGAGGATGATCTGACAGTGGAGCAAATAAAGTTAGCCTGATTTTGGGGACAGGGTGTGGGACTGTTCTACCTTCCTATCAGTCTGTCAGAGAGCATCTGGACGATCAGTTAAAGATCTGATGCATTTAACAGAGAAAATTTATCTTAATACAGAGGGTGGAGATGTGCTGCAAGTGGAGACAGGCAAATCCAGCTGGCATTCATTTAACTGTCAGTTGTTGTATTAGAAAGGGAAGGAGGCTGGAAAGATACGAACAGAAAAAGTACAATGACAAACTACAGATGGAAATGAGGAGGAAAGCACAACAGAAAGATGGAGGCAAGAAAAAAAAATAACTCGTCAGTCTTTGTGACCTTACATGGAGAAACTCAAGGTTTGTGAGATTGTTGCCTTTCTTCCCCCCAAGCCTGTCACTTTTTTCTGTACATAGGCATGCCAAAATATGATGAAAGACTGGCACGAGTGGCTGTGACATGACATTTGACACCATAAACTTGAAACCCATTCTGCTGTCACAGACATGCTACCTCTTGGGGTAAATTGCTGTAATTTGTGCTATGATTCTCAAGCAAAGAGAAGGCTCCCTGCTGCCAAGGCTTATGACTGAGGGTTCAGGCTTAACAATCCTATTTAACTTTGCAGAAAGAAATGTACAGGCGATTTCCTTGATTTTTGTATGTTAAAACATATTGATATGCATATTCATTATAGTGAAATATCTTTCCACTCTGCAACTTTTAGGTGTACCATATACAGTTCAAGAAGAAGATGGGATTTCATTTTAGCTCACAATTCTCCACAAGAACAATTCAACTCCCATATTTTATGGTTTATGGTTTCTGTAATGGGGCACGGTGGCTAAGTGATTACCACGCTTGCCTCGCACCACCAGGGACTGGGGGTTCGAATTATATTTTGTTCACAGAATATAGTCTTTGCACTATTCCCCTAAATGACAACCCTATATGCAACCTTCCGCCATTGTTTATACTCTATGAGAAAAGTTCAAACCTAGAACCCTTTAGAGTTCTTCAGTTGTCCCTCTAGGCTGAAACCTTGAAGGTACTATACAGAACAAAGTATTTCTGTGTCAGAAATGTATCTAATAAACTAAGAACCTTAATTACTTAGCGATCTACCTCATCACACATATTTGACATTTTTCTATTAATCTTTATTTAATCTTTACTTTAAATAAACACTTTATTTTTTAATCTATTTATTTATTTATTTACTGGTTTGAAAATGTTTTCCCTATGCTTTATTGATGGGGAGAATGGGTTAAGCCTTAAGATCGTTTTAGACTACCATTCCAGGATCGTTTGACGTGTAACTGAAGATATCCCGAGTTTGTATTGTAGACCCACGCCTCTTCAATAAAGAGCGGACAGTAATTTGAGGATGTGACCGTTTAAAGGGGCGGGGGTTAGGAATACTGAAATAAGGAGCCCTAACGCTCGCGTTGTGCATTTTTAAGCAACGCCTTTTCCCTTTTCCACTCGTGTGGGCGGGTCCCGCGTTGTGATTGGTTGAGCGTGTGTGGGCTGGGCCGAGGACCACATGGAGTCTGAGCTGCTGTGGACCAGGGGATGCTGCTGCAACTCAGAGTTGAATGATGCCGGTCGGAGAGACGCAAACCGCAACGTCTTGAAGACTTGGTTTGAGTTTCTTTAATTTGTTTTGTTTTTTTGTTTTTTTTACTATTGCATCTTAAACTTTTAGTTGTTTTCTGTAGTTTCTTTAAAAAATATATATATATATATATATATACATAGCCTATATAAATGTATTTATGTGCATTACGTAGCCTAACAAAGTTTCCAATCTATAATACTCATGAAAAAATAACGTTGTGTTTGTATTAGAAAGTGACAGAAATACTTTAACCATGAAGACACGTCGACGAGAGACGAAACTTTTAGGATGGATTTGTGCGGGTTTTCTCGCCATCGTCCTTTCGTTCTCTGTCGCGAGCGCAAATCCGGTCGTTTATTATGAGGAGATTGAGGAAAGCGCGCCTGTCGGCTCTGTAGTTCTGCAGTTCGGACGCAAATGCAGTGAGTCGGGCTCAGTGGAGCTCAGAGGCACTTTACTCGGGGAAGACGCGTCGGATTTCTCGCTCATCCACTCGGCAGAAAGAGGGTTCATCCTGAAAACAGCTAAAAGTTTGGACAGGGAACTCAAGTCGAGGTATGAAGTGACTGCACTTTTACCAGGGTGCGCGTTAAACCCAGTGGCCATAAACATCGAGGTCCTGGATAAAAATGACAACCCGCCGCAGTTTATCACTACAACAGATCGGATAGAAATTGATGAATTAACGGCAGTAGGGAGCGAGCTGCTCCGCCTGAGTGCACAAGACAAGGACGCAGGGAGAAACGGTGCGATCACGTTCTTCACGTCTCCAAACCCAGACATACACGTGGTTCCTAAAACCGGTCAAGTTGTGCTGGTCCGTCCTGTCCGCGCGCCCAGTAACCTGACTGTCCCGGTTTACGCGCGAGATAATGGAGACGCGGTGCTGCACAGTGAGCCTCTCCAACTTCACATCGCAGTCACAAGCGCGCGACTAACAGCCAAGGAAAGGACAGGAGGAAGAAGAACGAGAGCTGTTTCTGAGGAGCTCAGCTATACAGTAGCGCTGTCAGAATATGCCGAAGCAGGAGATGTGATCTTCACTGTCCCGGACCAGAAGTTTGAGGAGAAGCGCTTTGAGTTGCTGTCACCGGGAGCGGGTTCACCAGTGCGCGTGGTGCGAGAAACTGGACGAGTCTACTTAACGCATCAGCTCACTTCCTCTGTACAGGTGGTGGTGAAAATCGTAAATGTCAGAGGTAAGGCTGCACTTCTGCTTTCTGTCTCCATGGCCGGTAAAAATCCAGCTTGGTCTGACCAGCTGCCAAAACACAGGCTGAGCTGGTCACACTGGTAGCCCATCTGTGCCAGCTGGTAAGTGTTGGTATAAATGAAAGGAAACACACAGCTAATTATCACAGCTAATGCAACAAGTCCATCCATCCATCCATCCATCTTCTATAATGCTTATCCTACTGGGTCGCATGGGGAGCATGGTGCACAAGATGGGATAATCTCTGGACTGGGTGCCAATCCATCACAGGGCAGAATCACATACACATTCACACAGCCTTTCATACCCTGCAGACACTTGCATGTCTTTGGACTGGGGGAGGAAACCAGATTACCCGGAGGAAACCCCCCACAGCATGGGGAGAACATGCAAGCGCTGCACACAAACCCTCAACCCTGGAGGTGTGAGCCGAACGTGCTAAACATTAAGCCACCGTGTGCCCCACAGACAGGTCGTTTTTAGGAAAACAACACAACAGTGAGACAATTCAAAAAATCTCTTAACTTTTATTGATCAAGTAATAAAGAAGCTGGAAAATAACTTACCATCTGGCACAGATGGTCTACCAGTTTGACCAGCTTGGCCTATGGTTTGGCAGCTGTTATCCAATCAGAATGGGATGGACTGTGCTTAAAACCTATTTCTGCTTCTGTGCTGTACTATAAAGCTTAATATTTCAGTAAAATACACCATATTTCTGACATCAGAATGTGATATGGTAAGAAAAATTTCCACCAGCAAAACAGTAGTGCAGGAGTGGCACATTTAAAAGCCTAAAATGCAATGGTATTTACATTCCTTGTTTACAAAAAAATAAAATATTTAAGATGTGACAATACAATAAAACAGCCTGATGCCACAATGGACTAATATCCAATCAGCTACTTGTTACTATGCAGTTAGAGATAGACCAATCCCTCTTTCTCTGGGTTTCGGATGATACCTGATGCCGATCTGATACTGAAATGCTTTTACAACTAAGCTGGCTCTCTGTAGGCTTCTGTTATATGAAACATCAAAGCTGTGATGGAAGCATGCTTTAAGACAAGTTGTGTCCAGTATACAGTATGTGTTAGTCAGCAGTACACACTTGTAAAGCATAAAGTCTGTCAGTAGATCAGACTGAAATTAGTGTCAGATCCGACCCAATACTAATAACGTTTCAGGCCAGTCTGATCTGTCTGATACATCCATACTGTATTGTAGAAATGTTTTCATTGTCGTATTTTCGGTCATATCTTCCACCCACACTGACATGCAGTTGGCCAGTGTTTCGAGAAGTACTGATGACAAAAATATACTGTAAAAGCATACTGTAATATAATAATTATAACAATAGCATATCATTGTATTGCCCACCTCTATGAGAAATTCACTTTTTTTCTGTAAAGTTGTACAACACTTTTTGTTGGCTCAAAAAATGACAGATAATGTAATGAATACAGCGGCATGAACTGATACGATGCATTAGGCTGGCACTGCACAATGTGTTTGTATTCTAAACGATGATCAAAATATTGTCTGATACGCAGAGTAGTGCAATATGTAGATGCCCTCTCTAACGATTCATCATTTCATTGTGTATGGTAAGCAATTTGTTGTGTAGCTGTTCCTGATGAGTGTTATGTAAGTGTTGTTGTGAATCATGGCATTCATTGATCCAATAAACAGAAATCATTTTGGTCAGATTAATTCAGGTCAGTCTTCAATAATGAAACATCATGGAATTGCAAATAGTTTTTTATATGTTGCAAAACATATTTTGATATGTTACCATATAATTGTTGTTTTGTCCATACCATGTAGCCCTGAGTCCTCTAATTTGCTTTTTTTATGTCATTCAGGAATGTAGCTCTTAATTTAAGTTGTGTAGAATTTAAGTAATTTTCCAATAACAGCATGCCCTGTCCGTTTATAGTTACATTTAACATTGTGGAGCGTCATTGTAACAAGTTAGTTTCTGTTTATTAGCGATAAACAGTCGTTGCCTCACCTTTACTGTCTTTTAACGTTAATTATACTAAAAAAAATGCAAGTTTAATGTTCATGAAAATTCACAAAATGCAATGTCTTCTGTTTTAAAGACTGTCAGAAAACTTAAAGTTATAACTTTACTTCTGACCACTGAAACATTGACACTAGAGACTCCTTCCAAAAATACTAAATTAATGTCTCTTTAGAGAAAACTTACTATAGCTATGATAACATATTAGAACTTGGAATTTGACTGAAACTACAGTGTGTCCCAAAAGTCTCTATGTTTACCAGCACCACGTTGGTTGTGCCTTCGTCAGTGGATGTTCATGGGTGTTCACTTCTCGGTTCTTCCAGCCTTTTTGATTTTGTTAAGAAGTTTGACAACAATGTTATGTGTGATTTGCTTGCCATGTGTCCTGTTAAACTGCATCGCAAGCTTGCGACAGCTTCTTCCCTGTCCTGCCATGAGAATTTGATTTCAATATGTTCTTCCTTCGACAAAGGCATTCTCAAAGTCTATCTGTCTGTCTGTCTCTCTCTATCTATCTATCTAACTGTCTATAGAGAGGGAGAGGGGGGGAGGGAGAGAGAGAGAGAGAGAGAGAGAGAGAGAGAGAGAGAGAGAGAGAGAGAGAGAGAGAGAGACTTTAGGGACACCCTGTATTGTCAGAGCTGCTGTTATAGAAACTTTATCAACAACATCTGACCAATCAGAATTGAGCATTCAACAGCACTGTGGTATAAGTGTTAATAATACTGAACCACGCTCATGGACTAAAACATTGGCTCCATCTGAATGTTTTGTCACTACTGTCACCTTGTTGAATCTGAACTGCTAATGTGCGACATCTGGCACTTTCCATCACCAGGTGTTTTTCATACTCTCCTGTAGATTGGGTTGGGGATTATCATCAGAAGTTAATAAAATAAACACCATTAAAAAATTTTAATTATTGCTTGTTTATTTGCGCTTTATAACACTATAACTAGTGTATATTCGTTTACTGTAAATCTGACTAGATAAGGTTGTGGTGTTTTATTTGTGACATTCTTTCAACAGATGTCTTCTGCTAAGTTATTCCTGTCTATATTATGGTGGTCCTATAATCACAGTATTGCTACATTGAAGGGAACAAGGTGGTTTACTGGTTACTACGTTTGCCTCATACTCCCAGTGTTTCAGGTTCGAATTTCACCTCTGAACTGTGTGTGTGGACCTTGCAATTTCTTCCTGTGCATCAGCAGTTTCCTCCAGGTACTCCGTTTTCCTCCCCCAGTTCAAAGACATGTTGTAGGCAGATTGTCGTTTCCAAATTGTCTGTTGTGTGTGAATGGTAAATGGTCTGCACTTAAATAGCGCTTTTTGAACCTTAGTGGTTCTACAAAGCACATTACACTGGTTCTCATTCACCCGTTCTCTCTCTCACACACACACACACACACGCACACACACCAATGGTAGCAGAGCTGCGATGCAAGGCGCTAACTTGCCATCGGGAGCAACTTGGGGTTTAGTGTCTTGCTCAAGGACACTTCAGCAAGACGCTCTATAGTTAGTGGACAACCCGCTCTATCACCTGAGCCACACCCACACCAATGTGTGTGCGATTGTGCCCTGCAATAGGTTGGCACCCCGTCCAGGGTTCCCTGGGATAGGCTCCAGGCTCCCCACAAGCCTGTGTAGTATAAGCAGTATGGAAAATGGATGGATGATACACTGAACAGAAGAACAGTACAGTTGTGGCTATAGTCACTCCACTGATATGAATAAATTGTGACACGTTGGCTAAACTGGTATAGTGTTAGTGTAAATATTATGATGAAGCCAACTAATTGCGAGTGTAAGTTTGTATGAAGTAGTTTGGGTCATGTCAAGCTTACTTTATTAATCAGGATCCAAAATGTGAGCCTACACTCACTGTTTGTTTGGATAAATCAGCAGTATTTACCCACCTGGAAATCACCAGGGACATATGCTTTGGGTATCTCAAATACCTTCTCCAGGCCAGTATATTATGTTTTTGTGTGGGATACAAGGGTTTATTTTTTTATGTCATGGCCATATGCGGCATTATGAGACTGCAATGGACTTCGATTGTGCTTGCAGTTAGGGAGTAGGGATTATTTTCTGAATTCAGAGGCTGAACAGGTTATGGCTCATGACAAGTTTACAAGAGAAACTCGGAGGCTCTTAATTACATATAATATTCATCTACAAGCTCATCAGTCTTCATATTTACCCAACTGTCTAACAGTTTATGTACACATAATCTACCTACTCTGCCATCTAGAGCTAGAAATCAGTTTAACACTTCTACATGCTGAGCCTCTTCCATGGAAGCTTTCTTTACCTAAATTGAAGTGATATTTGTGAACAGGGCTGTGTGATAACAGCTAGAATGTTGCAATAATGAAAACATGATTTATCACAGCCGGTTTATATCAAATATGTCTATTGCATCTTCTCCTTTTACAATTTTCAAATTTCAAACATTATAAACCTATGTTCCTATAGACCTTCAAATAAAAAAGACCACTTCTTTGTCACTTTAAGTATTAATTATTCAGATGATTAGTGAGTGTAAGGAGTTATCATGCCATTAGAAATTGAATTTAAATGAATTTTTTTTTTTTTTGCATTTGCATCATATCATATGAAATTGAATTTTGACCTGTAATTGAATTCTGTGGTCTAAAGTGCAATCTAAAATCGCAATTGAATTTCACGCTTAAATGTGTGAGATTGATAATTTGAAATTCAAAATGAAGTAGGAGTGTAATCCATTTCTAAAAAAAACAACAACAAAAAAACAACATTATTTAGCATTGATGAATTCACATTTTTCAAATTCACAGGTTTGCTTTCAAAATAACATCTGGATAAATTGCAAGCATGCATTTTGAATTTCAAATGTTCGCTCAAATGTTCACACCAAATTCAGGTTCGGATTTTAGGATTTTAGATTGCTGTATTGCAAGCCACAAAATTACATTTCAGTTCAATATTAAGTTTTAAATTCAAAGTAATACTGTTTTAATTCAGAATTTTGCCATTTAAATTGAATAGATTGCTAAATTATATTCTAATGGCATGATTCGAACTCCATAAACCTAGCACTACACCGGTCTCTAATCTTTCGATATTGTACAGCCTTTGTCTCCTGCTTGTCACTTTATGCTTAGTTTTCCAAAGTGTTTGATGTTGCTGGTTTGTGTGGTAGTCATTGGAACAGACCTGTCACTTTAAACACAGCTCAACAGGACAGTGCCCTCAGCAGAGTGGTGAGAAATGTGAACAGTAGAAACAGCATCTCATTCGCCACAGGTTTACTCTGTAGTTTGTATAGTGCAGAGATGTGGCCTGCAGGACGGTCTCCCCAAACACATATGGTGAAAACAAGCCAGCACACAAGTCTTCTGGGAGGTAATTATGATAGAAACCTTTTGTATGTCTTAAATGTAACACAGTCTGTTTGTGCAAACACATAAAACGTGGTCACTAATTTGCTTTCCAAATGTCTAGCATATCAAACTCTCCTACACCCACGGCGCAGGACAAACTCTGTACACGTATATGTGCGGTTACAGATGGCAGACACGATGTGGTTGATTCACTCCAGTGTCAGATACCATTTAATTAACAAGCTGCTCACAGAGTGCAGGGGGTTAACAGTTTGTCCTGCTCCATTACCCGCACTAGCATTAGCATGCAATGTGCCTCTTCAGGACTCCAGGGCAGCCTTCTAATCCCTATAAAGACCATCCCTGTGGTGCCTGCATTGCCTTAGTAAACACTGATAATGGCTTGTATGCTGAATGCGCAGAGGCTTCTCCATGCTGTGCTCCTACAAGCACTTTATTCACCCCCTCCAGGTAGCACAGCGCCCATGAAAGTTAGAAAATCCTTGCGAGGAACAACTTTATCTTTCTGGGAATGCAGAAAACACTTTGCATGAGGAGCTTGCCTGGGGTGCTATGGAAGGGAGGTTGGAGGCTGAGGAAAATTTGTGATGAAAAACAAAAACACTGAGACTGTGAGGCAAATACAATAAAGAAAAAATATGCACATGTTCCTCTCAAATAAGCTCTGCACAAACAAATATGCAGAGTCCTTATTAGATTTGCATCTGGCTGGAAATAATCCATATTTTCTGAATGCTGGTAAGATTCACACCGTAAATAATCACCGCACATAGTTAGAGTTAGTGAACCTCACCAATTTGCTCATGCATTTTCCGTCTGTTCTGTGCCTAGTTATTGTACACTATTATCTCCAGTGTGGCAAGAGGTCAAGGGCACTGAGGAGGTTTAGTGGCGAGGCTCATGTGCTCACAACAAAGCCCACATCTCACTCAAACCTCCTCGTCAGAGTCTAGTGCCCTTTCTGTGACTCAAGCCCCCAATTATCTTCCAATCCTCCTTCTTGTCCCTGGCGTCTCACAGATGTGGCAAGTACACTGTAGTTATAATAAGGGCCACGTGCCCTTTCGCCTCCCACATACACTCAGTCATTCAGAAGAGTGCCTTTCTCATTGTGGCTAGCAGGAGCTGGAGATGTCTTCAGGTCTTCGAGAAGAAAGGATGGAACAAGGTGTTGGCTTTTTGGACACCTTCTGTTTGTTAGAGCTGTAAATGGAGAGCTGAATCAAGTTCATTTACAGCATGGCAAAATTTGGCTTACCATGCAGCAGGAAACTTTCGGCTAAGCTAAACTTTCACATGATGGACCACCTTTATTTTATTGCGTTCTTTGAAATGACAACATTTTTAAATTCTATGAAAATCCTTTATGTGCACTTCTATTAGTAGCTAGGTCATTTTCTAGTGTGAGTGACCAAGCTAGCTAGCTGTTTAAGTCTTGCGGTGGATTCAGTTAAAGGTTCGCAGTTAAAGGTTTTATTAAAGTGCAGCTGTTATGTTTTTTTCAAATACTACCTTTCATGCAGTGTGTTATAGAGCTGCTTGTGAATGTAAGAAGTATGCAAAGTTTAAAAAAATCAAAGTGCACGACAAACGGAGTTATTGACTCCCAAAAGAAGGAACCGATTCTAAACAGCTGAATCAAGTCGTTAGTAATTCCAGACTTACTTCCTATGATAACTTACATAGGTTTGTAACAAAAATCCCCACCTCTGGTCTTCACTGGCTGCTTGCTGACAGCGGTAGACCAAGCACAACAGACTGGGGCATCTGACCAATCAGAGCAGAGTATGCTCTCTGAAAGGAGGAGTTTAGAATGAATCCTTTAGAACGGATCATTTAACGAGTCATTTGTGACACTGGGGAATAAAGGTAATGCTGCAATTTAAATTATGAGCACATTAAAGTGTTTTTTTGACCTTGGATGCATGTAAATCTATTGTATGTAAATTGTAAATTTAGGCACGTTTCAAAACCATAATAGGTGCACTTTAAAAGGAAAATAGGCTAAGGAATATAAGGCGTGAAACATAGGCATGGGCAAAACAGGCAGAAGGTCAAGCGAATGGCAATCAGGCATAAAGATGGCAAGGCAAAGCACAAAACGAGAAACTAGGAACAAGATCAAAAACCAGAAACAAGGACACAGAACAAAGGCTTGGTACAGTGGAAACACTCAATACTTTGTGCCTGAACAGCGACATACGAGGGGTTTAATCAGGGGTGTAACACAAAACAACTCTGTTTAACAAGAACATGTGAGGAGACATTCAATAACATAACAGAGTGGACACAGGACATAACAAATACATATGTGTCAAATAAACAAAGTCAATGTCAACTCCAAACGGAAGTGCTCCGGGGAAATCGTGACACTAGCCAAGTAGACAAGCGCTACCCAACCACTGTTTATTCTCATGTCATTATAAGCTTTAATATGCAGTAATGCTGGATAATTTTCCACCATGATCTGGATCACTAGAAACACAGAAATATGATGCAAAAAACGCTGATGGCATTTTCATCAAATCCGTTCCAGAGCTTTGCACTGAACTATGATGTAGAAGGCAGGAGACAAAGAAAAGTTAAATTGCTTTTTAGATGCTCAATTTGCACCAGAATCAAGCAATTACTGGAAAAGAAATGACTGTAATAACACATGAAACAGAAATATCATTTGTAAAAACTTGGATTTCCTGTAAATTTTATTGGTAAGTCTACAGGGGAACATGTTTTTGCCGATGCAATGGATTTTATGCCATGTGACTGCTATGGCAGGTGTGGTACAACAGACATAGCCATATTCATGAGGTGATGTATTTATATAGAGTGATATCTATTTAGTATGAAAACAGAATGTTTTTGCCCCTGCTGTATGTGTGAGGCAGCCACAGGCAGCTGATTAGATGTGTCACTCACTCAGCATCCAAGAAGATGCTCAGCCATGCAGTCATACCTGGAGGATTATTTGCTTTATTAAGCTACCAGAACACATACACAGACAGCTTCAGCTTCCTTCATAGATGATATGATGAAATTGTAAATAGATGAACGGTTCATCAATATAAAAACACTGCCTGTTTTTCTAACTGGAATGTTCTCTGTTGGTGTGCCCTTCATTGTCACATTTAGATGACAGAAGGAATTTTGGTGCCCAGAGGCTCTGCAGACTACCAATGTCTCATTAGATTTATTTAGTTTGTACAATTAATTCTTCTCCCATCTGCTGTGTTTAGCCTGAGGATTGGCCTGTGATCCTGCACTCACATGCTCTATAGACAGCCATTATAGAAATGTCCACAGGAGATTTCAACTCGCACAGAGGCATGCTGAAAATTATACCGTGTGTGTGTGTGTGTGTGTGTGTGTGTGTGTGTGTGTGTGTGTGTGTGTGTGTGTGTTGACTGGGGTGAAAGCATTAGGGTACTTGGAGGGGAGAAATGACTGCAGGATACGTCTTTGCAAAGAAGCAAACTGGTCTTTTTTGGTTGTAAATGAAGCCCTGGAGAGATTTTTGCGTCTCTTTGAATCAGTGTTAGTATGAGATCAGGCCAGACATAGATTCAGGGAGGGTTGTGAACTGGTGGTGAAGGCTGCAGGCAGAACCAGAATGTGTGTGTGTGTGTGTGTGTGTGTGTGTGTGTGTGTGTGTGTGTGTGTGTGTGTGTGTGTGTGTGTGTGCGCAAGTTTTAGTTGCGTATTGTGATTGCCAGCAGTGAGGTGAGAGCTGTCAGTCAGGCAGACATATCAGCAGAGACCTGCTGCTGAGGCAAGAAGTAAGAGCAATTGCTCTTTTTTTTAAAGGAAAAAAGCAACCTTGGTGAGCCCTACAGCACTGATTTAAAATGCCACCTTTAAAGGGGCACTGTGTAATTTTGAGAGTCCTCTGCTGTATGTGAGCCAAATTGTAATATCCGTTCAAACCCAGTTTCATTAGGAAATCAATAAGAAGTGACTACATGGAAATTGGGACCCTGGAAAAGGTTTTTCAACCTTCATCATTGTCTAATAGTGTTTTAGAGTTATGAAGTGTAGCTCTTGCTATTTTGATTCAACAACACACTGCGCTTTTAATGTAATATTGTAAATTTAGCTTTAAAATAAATAAGTAAATAAATAAGTAAATAAATAAATAAGCCAGAACCAGACCTTTGTCACAGTGTTGCTTTTTACTCTTTGATTTGTTCAAACATTAACAAGCCTTCTCCTTCCAGCAACCAACTCCACATCCTCAACTGAAACTATGACCTGTATATCTTTGACTTGGCTTTTATACAAGGGCCAGAGCTGAGCATTGTTCTGAGCTTTGTTCAGGCTGGAAGTGAAGCTAAGGTCTGGGCCAGAAAAAAAGTCTAATATTAAGAAACAAGTGAAACTGGATAGTAATACTGGACAGTATTACAAAAAAGTTATTCTAAAGTATCTTTAAAATTATATAAATATTATAAGTCTATAAACACTTTTTCAAACTTAAGCAAGCATTACAAATGTTATTTCTTAAGTATTAAATATGTATATATTTTTTTAAAAAATAACCAACACTTTATTAGGAACACCTGTACCCCTGCTCATTCATTGATTATCCAGTCAGCCAATCATGTGGTAGCAGTGCAATGCATAAAATCATGCAGATACAGGTCAAGAGCTTCAGTTCACATTAAACATCATAATAAAAAAAAGAAAAGTGATCTCAGTTATTTTGGCTGTGGCATGGTTGTTGGTGCCAGATGGGCTGGTTTGATTATTTCAAAAACTGCTAATCTCACAACAGACAGACTGGCCAGACTGGTTCGAACTGGTGGTAAAGCTATGGTAACTAAACTTCTTCAAGTGTCCAGTTTTGGTGTACATTATTAAATATTTACTAAGCAAGCAATCATTTCTGCAAGCAAGTTGTACCATTTGGGATTCTGAGTTTTGTGGAATCACATTCTACACATAGAGCAAAGACTTTTAATGACTAGTTTAAAAGCTAGTCCATGAAAAACACGCTATCCTTCACTTTCTTGCTCTTCCTCTGCTTTCCTTTAGTCCTCTTTACTTGTCTGCTCAGTCAGTCATTTTGTGATCTTATTGTCCTCATCCCCTCCTTTCTGTTAATTGAACTTCATGGCAGTGCAGCAGCCATCTCCTCCATCATGTTATAATAGGTTATCGACAGGATACACAGAGTGGCCCAGAGCAGTTTTAATGATGAACTAGGACAAGGTCATCAGTGCTTCTTTTAGTCTGGGTTAAACTGCGCTGAGCTCAAGGCACACAGGGTCACCAGTGTTTTTTTTTTTTTTTTTTTTTAATCTAAATTATAAATTGGTCATGCTGGCTCAGATTTATTTTAATTCCTGAAGAGAGAGCAATGTCACTTTGTCTTTTTTTATCCTCTCTTTTGGAAGTCACTTACTTCCATGCTAAAGAAAATTGCACTCTTGGTTTAAATGTACTGATCTGGGATTTCAGCAGCAGCACCATTTATCTGGGTTGGCAGCTGGTGTTGTTAGCTGATTGAAGTTATATGAATGAGATTAAAAATAATGGAATGAACAACAGTGCTTTGGATTTCTCTTCCAACCTACTTTCATAAGGAGATCAATAAGAGGTGATTGTTTTTCCTGATATGGAACTGCGGCCACTGGAAAATGGTTTGCAAACTTGACTTTTATATAATAGTCTCTGGAGTTATGAAGTGTTGCTCTTACTGTTGGAGATCAACAGCTGAGACATGCTGTGCAGTTGGTCCTGGTTTTTTCGTAGCCAGAGCAAGACCTTTGTCATTGCGCTCAGGTTCCTTTGCCTTCTTTACTGTGATTTGTTATAAACTAAACGGACCAATATGAGATTTGTGGATTGATTTTCTTGGTCCTTTACTTGTTCTCTTTCGGGTTGGATTTGAAATGTTTTTCATATACTGTCCTCACACTATTGGACAGTTTGATCTATTAACATGAAAATTTTATAGGTTGGCTGATTTGTGCACCTACTGTTTTGTTATGGTTTGTGTGATCAGCATGTTTTCTCCCTCCTTTGCGGCTCAAAAACGAGCAAGCTAAAGCACTGACTCTCAGTAATTAGGCAAGCTCTGTTTACGACTAACATCTGTGGTGTTTCTCTCATCTTTCTCTCTTTTTCCCTCTCTCTACTCTATCTGCTGAATGTTTGCAAGTGTCTGATGTTGGTGCAGCCACTTTAGGAGCCTTAGGAATAGGAACCCAACACATACATTTTTAAGAATTAATTAGATCATTAGATATTTTCAGGCTGGGGCTTGGTGTGTATTTGGGCTGGAGGCCTTTCTGAATCCTTTTTGTTTCTCTGTTTCTTTTTCTCTCTTTTTCCGTCAATGTCCTGGTGAGTAGGGAAAAAATGAGCATCCTGCGTTCACTGTATTCTGCCTTATGCCATGACCCACATACACAGCTTCTTGTGAAAGAACACCTGTTTTCAAGCCCCGAGCACACAACTGGGGACACACCTGCATTACACTGTGTAGAAGCCATAAATGGTCACATACATATTACACATATTAATTGCCATTGCTGAGAGTGTAACACCGGCTGGCCGTTGCTGTGTGTATAAGGGACCAGTGCTGGTATGAGTGGATGTGGGAGTATAGTGGCATTACTGATGAAGTGTGAGTTAGAAAGGGCGTGGAAAGCTGTCAACATATGCTAATATCATATAAGTTAATTCTACAGTTTCACAGAATTAAGGCGCAAAATCAGTATTATGTAAACGTGGCAGTGAGAATCCCTCCTGTGTTATTACTGATTTCATACAGGAAATAGCCCTGAATGATCATTTGCATACTGTTTTGCAGCACTCCCTTCAAAATCCACACTTCAAAGCGAGAAAACAAACTGCTAAAAGCATGCTTTTTTAAAAAGATTTAAAGGCTGCAAAAATCAATTAAGTAAATATGCAAACATCTCTTTGGTTTATACACATCTGAAAATCAGCAGTATTAAATTGGAGGCTGTCTCTGTGAAGTATGTGAAGGGAACACAGCTCATCTCATGAAGATGAAGATTCTGTAAGGGGTAAAAAATTCGGTCCTTGTCATGTATTTGAAAAAAATATTCTTATAGCATGGTGGAACAGTGGGTAGTGTTATGTCCTCACCGCACCAGGGTCCATGGCTAAATTCTGCCTCCGGTTACTGCCTGTATAGAGTTTTGCCTGTTCTCCATTGTGTTTGTGTGTGTTTCCTCTTCCAACCTCACAAAAAAATATGCAGGTTACTCTAAATTGTCACTAAGTTTAAAGGTGCAATAGGTGCATGGTGCCTTGTGATGAACATGTATCATATCCAGGGTGTATTCCCACCTCGCCCCCAGGATAAGCTTCGGAATCACTACAACCCTGACTAATGACCCTAAGCAAACACAAACAGGTTATGTTTTGCTGCATCTCCTGCAGAGGAAGTCGACACACCTCAGGAAAGTATATAGTGTTAAGTAAAGCTTTGGTTGACAATCTAGCACCGATTAGATGCACTCCTCTTTCTCAGGCTTCCTGCTGTATGTGATCCTGGTGCTGGCTTTAAGCTCCTCAGCATGACTGAGACAGGTCAGGGTAATTTACCTCACGTTTCTGCCAGATGACGGTGTAATAGAGGGCAGTTAACCCACAGGCAGCCCATGTTCAAAAGAGTAGAAAAAAAGATGTGGTCTCTTGATGGTTCGACTGAATAGCGACAGCTTTATGCGAGCTTGTATTATATAGTACAGTTTTAACAGGACTTGGAAGCAGGACTTGGTCTATGGAAATCTGGATACTTTGTAGCTGGTAATTTGGTCTATGTGAAGAGATAGGACACTTAAGCAATGGCACTTATTTACCATTTCATTCTGTTGTTTTACACTGTTGTTTTACAAAGATAGCGTTGCCAATGATCAGAGTAATCCTTGTGTAGTTTTGTACAGGACCCACCCACATGCCATGCAAATATAAAGTATGTTCAATGATGAGGCTTTTCTTTTTCTGAATGGGGTTCCTTTGTTTCCTAGGTATCCCACTTTAAAATTTTAGATTATAGTTGTATGTCTCTGGCTCAGTGATTGCGCATATGTTTTTTCAATCATCTTTCTGAAATGGAGTGCTAATAGTACCCAGAGTCCATCAGGTCATAAATATGCTCAGTGCAGACAGGAAGCGCTGGTGTACCCCACACACCCAATCTCAGCCTGGCCTCATGGAGCCAGATTGATTATCAGAGATGTGACTCAAGACCTGAAAGCAGCCCTGAATGAGAGACTATACATGCTAGGCTAGAGAGAAAGGTCAGATAACATGCTTCTCAAGTAGCAGTGAAACAAATGCACTTCTAGAAACTCTGGTTGTTATTCGCTGGAGCATTTGCACATCCACAGGCAACAATCTTGTAATAAAGAGGAAGCCAAGCTGCTTTTCTACACTGTACTTTATCATATCTGACTGCCCAGGCACTTAATTTCTATATTTGGTACACTTATTATACCTTTTTTTTTTTTTCCTTTTTTCTTTTTTTTTTCACATTTTAGTTCCTTGGCAGAGCTAGTGATACATTATTACCCTGGTTTATTCTGTGAGGAAAAGTTGTTCTTTGATGGCTCAATAGATTTTGTAGCGATTCTTGTAGCGTTCTGTGTAAGGAATAAAGCACAACAGAACAGCTTGTCATATTACTGTGAAACCAGAAAGTGCAAAGTCCTCTGTCCCATGGCAGAAAACCTACTGACACCCGGGACTCCTTCCAAAACTGGTAAATAGATGTCTCCTGTTAGTACTTGTTAGTCTCACATTCACTTACCACAAACAAAAGCATTTCTACTTCATCACTTACAGCAAACTGGTAATATTTAATATAAACTTTTTTATACAGTAACATTAACTGGATATGAAATACACTACTCTACAAATATATTTTTCTGTGCAATATATATACTTTTTTTCTCAGATGAATTCATCTTCATTTAAATCTTTCAACGGTGTACTGGCGCTTTAATTTAGTGCGAGGGTGAGCTTACAAACCGGGGGGGTGGGGGGTTTGGGGGATGTTTGAAATTAGACTCAATGCCAAAACTCCCACTTCACTGCTGCTCACTTCCGGTGTAAAATTT